>NW_026589137.1:7093092-7441631 GCF_907164565.1 Psammomys obesus
CCTTCCTTCCTTCCTTCCTTCCTTCCTTCCTTCCTTCCTTCCTTCCTCCTTCCTTCCTCCCTCCCTCTTTCCTCCCTCCCTTCTTTCTTTCTTTCTTTCTTTCTTTCTTTCTTTCTTTCTTTCTTTCTTTCTTTCTTTCTTTCTTTCTTTCATTACTTTGTATCCCAGTTGTATTCCACTCCCTCATCTCTTCCCAGTCCCATCCTTCCTCCCGCTTCTCCCCCTCTGCCCCTCCCCTAGCCCACTGATAGGGGAATTCCTCCTCTCCTACTATCTGACCCTAGTCTATCAGGTCTCATCAGGACTGGCTGAATTGTTTTCCTCTATGGCCTGGCAAGGCTGCTCCCCAGAAGGAGGTGATCAAAAAGCTGGCCACTGAGTCCATACCAGAGAAAGCCCTTGCTCCCCTTTCTAGGGAACATTGAGACTGTGCAACCCATAGGCTACATCTGAGCAGGGGGTCTTGGTCCTTTGTTAGAATTTTGGAACAAAACCTGGTTCTGGGTTGCCTAGCAACTTATGATGTCATCATGTGTTGCAGGCCAGGTGGCCACACCTGGAAGGCATGGTTACCTTGCCCCTTAAAGGGACATCCCGACATGTGGTCACCCTCTAGCTCTCTTGCGCGCGCTCTCTCTCTCTCCTCTCTTCTCTATCTTCTCTATCGGGGCACCCCCTCTCTCTTCCTCCTCCTCCCTCTTTCCCTCCATCTCTCTTTCTCCCCATCATGTCCTGATCTCCCTCTCTCCATATTCACCTAATAAACCTTTTATAGAAGATTGGTTGTCAGCCTCATCACTTATTAATAGATCTAACAATGGTGCTTTGCTGGGAAAGGATCTCTCCTGGCTTTGCTAGGACCCTTTTCAGACTTCTTTAATCTGGTAGGACCATGGATGGTTGCAACCGATTTTCTCTGCTCTATACCTAAAAACCTCACTGCTTTCATGCACACACCTGCAGCAGCTTCAGTGGCGGTAGCCCCGCCCTGGCAAGTGCTCCGAGCCCCAGCGTAAAAAAATCAGCTTTAAAGATCAGAAAGAAGGAGAGGAGGATCTCCCCAATCAGTGGACATGGGGAGGGGCATGCATGCAGAAAGGAGGGGGGAGGGGAGGACCGGGAGGGGAGGAGGGAGGGGCTTATGGGGGGATATCAAATGAATAAAGTGTAATTAATAAAAGTTAAATAAAAAAATCAGCTTTAAAAAATCGACTTGGCATGCTGCTTTTGGTAAGGAATTTCTAAAAACCCAGCACAGCCTCAGAGCTTTTAAAATTTCCCACAAGATTTCTGACACCATGTTGATTTTGAGAGGAAGTGGGTGGAACCATAGCTTCACCATAGACTTAACATGGTGCCGCAGCCATCTTGAGTTTGGACAAAGGGACCCTGCCTCGTTGAGTGCCCTGCCCAGCCTCTGCAGAGGCTGCTTTCCATGTACTCACTCCTCTCCCACCAACCCCCTTTGGTTCCCTAAGCTGGCTTTTAAAATTCTGAGTACTATAAGGTGTAGTTTCCAAGCTTAATAAAAAAAAAAAAATCTTTACCCTGATTTCTGTACACTCTACTCTTACATTTTAAATGCTTTAAATTCCTTATCTAATGCTTTACATTTAAAAGGATTCCTTAATCATAACTAACTTTATTTTATCTTTTAGACTAGGCTACAACGACAAGCCTCATTTTAAATTGGTATGGACTTTTATAAAAATTCAAAGTTACATTTTACTATCGATGATTCAACCGGCTTCAAAATAAATTTTATATAATAATAAAATTTCAAAGTTATAAATATCTATTCAAGTTAAGTTGGTTTAAAATGTAAATCTAAACGCCTATGTCTTTTTCAATTCCTGAATTGATAAAGGCTATTGCTGTTTCTCCTGCCATGGGATGTCCATAATTGAGATTCACCACTAGGCTTTCTGGCTAATGGGTTTGCTATAATAAATTCAAATATAATTTTAAAATTGCTTTATACTGTTCTGCTAAATTGTTGGTTGTTACATACAAGTTGTTTGCCAATATTCTAAATTAAGATCTATTAATTTTAAATATATATATATATATATATATATATATTTTTTTTTATGTTAAAACTGAGTCAATTTGCTGTATCTCTACTATCAAAAGGTTAAAATATGCTTGGTCTTGTTCTCAGTCATCTCATAGATATCTAAATACAGATTCAAACATGGTCTCACTGTAATTTTTAATAAACAGCTGAGGATGGTCCTTGAGTCACCATATAGGAGTTGGTAAAAATACTAAGAGGCCTCCCGACTGGCACCAGACCTTAGCTGTGCTTTGAGACTGCTGGCATTCTTGCACAAAAGACAGCAGGTCTACAGTGAGCCCTCCTGATTGGCTCTAGACCTTAGCTGTGCTCTGAGGCTACTGGCATACCTGCAAAAAAGGCAAGAGTTTTGGATACCCAAAAGTCAGTTCCGCCAGGTGACTTTTTCAAATGCAGCCAAAGGAGATGCTGGTCCTGCTGCTGCCTCAACATGCCATAGCTGCCTGCTGGCAGACTGGCCTGTAGAAGTCAAAATGTTCCCAAGCAGGCTTGTCCTCTGTGCCCAGCCATGGAGGTTCAACCAGCACAAGAGCCACACACACTTCCAGCTTTCTAGCTCTTTGGCCTGGCAGAGGAAAAATGACTCCTTGACTCAGAAACCTCCACCACTGTCACCCAGCCGAGAGTATCATTACAGGTCTGTTTTTCACACCACAGTGAGGTCCCACGGACATTTTGCCAACTTCTGTGTTGGGAGACTTCAGATGCCTTCCAAGTTCTCTTCATATGCAGGGGATCAGGGTTTATGCCTAAGTCCTAGAGCTGCTATTGTCAGGCCTAGACACAATATGCCTTGTTGCCAGACTCAAGAAACAGGCCCAAATGAAACCTTTTACCATCCCTTTAGCTAAAGGACAATAAATGTTCATAGCAGTTTCAACTATGTCTCATGGTAAATAACTAAATACAAAGGTCCCTCTCAAATATTATTTGAGAGTCTAAAAATGTGTCTCAAGATTGATAAACACCAATTATACATAATTGAGAGTCTAAAAAAGTATCTTATTGTTGGTAAATACAAATTATACGTGTTTGAGATTCTAAAAAATACCTTAGGTTTGGTAAATGTAATTTATACATAATTGAGAGTCTAAAATGTGTCTTAAGGTTGATAAATGCAAGTTATAAAGGTTACAAGGTCTAAGGTGATTTAAGGTATCTTAAATAGGTAAAAAGGCTTAATATTTTCTCCTGTTGCTATGCTACTCTTATATTGACTGTCCAGAACTTTGACCTTTATCAATAAAGCTCTAATTTATTAATCTGACTCTACTACAAAAACTTTCCACAATACCAGGTACTATTAGGGTTCTAAACTTAAGATTGTAAGCCTCCATAATATGTATGCTTATATTAAAAGTTAAGATCAAGTGAGTTTATTTTTACTTCATAAAAGGCTTTTGTCTTTTCAGGACTCACCTTAAAAAAATACTTATGCTATTAACACAAATATATATGTCTATTGCTTTTTTTACAATGTATATTTCAATGCAGAGTATAATTGTGATACTAACATGTCTAAAGTATTATCTCCTTCTTAAAACTTTAAAATATTTCTTGTAAGCTGCAGAAGTCCACCTAAATCTACCTCTCAGGTCAACTGGACTCTAGATAAGTACTGCACTTATTGCCTATCTCAGAAGGTGGGATTTCTTCCCTTTCCCTGGTTTTGGGACTCCCCTTTCCTGGCTACCAGACTGCTATTCACTGCATGCAACACTGCCTGGGTTGGTGAGTTCTCCTTATTGACCAGCCACTAGATTGGTGAATTCACTTCACGTTTCAGCATAAAACATCTCTCTTGGTTGGGGAAGCTTGACAGCTGAGCTCCGGCAACTTCATACTATCTTTTGAGACAGAGGGACCCCCCCCCCCCAGCCATAGTCTGAACTGTCTAGGGTTGACCCTCTCTGCTGACCTCCATTTCAGGGCAGCACTCTCCCTTGAGTGGTGCTTCCCCACTCGCACACAGTTTCTTCTCCCCTTTTCTCGCTCGTGGGAAGATCTAATGCTAGGCAAACTGTCATGCCCTGGGCCGTGCCCCACTGGGCATCTGAGTCCCGTTCTCTGGCCAAAAGTTGATGAGCTATTGGACCAAGTAGAACTTCTCACTCGAGTCACACCATGCCTTTGGGATGCCTTTGGAAGGTCACTGACTTCTGCCTCCTAATGGGAAAGGCCCAGACACAGATAGGATACCCTCCGGAGACTTTTAAGTTTCTACAAGTTTCTACACCTAGTGCCAGCTAACACTAGGGCCTCTAATTTTACACACTTCTGTAACCAAACATCACCTCAATGACAAATCCCAAAGAAAGCCTTTTTTAAGTACTGCCAATAAAGGTCCCCCCAGGTAGGCAGAGGTTCCCATGTTCAAGTTTCATTGATCCAAATCTTCCACTTCTGTTTGCTCTCCCAAAAGTTTTCAATGTATACCTAAATGATTTTCTCCATAACCTACTTAACTTTATCTTTTGCATATGTATATGTTTCAGTGTCCTGCCAGACACAGATGTTTCTTATAGACAAACAGCGCCAAAGCAGCTACAAGTGTTCCAGTCTGACCTCACAGACTTTAATCAAGCTAGACCTGCATTTTCCCTCCCAGGCATGGATGTTCTCACAGACCCTGGAAAGCATCAAAACAGCCTGTTCTTCCTGGACTTGGCCAACATTTCAGCCTTTTGACCTCCCTACAGCACCCCAATGTCAGTAGGAAGTAGCCAGAAGAGAATATAAGCCCGTTTTTCACTTATTAGTAACAAAAAGGCTAAAATATTGTGCTTAATGACCAGGACAAGCAGCTCCAAGTTCTCCCAGGATTCCCCAGTCCCTGCCTGCTGCCTTGCATGGCTGGCAACTCTCTACTGACAACCCTCTACCCTAAATTTTCCAGGGCAGAGGCTCCTTTTACTCTTGACCTTGTAATCTGACCATTTTGTTGCTATAATTCTTCTCTCTTAACCCCTTGCATTACAACCAAGAGTTGCTTCCAATGAACCTAAATTTATATACTTTAACTTACCTTATAAAAAGCAGCCCAAATTCCTCATTTCTTAATTATAGAAAAAAAAGGAGGAATGTTAGGATTTTGGAACAAAACCTGCTTCTGGGTTGCCTAGCAATCATGATGTCGTCCTGTGTAGTTGGCCAGGTGGCCACACCTGGAAGGAGTGGTTACCTGGCCCCTTAAAGGGACAACCTGACACGTGGTTGCTCTCTCTCCCTCTCTTCTCTCTCTCTCTCTTCTCTCTTGCTCTGTTCTTGCTCTCTCTCAGTCCTCTTTTCTCTTGTTCTCTTGGAGCACCCCCTCTGTCTCTCTCTCTTTCTCCCCAACATGTCCTGCTCTCTCTTACCCCCCTCTCTCCATATCCACCTAATTAAACCTCTTTCATAGAAGATCGGTTGCTACCCTCATCTTTTATTAATATCTAACATCATTGTCATGCATGTTCCTTGGTTGACTCAGTCTCTGCAGCACCCCCTAGGCTCAGCATTTTTTGACTCTCTTGGTCTTGTGAAGCTCCTGTCCCCTCCAGGTCTTTCTATCTCCCCTGTCTTCCCTAAGATTCCCTGTACTTTGTACAAGGCTTAGCTATGAGTTTCAGCATCTGCTTCAATATCTTGCTGGGTAGAGTCTTATAGAGGCCCTCCCAGGTAGAGTCCTGTCCTGTTCCTTGTCTTTTCCTGCTTCCAAAGTCTATACTGTTTGCTCTTCTAAATGAGTTTCTTAAAGCAGAGAATACTGGAGAATTTTAAATTTAAAAAAAAATGCCTAAAACTCCTGGTATATCTATAACAATTATTGCAGCCATCTTGTACTTAACTCATATTAGCACTTAGCTTATGTAGAATTTCTTTACATAAAGACAATCTATACTCTGGATGTATGTAATCTCCTTATTTTGTACGAGAAAAAATTAAAACAAAAAGTCTAGAGCAGTGGTTTTTCAACCTTCCTAATGCTACAACCTTTTAATGAAGTTCATCATGTTGTGGTGACCCCATAACTATAAAATCATTTTGTTGCTACTTCATAACTATAGTTTCATTAATGTTATGAATCATAATGTAAATATTTGATAGGTACAGTATCTGATATGAGATCATCAAAGGGGTCAGGACCCAAAGGTTTGAGAACCATTTCCCTAGACTAAGTAGCTTAAACTAGACTATGAAGTAAGTGATAACATCAAACACTGACTGTAACCTTCAGTTTCCACATCAGAGCTTAACAGAGGGCTGGTTTGATGCCAAATCTAAGTAGGCAAAGATGAGTACCTGAAACAGTTATGGTTGCACTAAGAACTTAAATAATTTATGATTTTTTTTTGTAAGAAAGAATGAATAGGGTTTGATACTTGATTGTGTATGAAAGATGAGAGTAGTCATTTCAGTTTCAGTAATTTAGTGGGTATATTAAATAACTATATTATTTATGTTTATGTCACTGTTATCATGAATCCTGATGTTAAAGAAAAAATGTTATTTGATTCACAGGCTCAGAGCTTTCCAGCCGCTTATGGTAGGGAAATCATGAAGGAGGAGCTCAGTCCATAGTGATGATAATATGAGATAGAGTCTTTGTACTATGGCAGACCAGAGAGCTAAAGATGAAGCAGAAACCAGTAGTGAAGATAACCTTCAAAGTCCTACCCTTACTCACCTAATTTTTCCAACTTGGTTTCACCTATGTCAAGTTCTCAAGTTTCCTAAAACACCATCTGGGAGACAATCTTTCAAAGCAGAGCCTGTAAAGGACATTTCATATTCAAACAATAGCACACTGTTAGGAAAAAATGAATAAGAGATGGCTTGAGGAAATATAACTTCAATTTTAGACACAAAATACTGAAAAGCCATAAGGATGATGTTATACATAAATAAATACTCAGATACGTAAGAATATAGGAGTGAATCCTATGAAAAAGCTAATGACACAATACATATAGAAAAATGTTCTTATTTATTAAATTTTCTATGATGAAATATAAGAAATTAGTTAATGAGAAAGATAAGAAAAAAGCCAGGAGACTTCAGTCTTCTAGTAAAAAAGACAAAAAAAAAAGTGACAGTAGTATGAGATAGCTAAAGGTACATGGTGTACATATATGAAAATGTAATAATGAAACCCATTATTATGTATAATTAATATACACAAATAAAAACATAAATGAACATAAGACTACAAAGAAATTCAGTGAGATGAGAGCTGGGTATATGCTGTTGCATTGCCAGAGTAGTTTGAAAATATATTTTCATTAAAGTGGTGAAGGCAGATGATGAATTACGAGTCACAGAGAATACAGAAATGTTAGCTGTGATAAGAGATGATACACAGCCCTTTCAAGACATCTAGGAAGGAAGAAGATGCACATGATAAAGTGTAGTTTTAGGAGAAAACAAGGTCATGTAAGAACTTCTTTAAGCCAGGAACTCTTTTAGCATAATTTTAGACAGAAACAAATGACCCAGTGTATGATATTAAAAAAGATTGAAGGAATAATTTATTTTCTATATGAGGAAAATGCCAAAAAATATGAAAGCAGATGATAACACCAGGTTTCATGTTTCCCAAATGTCAGCTCATGAACTGTTTTTAGAAGGACTGGATCAGAATTATAGCAACATCTGTCTCCACCCACAGCTTTATTGGCACGTTATTGTTAAATGAGTTTGGACATATATATGCAAATGAGTTATTACCTCAAAAATCAAGAAAATAAATATATCCATTACCTTCAAATGCTTCCTTGTTTCTTTTTTCTTACTTTCTTTTCCTTTTTAACTGTAATTTTACTGTCTGAGAAGATAGAGGGAACACTCTGTTGCCATGTGTCTTGGTAGTGAATATAACACCAGAAACACAAAAGCAAAAACAGAGAAGCTGAATTTCATAAAAAAATAATAAAGAAGCTGCTATAGAGCAAAGGAGGAAAAATATAGGGAGTGTGAGAGATTACATACCATACATTTAAGAATGGACTCATGAAATTTGCAGGCAAATGGTGGGACCTAAAAAAGATTATTCTGAGTGAGGTATCCCCATAGCAGAAAGACACACATGGTATACACTCACTTATTTAGACCTACAATATATGATAAACATAATGAAATCTATACACCTAAAGGAGAGAAACAAGAAAGTGGACCCGGGGTAAGATGATCAGTCCTCACTTAGAAAGACAAATGGGATGGACATTGGATGTAGGAGAAAACAAATAACAGGACAGAAGTCTACCACAGAAGGCTTCTGAAAGACTCTACCTAGCAGTGTATCAAAGCAGATACTAAGACTCATAACCAAACCTTGGGCAGAGTGTAGGGAATTATAAGAAAGAAAGAGGAGTTAATATCACCTGGAGAGGACAGAAGCTCCACAAGGACCAAATATATCTGGGCACAAGGGTCTTTTATGAGACTGTTTCTCCAACCAAGGACCATGTATGGATATAACCTAGAACCCCCAGATGTAGCCCATGGTAGCTCAGTATCCAAGTAGGTACCCTAGTAAGGGGAACAGGGACTGTTTCTGACATGAACTCTTCGAACCCACCCCCCAAGGGAGGAGCAGCCCTGCTAGACCACAAGGAGGACTTTGTAGCCAGTCCTGAAGATACCTGATAACTAGGGTCAGATGAAAGGGGAGGAGGTCCTCCCCTATCAGTGGACTTGGAAAGGGACAAGGAGGAGAAGAAGGAGATAGGGTGGGACTGGGAGGGAATGACGCAAGGGGATACCGTTGGTATACAAAGTTAATAAACTGTAATTAATATTAAAAAAAGAATGGGCTAATTTCTACTGTGTATAAGAAATTCCTAGTCAGGCATTCAGAGAGGCAGAGGCAGGTGAATCTCTGTCAATCTGATGCCAGCCTGGTATATAAAATGAGTCCAGGACAGTCAAGGCTATACAGTGAAACCCTGTTTCAAAAAAAAACAAAAACAAAAACAAAAAAAAAACCAAACAAGAACAAGCAAAAACAAAAACAACAAAAAAGAAACTCCCAAATTTGAAATATTTATTAAGATAGATTTCTGGGATCATTTCTCACAGGTTCATAATTAATAGACTATAGTTTTGATCCACAAATACACAGCACAGCTATAAAGTAGTCAATCCTACCTCTACTAGATTGATATGTCCTTGTCAAAGTATTTTTGTAATTCTGTCTGTTTGATTCTAAAATGAAATATGATGAATTTATAATCCATCTACACACAGAGTTTCATAAAATCAAGCATTGGGGCATGCATATAATAGAAAAGTTAATAAAGTAGTCAGGTGTTTGTACTTAAAATGAAGATTTTTGGATTTAAGATTAGTAAGAAAATATCACTAGTAAGAAAGGATCACTACTTGCATTTAGATTTATCACTTCAAAAGGTCTAAAGAAACATAGCCACAGTATTATCATGAACTTGAAAAAAATTACCATATATGTGAAACTATCAACAGCTCAGATATCACGAATGAGCATTGGCAGTAATGACACAATCCTCCTCGGAAATGCTATGTAAGCACAGACAAAGTTCAAACTAACCAAAGTAACAACAAAAATTCAAAAACAAACAAAAAACTTGTTTTAAAAATAGCTGCATTTTTTAGAAGGTTAAAAACACACAAATGGACTTTGCCTTCATTTGAAATTGTGGCTACATTCTAGGCCTAGATATTCTTATGATTTTCTCTCCATTTTAGATTTTCCCTTTGGGGGAAATATATGAAAGTTATGTGCATTACAGGGAACAGATGCTTCATTGTAATTGTTTCTGTGTAATCAGCTCTGATCTAAGTTTTGCCAGCCTGGCTCTTCCATGAATTTTGATAGAGAAGCCACAGAAAGCACACAGTTACATTCACATGAGTTGTAATTAAGAATTCAGCTCCAGCAGGAAGAACACCATGCTGGAAGGGTTACAGGACTGGCTCTGCAGGAAGTGAGGTGCTAAATTTTACAGCCTGGCAGACAGCTCACACAGCTGTACCAGTAGCTTTTGCACACTATTCAGGACATCTGCAGGTGCCTCATCTGATCCTTAGTATCGGCACAAGGTTCGATGCACAGCTGAAAGCCGCTCATGTGTGTTGACTTTTCAACTTTTTATTGCCATCTCAGGAAGATCATATAACAGAGTGTGGCATTTTGTGAATGTAGAAGCCAGAAGCAAATCCTTTTCCAAGCATTAGAGGAAACAGGTGGTACAAACAAAAAGGCTCTGCAAAATTTTGTTTGATATTAAACACAGAGTTGAAATTGGTCTTTATCTGTCTCAAGATTATTATGCTCCATATAGTGCAGGATCTCTAGTATCCTAGGATTTTCTTTGCCTTGTTGAATGTCAAAACCATCCCCAAGCATTTTGACAAAAGTAAAAGCAGTCTCAATACTCTGATTTTCAACATATCCATTAAGAATGGTACTCTCTGAGACTGGAATGATGACTCAATGGTTAAGAGTAGGTAACACTCTTACAATGAATCATGGTTCAGTTCTCAGCTATTTTCAGCACAGCTGAAAATAGAAATCACTAGAGTGCATAAGAAAATTTATTTAAATATTTAATTCCAGAGTTAGGTGGAGTCCTGGGTACAATCCTATCACATAAGAGGCTGAGACAGGAAGACCAGTCCAACTCCAAGGCTACTCTGGACACACTGAGTCAAGACTAGCCTAAGGACCAGTGAAGTGTCTCAGTGGCCAAAGGCGTCTGACTGCAAGCCTGATAATTGATCTCCATGACTCACAAAGAAAGGATCATCTCCCCATATGTGCACCACAACACATGTATATATACAATCACATACACAAACACATACACACACACAAACATTAAAAAAAACTACCTGGAATACAAATTCAACTACTGAATTACAAAAAAAAGATAATAAGTTTTTAAAATTAATTTATTTACTCACTTTACATCCCAATCTCAATCCTTAGTTATTGTCCTCCCAGTCACACATTCGCACCCTTCCCTTCTCCCCTCCTCATTTCTTCGTAGAGAAGAGGAGGTCCCCCATGTGTACCAACACATCCTGGCCCATCAATTGACAGCAGGACTAAATGCATGCTCTTCCAGTGAGGCCAGACAACAACTCAGCCCAGCCAGCTGAAAGGGACCCAGAGGCAGGCAACAGAGTCAGAGACAGACCCTACTCTCATGTTAAAGAACCTACATGATAACCAAGCTGAACCTATGTGTAGGGGCTCTAGGTCCAGCCCATGCATGCTCTTTGGTTGGTGGTTTAGTCTCTGCGAGCCCTTATGGTCCCAGGTTAATTGACTCTCTAGGTCTTCTTGTGGTGTCCTTGAACTCTCTGAATCCCTCAATCTTTACCCCAACCCTTCCACAAGACTACCAATGGTTCTGCCTACATGTTTGGGTATGGGTCTCTGCATATTTTTCTTCTCAGAAGACAGTTATTCTAGCTAGTCTCCTGTCTCAAACCATAGCAGAGTATCATTAACAGAGGTTGACTCTCCCCCATGTGATGGGTCTTAAGTTGGGCCAGTCATTGGTTTGTCATTCCCTTAATTTCTGATTTATCTTTATCCCTGAATATCGTGAAAAAAGGACAAATTTGGGGTTAAGTTTTGTAGGTAGGTTGGTGGTCCTCCTCCACAAAAAGTCACATCTGGCTGTAAAAGATAGCCACTTCAGGTTCCGTATCACTAGCTGCTGGGAGTCTCAGCTAGTTCACCACTATAGAATCCCAGGAGCCTGTCTAGTCCTAGCTCTCTAGTTCATCCAGAGATTGTTCCCAAACACAGATCTCTCTCCTATCCCTATCACCACCATTAGCTCCCTCACCCCACACCTGATACTCCAATTCTGTCCCCATCCTCTCTCCTACCCAGTACCCTCCCTCCACATACTTCAGATGTCTATTTTATTTCAGCTTCTAAATGAGATAAAATAATCCTCCCTTGGGTCTTCCTAGTTACTTAGCATTTGGTTGTGTGGATTGTAGCATTGTGATCCTGTCTGATATGGTTAATATCTGCTTATAAGTAAGTAGACACCATATGTGACTTTCTGGGCCTGGGTTACCTCACTCAGAATCATCTTTTCTAGTTCTATCCATTTGCTTGTAAACTTCATGATGTTCTTATTTTGAAAAGCTAAATAGTATTCCATTGTGTTTATGTCCCACAATTTCTGTATCTGTTGCTGGGTTGAGGACCTCTAGGTTGTTTCCAGTTTCTGGCTATTGTGAATAGAGCTTCTGTGAACATAAGTGAAAAGTCTTTGTTGTATACTTGAGCATCTTTTGGGTATCTGCCCAGTAGTGGTATAGCTAAGTCTTGAGATAGAACTTTTTCCAATTTTCTGAGAAACTGATTTTCAAAGTGGTTGTACAAATTTTCACTCCCAGCAGCTATGGAGGAGTGCTCCTCTTGCTTCACATCCTTGCCATCATGCGCTGTCCCTTGAGTTTTGATCTTAGTCATTCTGAGAGGAATAAGATGGAATCTCAGAGTCATTTTGATTTGCATTTTCTTGATGAGTAAGTATGATGAATATTGATGAAAAATTACTTGATAAAATCCTCACAAAGCAAATCCAAGAACACATCAAAATCATCATCTACCATGGTCATGTAGAAGTACCACAAACAAGGGAAGGAGAGTAGAAAGTGGAAGACTAGGTGCAACAGGCAGGAGGTCCAAGGAAGACTGGAAATGAAAGTGATTAGATTATATAGGGAAGGACAGCCCAGCCCTGGGCTGGAGAATTTTAGGGTAAAGGGTAGGGTATGCGAGCCATAAGACCCTGTATCAGGTAGGGACTGATGCAGAGAGAACCTAGTGGCCAGGTATGCCTTGCTATTTTATATGTTAAATAGGCACTTCAACCTAAAAATGTATAACATAATCTTTGTAGTATTATAAATTCTGTCATGCTAATGGCTGCAAAAATCTATCCCTTGTTTAATATGAAGAAAGATCACACAAGCATTGTGGAAGCAGGAATATCTCTGAAACTGACTGGAAACACTTTTTATTGAAGATAGAAATAAAAATTTAAGGCAAGTATATGAAAATTTTCAGACATAAATAATTATTATTCTTTGAGTACTGTGAAGATCTGAATTAACATTATTTTTTTCTGGAACATCAGCATTTTTGTTAGTGATCCATAATTTCAGTTTGCTTAATAAATCACACATTTCTATGAGAAAAAATTTGCACAACTCAAGAATTCTATCTTTATTTAAAAGTATATATTTGAGATTCAAGATCATGGCACCAGGAGAACACTGTGTCTGATAAGCAGGACAGCAGTGACTACACAGCGACCAACATACCTAACTCTGGGTCCCAAAACACTAGGGATTGTGTTTCCCAGGTGAGAGGAAACAATTGGGCCCATTCTCTGGACACCCAGCTAAACGAGGGTCCCAGCAGGCACTCAGATGCCAGCCCAGAGCCATAAACATGCATGCTTTGATAGCCATCCTAGACTAAACTGTGGGCATCACAACACTAGAAAATGGGATTTCCAGTCAAAAGAAAACCCCACATTGAAGGAAGCAATTGGGACTGATTTCAGTCACCCTAACAATCACTGGAAAAGTTCGTGTATCCAGCAGGAGTTCAGCCATCAGCCCAGAGATCTGCCTGTGCGCCCTATTCGTGATCCCAGACAGAACAGTGGGCACCAGGGCAATGGAGACTGGGTTTTCCTGGCAGGAGGAAACCTCATGGTGAGGGACACATCAAGTTTGACCTCAGGGCACTTGGCCAACTACTCCATCCACCCACCGAAAAGTTCCCCTGTTCCTGCAGGTGCCCAGTCAACATTGTGGGGTCACTCACCTGTGCCTGCATTCTATACTCAAAATCCCAGAATGAACTGTGGACCACAAAACATCACAGACTAGATCTCCCTGTCTGGAGAAACCCCCAAGTTGGAGGAAATATCAGGTCTGACCTTAGGACACCCAGCTCGGGGAAAATGTTTCTGGGTTCCCGCATACTCCTGCTTCACACATGAGTGCTGTGCTCAAATGCCACTGATTACTGCTTGGTGCATAGAGCTCCAACCTCAGACCTACAGCAGCCTGAAATCCATTGGATCAGCCCCCAGGTACTGCTCCAAAGTCCAACTAGTAATGCTTAGCTAAACTAAACCGTGGGGCTCCCTGGTTTTTCAAGAGGTCTGCACCCAGTAAACACAGTGTAAGACAGCAACAGCAGCTCACTAAATTCAGATCAAGAAACCCAGCAGCAGATGTCTCCAGGACTTCCCCTGGTAAGATAACAGCTCCCATGACTACCAACAACAACAATTACCAAACAGGTCCATATGCCTGAAGTGGGTTGTGGCAATTCCTGAGAAGCACCACCATTCAGTTGACCATACCCAAAGAGGTGAGGCGGCCCCCTTCAAAAACAACCATCTTCCTGCCAAGGGGATTCTCCCCACACCAGGATTCCAGCAGGAACCAGAAACTAAAAGCCAGAAACTGAGACAGCCAGATGGATAAAGGCCAATATAAAAGCACAACAAACAAAAGGCAAAGCAGTATGGCATCTGTAGAACACATTTATCAAGGAGAAAGGAACCCTGAGCATCCTAACACAAGTGAAATTCAAGATGACCCTATATCTATGCTTATGAAGAAGAAAATGGAGGAAATAAATGAAATGAGAAAAAAAAATACAGGAAGATGAAGTCAAACAGATTAGGGCCATCTGTAAAAAAAAAAATACAGGAAGTTGCAGTCAAACTGTTTGTGGCCCTCATAGAGGAAATGATTAAATAATTGAAAGAAATAAAAGAAACAGAGAAATGTTCAAACAAAGAGGAGAAGGAATTGAAGGAAAATATAGTCAGATGCCTGAAGGAAATCAACATAATGGTTCAAAATCTGAAGATAGAATTGGAAAAATTAAAGAAAATACAAACAGAGTTAATCATGGAGAGGAAGAATTTAGGGAAGAAAACTGGAACTAGAGAGATAATCATAACCAACAGACTACAAGAGATGGAAAAAAGAACCTCAGGTGTGGAAGATTCAATGAAAGAAATCGATGTATCCATAAAAGAAAATTATACATCTAAAAAATTTCTGACACAGACCATCCAAGAAATCCAAGACAACATGCATAGACAAAATGTAAGAATAATAGAAATAAAGGAAAAAGAAGATTCCCATTTCCAAGGCCCAGAAAATATTTTCAACAAAATCATAGAAGAAAATTTCCCCAATTTAAAGAAGAGGCCCGTAAGTATACAAGATGCATACAGAACACCTAATAAATTAGACCAAAACGGAAAATCTTCCTGCAAAATAATAATCAGAACAGTAAGTATACAGAACAATGAAAAAATACTAAAAGCTGCAAGGGGAAAAGGCCAAGAAATATATTATGGCAAACCCATGAGACTCACACCTGACTTCTCAACAGAGACTACAAAAGCCAAAAGGGCCTGGACAGATATCAATAAAACCCCAAGAGAACACAAATGTCAGCCCAGGCTACTGTAGCCAGCAAAACTCTCAGCCCTCATAGATGGAGATATTCAATGACAAAAACAAATTTAAACAATGCCTACCCACAAATCCAGCATTACAGAAGTTACAAGTAGGATAAAACCACCCAAAAAACTAACTACTTTCAGGAAAACAAAAGACTTAAAAATCTTACTACAGCAAATCTAAAAGTAGCCAAACACACTACCACAACCAACATCAAAGTCAAAGGATCTAACAGCCACTGGTCATTAATCTCTCTCCATATCAATGGACTTAACTCTCCAATAAAAAGACTTAGAGAATGGATTCATAAACAAGACCCAAAAATATGTTGCATACAAGAGACACATCTAAGTCATAAAAATAGACATTACCTGAGAGTTAAGGCCCGTAATATGTACTTCAAGGAAAATGGACCCCAGAAGCAAGCAGGAGCAGCCATTCTAATATCTAATCAAATAAAATTTCAACCAAAATTAATAAAAAAATATGGAGAAGGACACACTCATCAAAGAAAAATTCCACCAAGAAGACATCACAATAATCAACATCTAGGCCCCAAATACAAGGACACCCACATTTGTGAAAAAAACATTAGTAAAACTTAAACCAAAAATAGATCTTCACACATTAATGGTGGGAGACTTCAACACCGTATTCTCAACAAAGGACAGGTCAACAAAATAGAAATTAAACAAAAAAACAAAAGAAAAAAAAACAATGACTCTAAACAGAGATCATGAATAAAATGGAACTAGGAAACCCCCTGGGATGCTGAGCTGCCATGGGCTACAGCTCTTCAGGGGTTCTATATTAACTCCATGCTGGTCCTTGGTAGGAGTATCAATCTGAGAAAAGACTCATGTGCCCAGGTTTTTTGGTTCTGTTGCTCTCCTTGTGGATGTCCTGTACTCTCCAGGTATTTCTATCTCCCCCTTCTTTCATAAGGTTCCCTACATTCTACCCAAAGTTTGGCTATGAGTCTCAGCATCTCTTTTAATACCCTGCTAGGTAGAATCTTTCAGAGGCCCTCTTTGGTAGGCTGCTATCCTGCTCACTGTATTCTCCCTCTTCTGCTATCCATCTTGTTTGCCTTTTTAAATGAGGATTGAGCATCTTACCCAGAGTCTTCCTTCTTCATTAGCTTCTTTATGTGTACAGATATCAGTATGATTATCCTATAGTTTATGACTAATATCCACTTATAAGTGAGTATATACCATGGGTGTCATTCTTCTTCAGGAATACCTCACTCAGGATGATCTTTTCTAGTTCCCACTATTTGCATGGAAATTTCATGATTTCCATGTTCTTAAGCACTGAGTAGTATTCCGTTGTGTAAATATACTACAATTTCTGTATCCATTCCTCAACTGAGGGACTTCTGGTTCGATTTTAGCTCTAGCTATTACAAATAAAGCTACTCTGCACATGATTTAGCAAATGTCCATGTTGTAGACTTGAGCATCGTTTGGATATATGCCTAGGAGTAGTATAGCTGGATCTTGAGATAGCACTACTCCTAATTGTCTGAGAAAACATCAGATTGATTTCCAAAGTGGTTATACAAATTTACATTCTGATGAGCAATGGAGGAAGGCTGTCCTTCCTCCACATCCTCTCCAGCATGTGTTGTCACTAGAGTTTTTTATCTTAGCCATTCTGATGGGTATAAGGTGAAATGTCAGTGTCGTTTTGATTTGCATCTCCCTGATAGCTAAGGATGTTGAACATTTCTTTAAGTGTTTCTCTGCTATTCTATATTCCTCTATTGAGAATTCTCTCTTTAGCTCTGTGCCCCATTTTTTAATTGGATTATTAGACTTGTTGCTGTTTAACTTCTTGAGTTCTTTATACATTGTGAATATTTATCCTGCTGTCAGATATCGGGTTGGTAAAGATCCTCTCCAAATCTATAGGCTGTCATTTTGTTCTGCTGACAATGTCCTTTGCTTTACAGAAACTTTTCAGTTACATGAGGTCCTGTTTTTGATTGTTGCTCTTAGAGCCTGTGCTATTGATGTTCTGTTCAGGAAGTTGTCTCCTGTGCCAATAAGTTCAAGGCTTTTCCCCAATTTCCTTCTAAAAGGTTTAGTGTGTTTGGTTCTTTTTGAGGTCTTGGATCCATTTGGACTTTAGTTTTGTGAAAGGTGATAAGTATAGAACTATTTGCATTTTTTTACATGTGGATATCTAGTAAGAAAATCACCATTTGTTGAAGATGCTATTTTTTCCATTGTAGGTTTTGGTGTCCTTGTCAAAAAACAGTTGTCCTTAAGTGTGTGGGTATATTTTTATGTCTTCAATTTAATTCCATTGATCCACCAACCAGCTTCTAAACCAGTACCATGCAGTTTTTACTACTGTTGCTCTATAGTACTGCTTGAAATGAAGGATGGAGATACCTCCAGAAGATATTTTATTTTAGAGGACTGTTTTAGTGATTCTGGGTTTCTTTTTATTCCATATGAAGTTGAGAATTTTTTTTCAAAGTCTTTAAAAAAGTGTGTTGGAAATTGCATTGAATCTGTAGATTGTTTCTGGTAAGATGGCCATTTTTACTATGTTAATCCTGCCAAGCCATGAGCATGGGAGATCTTTCCATCTTCAAACATTTTTTTTTCCTATTTCTTTCTTCAGAGACTGGACATTTGTTTTTCATACAAGTCTTTGACTTGCTTTGTTGAGTCACACCAAGGTACTATATATCCTTTGTGGTTATTGTGAAGGGTTTTGTTTCCTAAATTTCTTTTTTTTTCCTATACTTGTAGTTTATTTCAAGAAGCATGTATTATATTTTTGTTTAAATTTAAGAGAATAAATACTAATAATTAAGAAAATAATCAGTGGTAGTAATATTTGTAAAAATGTTTTTTTTTCTTTTCAAATATATGCATAATATAGATTTAACTTGTTTTAGTAAATATTTTAATAATGGGTGTTTGAAAACTTAATATTTACAGAATCCATCTCTCTTAAAAATATCTATTTCCTATGTACAAAAAATTAAAAATTTATACTTAATACTTATATACAGTCATAATCTTTGTTTTCAGTGAAATCACTGATTATAGCACAGTACTATTTGTGACAAGAACTAGATACAAATGCAGTTATGGGAGGAAGAGCATGACTTCTGTAGCTAAAACTGAAGACATTTAGATTTAGTGTGTAATGGTGCCAAGAACTTGCCTTCAAAATGGTATGACAGGAGAAAATAGTCCAAAGTGCAACAATGAAAGTCATTTCTTCACAGGGGCTGAGAATGAGCATGTTATACTGCCACTTACAGTAGTGTACAAAAAATGGTGGCTAGGAGGGGTTACCAAAATGAATGCAGTATGTGAGTAGTTACTTACTGTGCAGAGAATCCAACTAGAAAAGAGACAAGGGGTTGATTCATATATCAAATCCAAGGCTAAAATTAAACTGAAGTTGAAAAATGCCATAGTTGGCCAGGACTACTTTTAGCCTATACAGTGACCCTGTGAAAATTATTATAAGACTCTTATTCTTTTAAACATGGAGTCCTTTCCCAGCTGCTTTCTTCCATGCCCTGGTATTTTAATGCAAATAATAGTCTTTATAACCAAAGAGGCAGTAGTTCTGAGTCAGGGGTAGCAACACAAATAAAAATTGTGGTATAGGAGCTCATATAGGAAACTAATTAGCTCTAGTTTGGTTATCTACTTTGCATGTGACACTGTACTGAGGCAATCTGGTGAGGCAGGAGTGCATCTTCTCTACAAGGATATGTACACCTGTGACTATGTTAGTCTGGGTTGACATTTAAAATTAACCACCACAAATTCAATCAGAATTAGTTAAGATAATAGCTAAAGGAACATAGTTCTGTCATATTCACACAAACTTGACTAAAATGTCCCAAATAAACTTGGACTGAACCTAAGAATATACAAAAATTCAAAATTTTCTAAAACTAAAAGTGACTAGAACTTGTCATAACAAATAAGAAAACACAGTTTGGTAAAGTTTCATCGTAATTTTTAAATATTACTGACAATGTCATGTTTCTAAGATAAAATTTTATGCAGTATTATTCATGGTGTATGCCTGCTAGTCAATGATGAGAAGATGATGAGTTAAAAAAGATTCTCCATTAATCAGAGATCATAATGACACATCCTTCAGAACATCCAAATGTCACAATTGCTTTCTCAAATTTGCACATAGTTCCTGTCATTTCAAATCATTTTCATCTAAGTACATTGATTAATCAGTTACTCAGTCAAGTATCTGGTGTGTGAACAGACATATGCTAGATGATGTAGAGAATCACTGGAAGTTAAAAATGAGAAAGATATTATTGAGGCAATTGAACACTAGCAAAAGACCGAACACTTAAACAACCACGAAATGTGAAAGTATAAATTAAGGTGCTATAGTCTTCTGCTTCAAAGGCAATCAATAGGTAAATATTTGTGTGATAGATACAACAGATAAAAAAAAAAAAAAACAGATTAAGGAAGAAAATATTCACCTAAAAGTTTTTAACACTGAAAAGACAGGATTCACATTGAGTCTTAGATTGAGCATCACCTTGTCTCTTCAGTGACAGAACTTTTCAGTAGCGTAAAATTTGCATAAGAAAGTGATTCTTTTTTCCTGGTGTAAACTGAATATTATTGCAAGCCTTTCACTTCAGGAAAATATTAATGTATTTCTAGCCTTCAGTGGCAAGACAAGGTCTCAGTTATCTGCAGAGAAGACTTAGGCATTACTAAGGGAGAAAATTCTAGCTACTGCTTTGGCCATTAAAACCATTAAAACCTTAGATTACTTGTACTTCATTATGTCTGGATATTTTAAGTAAGTACAACACTCAGATTATTTACTTCTTTATAACCTAGTTTCTTCTGTTATTTCTGAGGTCATATCACTCCTTTAATAAAAGTCTTCTGAAAAGTTTGAAAATTCGGTATGTATTTTGTCTATGTAGTAAAAGCTCTCAATCATTCATTTATCAAAGCGGCAAATAAGTTTGAAAAGCATGGTCCAATACTCATTCTTCAGTTATTACAATAATAATGAACACTCCTCATTCCCATAGTTTTGACATTTCAGTAAGGAGGGGCCTCCGTAATTCCCGAAGAGGATTTGTGGTTGATTCTTTGTATCTGTTTAAACAATACAGATTGTTTCTTGCCTTTAATCCCAACAGTCCAAAGGCAGGGGAATGTGGATCTTATTGTTTTGGTATCAGAAATCAAACAGGTAAATGGACAAAAAAAACCTAGTCACTCCTGATGCAACTTTGTGAGCTGGGGTTGATGAGAAAGAGAGCTCCCCTTTTCTGAGGAAAAGGTGAGGGGGAGTGTAACAGAAGGTGGGACTGGAAGAGGTGGAGGGAAGGGGCTACAAAGATATAAAGTGAATAAAATAAGTAAATGAGGAAATGAAAAAGAAATCCTAGTAACTAATGAGATCAGCAATAATATTCATGCCTCAAAGTTTCACTTTTTTGTTTTATTTTCAAAGAGCAGAATTGCTGGTAAGCTAGAAAGTAACATCCATTATTCTCCAGGTCTTGGCAGCAGCCATGAGTTTTTTAAAAACAACAAAACCAGGTATAATTGTATATGCTTTTGGATATTAATACAGTAACTGCTGATGCTACTGTAATGTTGTATTCTGCCAAGGCCAATATGTACAGGTCCCCAGCCAATGTCAGTAAATTAGCCTACAGAAGAGCCCAACACACTCATTAATTCTGTAACATTTGAAACTATGTTGTTCCTCCCACTGCTGTCCAACTCAGAAGCCTTTCTTTATAAACTACAGAATTTCCTGGACTTTTATTCCTTATCCACAAGGGTAACTAACCTTAGGGACATTTATAGATGGCAAGCAATTAATCCCATCATCAAAACGTCCAGTAACTAAAATCAAAACATAGGGAAATGATAAAAACAGCATTTAAAATAACAAAATAGCTATACTAAAAAGATCCAGAAAAAAAAAATCAAGACTTATATTTTATTCTACATGGGCACTTGCACTCATTTCTACATTCTTCACACACAGAGACAAACACACGCACGTACTTCTAAAAAGTGGAACTATACACTATTTGTTTTTTGTGGTTGGTTCATTGTGCTTAGCATAATGTTTTCAGAGTCCACCTATATTGCCATATAATGCAGACTCCCCTCTTTCAAAAGCTCATGAATGTCCCATACATATAATGCAAATCCCATTTATTATACCTTATCTGTTGATGCATTTTTAGGCAGTTTCTATATGTTTGTTCATAGAGGTTCAGTGAACTTAAGACTTCAGATAACTACATAGCACACCTCATTTATTTTGTTTACATATCCAAAAGTGGGATTTCCAGATCTTATGTTTATAATCTTTTGTTTATAAATGGGTGTTTTATAATACAGTATTGCAAACTGTTGTTTATAATCATTTTTAAGAACTAGTTTCAATATCAGCCACACTTTTTTATAGTCCCATGAACAGTGTGTAAGGCTTGTGATTTCACCATAACTCCATTCATAGTTAGTTCAGCTTTATTGTTATTATTATTATTGTTATTATTATTATTATTATTACTATTATTATTATTATATTAGTGTGTGTGTAAGAAATAGAGAGTGTGTGTGTGATAAAGGGTAACAAAATCTGCAAGTTGAGGTTAGAGGACAGATTTTTGGAGTCAGTCCTCTTTCCATGTGCATGTGGATTGTACTTGTGGTAGGCTGAAATATTTGAGGTACAAGAAAGTTTGTCTGGTGAGTCATCTAGCCCATAGATATTTTCTTTATATTACATTGTTATTGCCAACCAGGCTGACCTCATCTTATGATCTTTCTGCCTTCTCATCTCAATTGTGATATTACAAGTATCAGCCATTATGGCCAACTTGTTTCCTTTTGAAATCTTATAATCTTACTTATGGATGAGAATTTTGATTTTTATTGTCTAATGATTGGTTAACATTGACCATTTTCCATGTGGGTATTGCATGTTAGTGAAAGGCAAAATATTCACATGATCTTAAGAGAAACCAGACTATCCTGATGCACACTTTTGTATGCCTTTGGAGATAGAGCATAAATTGGATTACAATGATGTGAAGGTAT
Organism: Psammomys obesus; assembly: GCF_907164565.1. Classification (NCBI taxonomy): domain Eukaryota; kingdom Metazoa; phylum Chordata; class Mammalia; order Rodentia; family Muridae; genus Psammomys; species Psammomys obesus. Next base: position 7,115,767 of record NW_026589137.1, read on the forward strand.
AAAAACAATACAGAAAACTGTTTGAATCAGTCAATCCATTACACACAAAATGCTATAGCTATATGGTTTTCTCGGTAAAGCAAGATTAGTGATTATATTTTAAAATAATATTAACTGCATATAAGTGAATCACCAGATCACATTATGATTTTAGCTCACTCAAATTAATAACTTTGTCCAAGATATTCACTCATAATTTATGTTGGAAGTGCTGGGTTAGTATTCAAAACCATGCTGAGAATGTACTTTACCTCTGAGGTGCATTCCTAGATCCAATTTGTTAGATTTAATAAGAACTACAGCAGAGCAGTGGACCATTTTTTTTTTTGTTTTGTTTTGATTTATGTAACACTTTTTTTTGCAAGATAGGAAAGCCAGATAATCAGGAGAAGGATAGGAAACATAATTCATCAGAAGGAATCACTGCTTTGTCCTGAATACAACTTTTTTAAAGATCAGAAATAACAGTAACCGTCAGGAAATGGTAATCTATGACTTTTGAACATGACATCACAGTTTCAAAGAGTAAGATAACTTCAAAGTATGTGAAAGTTTTCTAAACTGTAAGACAGGAGATTTGGTGATATTTTTTCTGTAACTATAACAAACTTTCATTACAATAAAATATACATAAACAATCCATCCAAGAAACCATCATGAAAGGGATGATTGCATTATCTATATTATTGAAGAGTTTAAGTTAGCCTGAATATAACTCCATTTTGAAATAAAGATTTTGACTGGGAACTGAATTCAGGTACCAGGAAATATCACAGAATGTACACCTGGCAGAAAACAAAGTTAACTCTCCTAGCAACAGCCTCCAGGAAATATAACAGAATAAATGCTTCATAGAAAATAGAGACAATCTCCCTGGCAATAATCAATGGAAATTGGGTGAGAATCGGGTAGGAAAATTCCCCCCAATGTTTCAGATGTGGTTTAGAAAAATAGCCATTGTGATAATATGCCTTAACCATTGTGATTATACACCTTAGCCATTGTGATTGTGTGCCTCAGATAAGGTCACCCCGCCCTGCTAAATTTCATCCAATTCTGTAATGCCAAGGCTTGTGCCCCCCACCCCCGCTTGCTGCCATGGAAACCCCCTGCTCACAAACTTTCCCTTTAAATATCCTGCTCACTCAGATCCTCATGGTCCCACTTCTCTACTGTTGTGTCAGTGATACTTGGGTCCCCAGTCCGATCGCTCTCCTAATAAAGCTCTCTTGCAATTGTATCGAGTCGTTTCCTGGTGGTCTCTGAGGGTCCCGTGAACCTGACATTATACTATCCTCTCACCTCCAATTATTTTTTCAGAGAATCAGAAATACTTCTGGCTGACAAAGACTATTTCTACACAGCAAAGATTTAAAAGTGTTCTTAGAGGAAAGATAAAGTCCTTAGCACAAGCTATTAAAGTTGTCAAATCTGACTTTTCCCCTTGTTAAACAAGGTTACTTTAGCCTACTTCCCATCACACAGAATTCTTCACTAATGTTGCAAACTCAAGGTTTTGGCCAAAGGAAAAAAATAAAGCTCTTTCATAATGTTTCTGTTGGTCAACTCATTTATTTATTCAATACAAAACAAGCTACGTTTCACAAATACATTAAATATTTGGATAGTATTTTCAGACTGGTGGTAGAAGGGTTAATAATGTTGTAGGAGAGTCAGGCTTTTTTGACTCTTTCAGGAATGGAAAAATGTGCATTTCATTTCTACTTGTACTCAGTTGCTCAAGTTGGCCCAAACAACTCACTTACCCAACTTAACATTGGAGGGATGAAATACTCCTTTCCACATCTTTCTTATAGAATATTACAGTATACCATAAGTAAAAATAGGTTTTCAGGGAGCAGTGTTGGGCACATTTCCAAAAAGGTAACAGATGAGTTTAATGCAAAATTAAGAGAAGAGGAGAACCATGGGACTCTCTTGAGAAAGACTAATCCAAGAAAAGGAAAACACAAACTCAAGGGCTCTGAGAAAGTAAAGAGTTGGATGTGTTCAAGCACATAAAAGGCCAACAAGAGTATATCCTATGAAGTTTATAAATAAGGGATTAGACTTATCTAAGACTGAAAATGGGAGCCATTTTCAGTTTTAAATGGAAACTTCTAACTCTAAATACAATACAAAGAAGAAAATATTAACTTCACTGGGCCATCACCCAGGTTTAATAATTGTCAGTGTTTTGCAAAATTTTCTTTATTTTTCCTTGTTTTCCCCTTTGCTTAAGTATTTAAAGAATGGCATAGGAGGGACTCCAAGATGGCAGCGACCAGTGAGCATTGTATTTAAAGAGCAGAGGAGCTGAAACTACAAAACTGGTGAGTGGACGGGAGACTGAAGCCAGAGCATAGACTTTGAGGATTCCTGGGTTAGAAGGGACAAACCTTGATCTGGGACAGTTTGGATCACAGCCCCCTGTGGATATCTGTTAGGTCTAAGAGTGCGCCCCTGCACTTTAGGCTGTACCTTCACACTTGCTCAGGCACTCTGGCTGCAGCTGCAACAGCTGCTGGAAATGCAAAAACCCAGGTACAGATACAGGGCCTCCATACTCTAACAGCCAAGCAGGGGACCCAAAACTGAGAATAGAAAACTGTGGGATCTCTGAGATTACTGAATACACATGATAGTGAGTTCACAGACCCTCTGTGCTTTCCATACACACATGAAAATGGTGCAAACCTGTCTTCTACGCTTTCAACACATGCCTGCAACTGAGTGCATCTGAAAGAGAGTGTATACAGAGATCCTCTACCCTAGCCACCAAACATCAAATCACTCCCGTCCACTGTGGACAACATAGGGATCCCTGGGACAGTGGTCTCAATAGCGGACCCCCTGTTCTGTGGGTCTCCCAGTGGTGTCCAGCCAAGCAATTCCTGAAAACAATTCCAGGAACCAAAATGGTAACACAGACATATCTAAGCACTTGGAACACAATACCAAGACTGACCTGTGGGCCACTGTGCCATTCAGGGCTCCTGCTCATACACAGTGTGCCTGATAACTGTTCATACACCAAAACATGCTCTTATGCTCCTCCCTTACATACACCATTCCAGGCAGGCACACTTCCACAAACATTCCTGCATTTGCATAAAGTGCCTGTGACCTTCTCCCTTAGCTGAATCTGAAACAACACCCATTCTCAAACTTGTAAATCTCTCACATCGTCTTAAAGAATACTAAAGACTCCAAAGACAGACGGACCCACTCTGCAATACAGGCTCCAGGAACAAACAAGTGAAAGCAACCGACAATCAGATAGCTAGAGCACAGCTTAGGAACACATCCAATAAAAATCTGGAAATCATGGCTTCACCAGCAATCCTCAAAATCAATGGATATTTTAATTCATCAGAAACACAGGAAAATAATTTTAAATCTATGGTTATGTTATTAGAGGCATAAAAGAGGAAAGGAACAAAGCTCTCAAAGAAATACAGACAAATATAAACACACAAATACAAGCACATGAAGTGGAAATGAACAAAAAATTAGATACCATCATGGAAAGAGAGGAAACTATATTCAAACAGAATGAAAACAGAATTAGAATCAATAATAAAAACAAACAAACAAACAAAAATCCCTGGAGCTGGAGAAAATATAGAAGATATCAGAAACTACAAAGCTAAGCATCAACAACACAAGAGATAGAAGAGTGAATCTCATGCTCTGAAGATACACTTGCAGAAACTGATACATCTCTCAAAGAAAAAAATAAAATCTGAAAAGTTCCAAACACAAAACATCCAAGAAATCAAAAATACTATGAAAATATGAAATCTAAGAATACTAGAAATAGACAAAAAAGAAGATTCCAGACTCCAAGGTCCAGAAAATATTTTCAAGAAAATCAAAGAAAAAAAATTTCCTAACTTTAAGAGCTATCCCTAATATACAAGAGGCTTATAGAACACAAAATAGACTAGACCAGAAAAGAAACTCCTCATGCTACATAATAATCAAAATAGTAAACCTACAGAACACAGAAAAAAATAGTAAAAACAGCAAAGAAAAATGGCCAAGTAACATACAAAGATAAACGTATCAGAATCACACCAGACTTCTCAACAGAAATTATGAAAGCCAGAAGGGTCTGGACAGATGTCATGCAGATTCGAAGAGAACACAGATGTCAAAACAGACTACTATACTGAGCAAAACTTTCCATCTAAATAGAAGAAAACAAATTATTCCATGACAAACTAAACTTAATATTTACACAGCAGCCTAACACTGCAGTAGATACTAGAAGGAAAACTCCAATCTAATGAAATCAATTACACTGAAGAAAAAAAAGGATACAGATAACTTCACAACAAAAAACCAAAAGAAATCAAGCAGACAAACACACGTCAACGTAATCCACCATATAAACAAACTGAGAGAGAAAAACCACATGATCATCTCCTTAGATGCTGAAAAAGCATTTGACAAAGTCCACATTCATTCACAATAAAAGTCTTGGCGAGATCAGGAATACAAGGCACATACCTAAGCATAGTAAGGGCAATATACAGCAAGCCTATAGCCAACATCAAACTCAATGGAGAGAAACTTAAATCAATCCAACTGAAATCAGGGACAAGACAAGGCTGCCCACTCTCTCCACATCTCTTCAACATTTTACTTGAAGTCCTAGCCAGAGCAATAAGACAAGTAAAGGAAATCAAGAGGATACAAATCAGAAAGGAAGAGGTCAAGGATTTACTATTTGCAGATGATAAGATAGTATGCATGAGTGCCGCCAAAAATTCAACCAGAGAACTCTTTCGGCTGATAAACACCTTCAGCAAAGTGGCAGGATACAAAATCAACTCAAAAATCAGAAGCCCTCCTGTATACCAAAGACAAAAGGGCCGAGAAAGAAATTAGGAAAACAACACCCTTCACAATAGCCACTAATAACATAAAGTACCTTGGGGTGACTCTAACCAAGCAAGTGAAAGACCTATTTGAGAAAAACTTCAAGTCTCTGAAGAAAGAAATTGAAGATCTCAGAAAATGGAAAGATCTCCGGTGTGCATGGATGGTAGGATTAACATTGTGAAAATGACCATCCTGCCAAAAGCAATCTACAGATTCAATGCAATTCCTATTAAAATACCAACTCAATTCTTTACAGACCTTGAAAAAGAGATTCTCAGCTTCATATGGAGAAACAGAAAACCCAGAATCTCCAAAATGATTGTGTACATCAACAGATCATCTGGAAGTATCTCCATCCCCGATCTCAAGCTGTACTACAGAGCAATTATAATAAAAACTGCATGGTATTGGCATAGAAACAGAAAGGAGGATCAATGGAACCGCGTAGAAGACCCAGAAATAAACCCACACAACTATGAATACTCAATTTTTGACAAAGAATCCAAAACCATTCAATGGAAAAAAGACAGCATCTTCAACAAATGGTGCTGGTCCAAATGGATGTCTACATGCAGAAAAATGAAAATAGATCCATACTTATCACCCTGCACAAAACTAAAGTCAAAGTGGATCAAGGACCTCAACATAAAACCAGATACACTAAATCAGTTGGAAAAAAAGTGGAGAAGAGCCTAGAACTCATTGGCACAGGAGACAACTTCCTGAACAGAACACCAACAGCACAGGCTCTGAGAGCAGTAATCAATAAATGGGATCTCATGAAACTGAAAAGCTTCTGTAAAGCAATAGGCTAGGGTCAGATAGAAGTGGAGTAGGCCATCCATCAGTGTAGTAGGGGAAGGGCATAGGGGGAGAAGAGGGAGGGAAAGTGGGATTAGGAGGAGATGGGGGAGGGGGTCACAGCCAGGATACAAAGTGAATAAATTGTAATAAATAATAATGATAATATTTTTTAGAAAGCATAGCATAAACTTCATTTTTTTTGGTTATTTGTTTTAGTTTGTTGAGAGTATAATATAATTACATCATTTACCTCTTCCCTTTCTTCCCTCCAAAGCCTCCCATATACCGTTTCTTGCTTTCTTTCAAATTCATGACTCTTTTTTTTCATTAATTTCTGTTGAATGCCCTCATGCATATATATATTCTGAAATATAACTTGTTCAGCATTATTTGTTTGTATGTTTTTAGAGCAGACTTTCTAGGATTTCATAACCAATTTATGTCTTATTCCATGGTAAAGACTATTTCTATCACTGTCAGCGTTGCTTAGTTGCCTGTAGTTTTTGTATAGGATTGAGGTGTCTTGGGCCTTTCACATGTCTGTTTTCCATCTTACGTTTATGCAGCCACATTGGTGAGACGTTATAGGTGTAGCTTCTGACAATTTTTAAAGCTACCATTTCACAGCAAACTTCCTGTTCCTCTGCCTCTTAAAATCTGTCACCCCCTCTTCTGAAATGCACTCCAAGGCTTCAGTGCAATGGATACATTGTGGATATATCCATTAAGACTGAGCTCTACACTTTTGCCTTCTGATCAATTGTGGTTTTCTGTAATGGGCTCTGTCTGCTGCAAAAAGAAGTTTCCTTGGTGAGGAATGAAGACCACACTTACCTATGGGTATATAGACAAATTTGCAGAATGCAGTTAAGGATTACACTGCCTTAGTAAAATGGCAGTTGTATGTTTTCCATCAAGATTCATGACTTTACTAGCCTTAAGTAGTCAACAAGTTTTCTGGTACACCGATTCTCTATAGGTAATTCAGAAGGCATCTCTCTAATTTTTTTTTTAAATAGGCACAATCCTATTATCACACCTAATATAGATAATAATGAGTCTAATTACAAACAAATAATCAAAACCAGGTACTGTGTTGCACACCTGTAATTCCAGCAATCTGGGAGGCAGAAACAGGAGGACCTCTATGAATTTAAGGTCAGCCTGTTCTACAAAACAAAAACAGAACAGCCAAGGCTACATAGAGAAATTCTGTCTTATAAAAACCTAACCTCCCCTTCAAAACACCAAATAATCAAATGTGTCCACTTATATAATTATGCCACAAGTATCTTTTCTTCACTGCTATGTTGCAAAAGTAAGCCAAAAAAGTTACATCAAATTCATTTGAAGTGTATTTTTTTCACTATACCACAGTATCTCTTTCCCTTTTCCTTGGAAAATGTCCAGATGCACAGGATTTATTTCCCTATAATGCCTTTCAATTTGTTTCTCAAACTCACATGATTTAATTAAATGGAAAGTAATCCTGACATAAATTAGATTCAGGTTAAATATTATAGGTTGTACTCTGTATCATCTTGAGAAAACAATCAATTTCTGAGTACCATGATAGATCAATGTACCTTGCGGTGACAGCCTTTTCTATTGTAAAATCTCCACAAAATTCCTCATTCTGTGCTTTCAACCATGAATCAGATGACAGTATTTACCAAATCAATGATCTCATTAAGTAGTACACAATAGTAATTTTATGGTTTGTTTCCTTCCCACTTATTTATTACCTGAAATTCTTCTGAAGAGAATGAAATACAGTTATTTTCATACCCTAAATATGGTGATTAAAGGTATGACATAATGTGTTTTATGACTATTAAGAAGACATATTGTGGGCTCTGAAGTTACAAGGCAGAAAAACCAGTTAAAGCGCTATTGACTGGTAAAATAAGAGTATTTCTAGTAATATTTTTAAGGCTGGAAGAGAAGAAAGTCTTCACAGGAAGAGGGGCTAAAAGACTTGATTTGTAATGCAAAGTAAGGGAAAACAATCATTTTATATGGACTGAAGTTTTGGGTTCAGGGGCTGGAGAGTTAGTTAGATTAACAATGTTTCTTGTACTTCCAAAGTTATTGGGTTTCCAGCACCCCCATTTGTAGTTCACAAGCATCTGAAAACCAGCTCCAGCTTTCTTGCTTCCATGAATATCTCCACACACATACACATATACAGACACAAGACTATACATAAATAATAAAAATATTGTTAAATCAAGTGGGTATCATTTACTAAAATGAGAAATGTGTAGGGATAATGGATTTGGAATCAGGAAAATAAGTGTAACTCAGTAGCTCTTTTTAATCTAAGCACTTTGTTCTATCCATTAGAGAGCTAAGTGGTAGTATTAAATGCATAATGGAATGAGGGTTTCTTCAGGACTATAGTTATATATATATATTTAAAGTTACAACATAAGTGTATACATAAATCAAAATTTAAAAAAAGTAAGGACTCAATTTTCACAAACAATAATATACCTCATAACCAGCACTGGCAATGGAAACTTACAGCCAGAAATGCTTGGGCATGCTTATAATCTCAGCATTACAGATGCCAAAGCACAAGGATTGGTAGTTTCAGGAGAGCTGTGTTATGCAGACAGACCCTGATTTTATAAAGGCAAGAAAGAAAGAAGAAAAGAGGAAAGAAGGAATGGAGTAAGGGAAAAAGAAACAAATAAGCAAGAAGGAGAAAATGAAGGTAGGAGGGGAAAAAGAGGAAGAGAGGGAGAGACAGAGGAAGGAAGGAAAGATGGAGGGCAACAATGCCACACCTCCTAATCTTTCCTAAAGAGTTCCACCAACTGGAACTAAATATACAAACATATAAGCCTATGGGTGACATTCTCCTTCAAACCAAGGTTACCCTTATATGTGAAGTGAATAAGATTAAGCAGATATGGTGGTACATGCCTTTAATCTTGAAAGACAGAGGCAGGTGAACCTCTATAGTTTCAAAGCTGCATAGTGGTAAAGATAGTGAGTTTCTCACCAGCTAAAGCTACACAGTGAAGCCCTGACTCAAAATGAAGGAAAAAAAAAAACAAAAACAAAAACAAACAAAAAAAAAACCGACACATGATCATCTCCTTAGATGCTGAAAAAGGATTTGACAAAATCCAACATCCATTCATGTTTAAAGTCTTGTAGAGATCAAGGATACAAGACACATACATGAACATAGTAAGGCAATACACAGCAACCCTAGAGCCAACATCAAACTCAATGTAGAAAAACTTAAATCAATCCCACTGAAATCAGGGACAAGGCAAGTTTGCCCACTCTCTCCATATCTCTTCAACATAGTTCTGGAAGTTCTTGCTAGAGCAATAAGACAATTAAAGGAAATCAAGGGGATACAAATTGGAAAGGAAGAAGTCAAAGGATCACTATTTGCAGATGATAAAATAGTATTCCTGAGTGACCCCAAAAATTCTACCAGACAACACCTTTATCTGATTAACACCTTCAGCAAAATGGCTGGATACAAAATTAACTCAAAAAAATCAGTAGCCCTCATGTATACAAAAGACAAAAAGGCCAAGAAAGAAATTAGGAAAATAACACCCTTCACAATAATGACAAAGGACATAAATACCTTGGTGTGAACGCAACCAAGCAAGTCAAAGACTTGTATGAAAAAATTTCCAGTCTCTGAAGAAAGAATTAGAAGAAGATACCAGAAGATGGAAAGATCTCCCATGCTCATGGCTTGGCAGGATTAACATAGTAAAAATGCCCATCTTACCAAAAGCAATCTACAGATTCAATGCAATTCCCATCAAATTACCAAAACAATTCTTTACAGAACTTGAAAGAAAAATTCTCACCTTCATATGGAACAACAAGAAACCTAGAATTGCTAAAACAATTCTCTAGAATAAAAGATCTTCAGGAGGTATCTCCATCCCTGATCTCAAGCTGTACTATTGAGCAACAATACTAAAACTGCAGGGTACTGGCATAGAAATAGACTGGTGGATCAATGGAATCGAATAGAAGACCCTGACATAAATCCACACACTTATGGACACCTGATATTTTACAAAGATGCCAAAACCATACAATGGAAAAAAGATAGCATCTTCAAAAAATGGTGCTGGTCTAACTGGATGTCTACATGTAGAAAAATGCAAATAGATCCATACTTATCACCCTGCACAAAACTAAATTCCAAGTGGATCAAAGACTTCAACATAAAACCAGACACACTAAACATGTTAGAAGAAAAAGTGGGAAAGAATCTGGAATTTATTAGCACAGGAGACAACTTCTTGAACAGAACACCAACAGCACATGCTCTAAGAGCAACAATCAATAAATGGGACCTCATGAAACTGAAAAGCTTCTGTAAAGCAAAGGACACTGTCATCAGAATAAAAGGACTGCCTACAGATTGGGAAAGGATCTTCACCGAACCCTTCAATGTTCATTGAACTCTGTCAGTCCTATATCTGACAGAGGACTAGTAACCAGTACATATAAAAAAAACTCAAGAAGTTAAACAGCAACAAATCAAGTAATCTAATTAAAAAATGGTGTACAGAGCAGCACAGAGAATTCTCAATAGAGGAATATCAAATGGCAGAGAAACATTTAAAGAAATGATCAACATCCTTAGTCATCAGGGAAATGCAAATCAAAAAGACCCTGAGATTTCACCTTGCATCCATCAGAAAGGCTAAGATCAAAAATTCAAGTGATAACACATGCTGGAGAGGTTGTGGAGAAAGGGGAACCCTCCTCCACTGCTGGTGGGAATGTAAACTTGTACAACCACTCTGGAAAGCAATCTGGCGCTTTCTCAGATAAGTAGGAATAGTACTTCTTCAAGATCCAGCTATACCACTTCTAGGCATATATCCAAAAGAGGCCAAGAACACAATAAGGACATATGCTCAACTATGTGTGTAGCAGCTTCATTCGAAATAGCCAGAAGCTGGAAATAACCCAGATGCCCCTCAAGTGAGGAATGGATACAGAAGTTGTGTAACATCTACACAATGGAATATTACTTAGCAATAAAAAACAAGGATATCATGAAATTTCCAGGTAAATGGTGGGAACTGGAAAATATCATCCTGCATGAGCTATCAGAAGCAGAAAGACACACATGGTATATACTCACTCATATAGACATATAATATAGGATAAACCTACTAAATTCTGTACACCTAAAGAAATTAATCAAGAGGGAGGTCTCTTGCTAAAATGTTCAATCCCTATCCAGATAGGCAAAGAGGATGGACATCAGAAGAAGGAGAAAACACAGAACAAGTCAGGAGCCTGACACAGTGGACCTATGAAAGGCTCTGCCCTGCAGACTATCAACGCAGATGGTGAGATTTATGGCCAAACCTCGGGCAGAGTTGAGGGCACCTTATGAAAGAAGTGGGAAATGGTAAGATCTGGAGAGGACAGGAACTCCACAAGGAGAGCAACAGAACAAGAAAATTTGAACACAGGGAACTTCCCAGAGACTGATACTCCAACCAAGGACTATTCATGGAGATAATCTAGAACCCCTGCACAGATGTAGCCCATGGAAGTTTAGTATCCAAGTGGACATAATCTGATTGGCCTGCTCTTTGATCACCTCCCCTCCCCCTGAGGGGGGAGCACCCTTACCAGGCCACAGAAGATAACAATGCAGCCACTCCTGATGAGATCTAATAGAATAAGGTCAGAAGGAAGGAAAAGAAGACCTCCCCCATCAGTGGACTTGGGGAGGTGCATTCATGCAAAAGGGGGAGGACGGAAGAGATTTGGGAGGGGAGGAGGGAGGGAACCACAGGGGGAATACAAAGTGAGTAAAGTGTAATTAATAAAGAATTTTTAAAAATTCATAAAATATAAGAGTGTTATTTAGCTTTTTATTCTTAGTATGCTATATAAGTATGATAGTGTTTTCAGAGGTTGCATAATATTTGATCTATTAATAGATTTTGCCTGCTCTTGAGGCTCTTTCCCTTATGTTAGGTTGTCTTGTTAAGTCTCAATTATATTTTATTATATTATTACATTTTGTATTACATATTGTATATTATATGTTATATTTTATAGGTTATATAATGATGTGGAGATAGCTTTGGGCTATATCTGAGCAGGGGACCTGCGTCCTCTCCATGCATGGCCCTTGGTTTCTACAAATGAAGAAGTCAAAGTATCATTATTTATAGATGATATGATAGTATACATAAGTGACATCAAGAATCCTATCAGGGAACTCCTACAGCTGATAAACACCTTCAGAAAAATGGCTGGACACAAAATTAACTCTAAAAAAAAAATCAGCAACCCTTCTGTATACAAAAGACAAATGGACTGAGAAAGAGATTAGGAAAATAACACCCTTCACAACAGGCACAAATACATAAAGTATCTTGATTCTGTTCTCTTAGAAGCCTGTTTTTTTTCTAATGAGAGACAAGAGGGCAGTGGGTCTGGAGAACTGGACACAGGAGAGGAACGGGAAACCATAGTTGGGATATATTTTATGAGAAAAGTATCCGTTTTCAATAAAAATAAATATATATAATAAGTAAAGAAGATATTGTAGAGATTTTTTAAAAAAATGAAATGGGAGAATACTTAATATTCTTCTTGTCAACAGCAAAGGGAGATACAACTAAACATTGCCAACTATGCAACCTGAAAAGATTTTCTCATAGACTCCTACACAATGAAGCTGGAATCCTGACTTATGCTACATAAAAGAATTAGAGAGCATTTCAGTGTGAATTGATGACAAGGTTTTTGTTTTTTTTTTTTTACTTTTATTTTTTTCTTATCAGTTACATTTTATTAACTCTTTATCCCAGCTGTGTCCCGATCCCTCATTCCCTCCCAGTCCCTCCCTCCCTCTCTCATTTCCACCGTGCCCCTTTCCAAGTCCACTGATAGGGGGGGACCTCCTCCCCATTCATCTGATCCTATTTTATAAGGTATCTTCAGGACTGGCTGCAAAGCTCTCCTCTGTGGCCTAACAGGACTGCTCCTCCCTTGGGGGGGGGAGGGGAGGCCAAAGAGCCAGTCATTGAGTTCCTGTTAGAAATAGTCCTTGTTCCCCTCACTATGGGAAACCAATTGGTTACTGAGCTACCACAGGCTACATCTGAGCAGAGGTTCTAGGTTATATCCATACACGGTCCTTGGTTGAATGTCAATCTCAGAAAAGACCCTGTGCCCAGATATATTTGGTCCTTGTGGAGCACCTATCCTTTCCTCATCCGACTAACTCTCCTTCTTTCTTATGATTCCCTGTACTCTGTCAAAGGTTTGGTCATGAGTCCTTGCTTTGAAAGCACTGCTAGTTAGAGTCTTTCAAATGCGCTCAGTAGACTCCTGTCATACGTTCAATGCACATCCCATCTATCTTTCTAAATGAGGATTGATCATCATACCCCATGTCTGCTCTCTTGATTATCATTTTTAGGTGTACAAATTTCATTATGTTTATCATATCTTATAGGTCTATATAAGTGAGTATATACCGTGTTTGTCTTTCTCCTTCTGGGATATTTCACTCAGGATGATCTTTTCTAGATCCCACCATTTGCCTGCAAATTTCATGATTTCCTCCTTTTTGATTGCTGAGTAGTATTCCATATACAATTTCTGTACCCATTCCTCCGTTGATGGACATCTGGGTTGTTTCCAAGTTCTGGCTATTACAAATAAAGCTGCTATAAACATGGTTGAGCAAATAAACCTTTTGTGAACTTGAGCAAACTTTGGGTATATACCTAGCAGTGGGGTATATATAGCTGGGTCTTGAGGAAACATTATTCCTAATTGTCTTAGAAAGCGCAAGATAGATTTCCAGAGTGGATGTACCAGTTTATATTCCCACCAGCAGTGGAGGAGGGTTCCCTTTCTCCACAACCTCTCCAGCATGTGTTGTCCCTTGAGTTTTTCATCTTGGCCATTCTGATGGGTGTAAGGTGATATCTCAGGGTCGTATTGATTTGCATTTCCCTGATGGCTAATGAGGATGAGCATTTCTTTAAGTGTTTCTCTGCCATTCTATATTCCTCTGTCAAGAATTCTCTGTTTACCTCTGTTCACCATTTTTTAATTGGATTACTTGGTTTGCTGATTTTCAGGTTCTTTAGTTCTTTGTATATACTTGATATTAGTCCTCTGTCAGATAAAGGGTTAGTGAAGATTCTTTCCCAATCTGTAGGCAGCCGTTTTGTTTTGATGACAATGTCCTTTGCTTTACAGAAGCTTTTCAGTTTCATGAGGTCCCATTTATTGATTGTTGCCCTTAGAGCCTGTGCTGTTGGATTTCTGTTTAGGAAGTTGTCTCTTGTGCCAATGAGTTCTAGGCTGTTCCCCGTTTTTCTTCTAACGGATTTAGAGTATCTGGTTTTATGTTGAGGTCTTTGATCCACTTGGACTTTAGTTTTGTGCAGGGTAAAAATATAGATCTATTTTCATTTTTCTGCATGTGGACATCCAGTTGGACCAGCACCATTTGTTGAAGATGCTGTCTTTTTTCCATTGAATGGTTTTGGATTCTTTGTCAAAAATCGAGTATTCATAGGTGTGTGGGTTTATTTCTGTGTCTTCTATGCGGTTCCATTGATCCTCCTTTCTGTTTTTATGCCAATACCATGCAGTTTTTATTACTATTGCTCTGTAGTACAACTTGAGATCAGAGATGGAGATACCTCCAAATGATCTGTTGATGTACAGGATCGTTTTGGAGATTCTGGGTTTTTTGTTTCTCCATATAAAGCTGAGAATATTTTTTTCAAGGTCTGTAAAGAATTGAGTTGGTATTTTGATGGGAATTGCATTGAATCTGTAGATTGCTTTCGGCAAGATGGCCATTTTCACAATGTTAATCCTACCAATCCATGAGCACGGGAGATCTTTCCATCTTCTGAGATCTTCTTCAATTTTTTTCTTCAGAGACTTGAAGTTTTTCTCATACAGGTCTTTCACTTGCTAGGTTAGTGTCACCCCAAGGTACTTTATGTTATTAGTGGCTATTGTGAAGGGTGTTATTTCCCTAATTTCTTTCTCGGCCCTTTTGTCTTTGGTATACAGGAGGGCTTCTGATTTTTTTTGAGTTGATTTTGTATCCTGCCACTTTGCTGAAGGTTTTTATCAGCTGGAGGAGTTCTCTGGTTGAATTTTTGGGGTCGCTCATATATACTATCATATCATCTGTGAATAGTGACACTTTGACCTCTTCCTTTCCGATTTGTATCCCCTTGATCTCCTTTAGTTGTCTTATTCCTCTGGCTAGGACTTCAAGTACTATGTTGAAGAGGTAGGGAGAGAGTGGCAGCCTTGTCTTGTCCCTGATTTCAGTGGGATTGATTTAAGTTTCTCTCCATTGAGTTTGATGTTGGCTATAGGCTTGCTGTATATTGCCTTTACTATGTTTAGATATGTGCCTTATATTCCTGATCTCTCCAAGACTTTAAACATGAATGGGTGTTGGACTTTGTCAAATACTTTTTCAGCATCTAAGGAGATGATCATGTGGTTTTTCTCCTTCAGTTTGTTTATGTGGTGGATTACATTGATGGATTTCCATATGTTGAACCACCCTTGCATGCCTGGGATGAAGCCTACTTGGTCATGGTGGATGATATCTTTGATGTGTTCTTGGATTGGGTTTGCAAGTATTTTATTGAGTATTTTTGCATCAATGTTCATCAGAGAGATAGGTCTGAAGTTCTCTTTTTTTTTTGTTGGGTCTTTGTGTGGTTTAGGTCTCAGGGTGACTGTTGCTTCATAGAATGAGTTTGGTAATGTACCTTCTGTTTCTATTTTGTGGAATAGTTTGAGGAGAATTGGTGTGAGCATTTCTTTGAAGGTCTGGTAGAATTCTGCGCTGAAACCATCTGGCCCAGGGCTTTTTTTTGGAGGGGAGACTGTGAATGACTGCGTCAATTTCCTTGGGGGATATAGGGCTGTTCAGTCTTTCTACCTGATCTTGACTTAATGTTGGAAGATGGAATGTATCAAGAAAATTGTCCATTTCATTTAGGTTTTCAAATTTTGTGGCATATAGACTTTTGTAGTATGACCTAATGATTGTTTGAATTTCCTCAGTGTCTGTAGTTATGTCACCCTTTTCATCTTTGATTTTGTTGATTTGGATAGATTCTCTCTGCTTTTTAGTTAGTTTGGCTAAGGGTTTGTCTATCTTGTTGATTTTCTCAAAGAACCAGCTTTTTGTTTCATTGATTCTTTGAATAGTTTTATTTATTTCTAATTGATTGATTTCAGCCCTGAGTTTGATTATTTCCAGCTTTCTGCTCCTCTTGTGTGTATCTGCTTCTTTTTTTTTTCTAGGGTTTTCAGTTGGGCCATTAAGTTGTTTGTGTATGCTGTTACGAATTTTTTCTTGCAGTCCCCTGAGCACTGCTTTCAATGTGTCCCATAAATTTGGGTATGTTGTGCCTTCATTTTCATTGAATTCTATGAAGTCTTTAATTTCTTTCTTTATTTCTTCATTAACCCAGCTGTCGTTGAGTAAGAAGATTTTCAGTTTCCATGTGCGTGTAGGCTGTTTGTTATTTCTGTTGTTGTTGAGGTCCATCTTAAGTCCATTGTGGTCAGATAGAATACAAGGGATTATTTCAATCTTTTTGTATCTGTTGAGGCTTACTTTATGACAAACTATATGGTCTATTTTGGAGAAGGTTCCATGTGGTGCTGAAAAGAAGGTATACTCTTTGGAGTTTGGATGAAAACATCTATTATGTCCATTTGATTTAGTGTCTCTGTAAGTGTTTTTATTTCCCTATTTGTTTTCTGTCTATTTGATCTGTTCCTTGGTGAGAGTGGAGTGTTGAAGTCTCCCACTATTCCGGTTTTAGGATCAATGTGTAATTTAAGCTTTAATATTGTTTCATTTACAAATGTAGGTGCTCTTGTATTTGGGGCATAGATATTCAAAATTGTGATGTCCTCTTGGTGGATTTTTCCTTTGATGAGAATATAGTGACCCTCCTTATCTTTTTTGATTAACTTGGGTTGAAAGTCTATTTTATTAGATATTAGGATGGCTACTCCAGCTTGTTTTCTGGAACCTTTGTTTGAAAGACATTTTTCCAGCCCTTTACTCTGAGGTAGTGTTTATCTTTGTTGCATAGGTGTGTTTCTTGGATGCAACAGAATGATGGATCCTGTTTCCGCAACCATTCTGTTAGTCTGTGTCTTTTAATTGGGGAGTTGAGTCCGTTGATGTTGATAGAAACTAGTGACCAACAATTGTTACTTACTTTAGATGTGGGGTTGGTGGTGTCACTGAGTTTCATTGCTTGTCTTCTTTTGGTTTTTTTGTTGTATAGTTATCTATTTCCTCTGTTTCCTTAGATGTAGTTGTTTTCTTTGGTTTGGAGTTTCCCTTCCAGTAACTTCTGTAGAGCTGGGTTACTATGTAGATATTGTTTAAATTTGGTTTTGTCTTGGAATATTTTGAATTCTCCGTCTATGTTGATTGAAATTTTGCTGGGTATATTAGTCTGGGTTGGAATCTGTGGTCCCTTAAGGACTGTATGATTTCTGTCCAGGCCCTTCTGGCTTTCATAGTTTCTGTTGAGAAATCTGGTGTGATTCTGATAGGTCTACCTTCATATGTTACTTGGCCTTTTTCCCTTGAGGCTTTTAGAATTTTTTCTTTGTTTTTTAGGTTCAGTGTTTTGACTATGATGTGACATGAAGAATTTCTTTTCTCGTCTATTCTACTTGGTGTTCTGTAAGCCCCTTGTATGTTTATGGCCATCTCCTTCTTTAAGTTGGGAAAGTTTTCTTCTATAATTTTCTTGAAAATATTTTCCGGTCATTTGAGCCTGATGTCTTCTTTTTCTTCTACTCCTATTATTCTTAGGTTTTGTCTTTTCATGGTGTCCTTGATTTCTTGGATGTTTTGTGTTTGGAACTTTTCTGATTTTATTTTTTCTTTGAGAGATGTGTCAATTTCCACAAGTGTATCTTCGGCTCCTGAGATTCTTTCTTCCATCTCTTGTATTCTGTTGGTGATGCTTACCTTTGTAGTTCCTGATCTTTTCTCTATGTTCTCCAGCTCCTGGTTTTTCTCTATTTGTGTTTTCTTTATTGATTCTAATTGTTTTCATGTCTTGCATCATTTCCTTCATCTGCTTGAATGTGGAGTCCTGCTTTTCAATAACAGCTTCTATTTTTTTTTTTGTCCGTTTCCTCTCTATGTATCACTAATTGTGCCTCTACTTATTTGGGTATAATTGCCTGTATTTCTATGAGAGCTTTGCTTATTTCTTCTTTATTTGCCCTCATTTGTGTGGACATTTCTTTGAGAGCTTTGTGCATTTCTTCTCTGTTTGCCTCAATTTTCGTGGTCATTTCTCTGAGAGCATGATTTGTTTCCTCTTTGTTAGTCTCGATTTCTTTGGCTATTTCTCTGAGGGCTTTGTTCATTTCATCTTTATGGGACTCTAATAGCTAGAGAAACGTAGTTTTGAGTTTGTTTTCTTGTATATCTAGTGAATTGAAGTGTCCATTGTTTTGTGGGGTTGCTGGTGAGGTCATTATGTCCTGATTTTTGTTGCGTGTGTTGTTACATCTGCTTCTAGCCATCTGGTTATTTATAATCCTCCCTGTTTGTTCCTCGAGTTTGTAGTTCAGGCTATGATCCTCTCTTTCTGTTTTCTCGACTGTTTTTTCAGGAAGATGAGAGAGGTTCACTGGTTTGGGCGTGTGCGCTGTGGTTTCAGTTTTACCTAAGTAAGGAATGTGACACTGGCGCTATTCATGTGTGCTTTCAGCAGGCACAGTGTGCATGCGTGGATTCTCTGACTATTGCAGTGGCCTGCAAGCCACTATTATGCAGTTCTGACTGAGATCCAGGGATTGTTTGCCTGGATTACACTGGTGGACATGCAAGGCAGAGGCTTCAATGTTGGGGTCGCTATCTCAAGAATCCATATGATGCCCACACTAGGGGTGTGGGTGGCAGGGATCTCGTCTGGTTGCTTCTGTGGAGAGGCCCTGGGTCTGGGGCAATCTCTTCCTAGAAGGCTCACTCACTCTCTTGCAGGACCAGTTGGAATGCACAGGGGTTCCCCTTGCTCACTACTCTCTGTTTTGGTCCTGCTGCGGAAGTGCACGGGTAGGCTAACAGTCAGCTCTGTGACACTGTGGCCGCAGGACTCGGTGTCCACCTTTCCTGTGTGCTGCCTCTTTGTCCTTTCCCTCTGCCAGGAGGGTTTATGTTGACTGGTCCCTGGGTGGCGCCGGAAAGAGATAGGTTTAGTGTACTCAATCCCAGATCCTGGGCCCAGATCTCTCTGCCAGAAGCAGCCTGGTGTTAGAATCTATGTTTGCTGATCCAGAGAGAGTACCAGGTAGGGTTGAGTGTCCTCAGATCCAGAGCGTGGGTTTCTCTGCTAGGGGCGGCTGAGTAAGCTGGAGAGAGGGTGCTGTGTCCTTGGCAGGCTGCCTCTCTGTCCTTCCCCTCTGCTAGGACAAGCTTATGGAGTTGCTCTCAGGGGAGTGCGAGCAGGGGTTGGGGCTTCTCAGTCGGATTCTGAGCCCTGAGCTGACATTTCTCTGCCAGGGGTTGGGGGGGGGCACCGGTGATAGAACTTGCTTCTAGACCTTATTGCGCTGGACCCAGGATAATCTCAGGAAATGTAGAATGACCACAGTCCCAGATCCCGAGCTGTAGTTAATGACAAGGTTTATTAAGCAAATTATACACTCAGACAAAAAAAATCAAAGTCAGCATCAAGATAGACATGTGTTTCAATGCTATACATGGTGTATATAAACAAATACATGCAGATATTTTTATCTATATCAAAGTCAAATTGTTGAAAAACTACAGCTTATGTCTAAATTTAAAGGATGAAGTCAAATGTTTTGGAATACTTTTTACCTAAAGAACTTTTCTCAAATGGGATGGACATTAGAAGTAGAAGAAAACAGGACAGAAGCCTACCACAGAGGGCCTGTGAAAGACTCTACCTAGCACTGTATTAAAGCAGATACTGAGACTCATAACCAAACCTTGTGCAGAGTGAAAGGAATCAAATGAAAGAAGGGGGAGTTACTAAGACCTGGAGAACACAGGAGCACCACAAGGACCAAATATATCTGGGCACAGGGGAGTTTTCTGAGAATGATTCTCCAACCAAGGACCATGCATGGATATAACCTAGAAGCCCTGCTCAGATGTAGCCCATAGCAGCTTAGCATCCAAGTGGGTAACCTAGCAAGGGGAACAGGGACTGTCTCTGACATTAACTCAGTGGTAGGTTCTTTAACTTCCCCCCCCCACGACGAAGGGGGAGAAGCCTTGCTAGGTCACAGAGGAGGATATTGCAGCCATTCCTCATGAGACCTGATAAACTAGGGTCAGATGGAAGAGGAGGAGGATCTCCCTTATCAGTGGACTTAGAGAGGGGCAGAGAGGAGATGGAGGGAGGGTGGGATTGGGAGGGAATGAGGGAGGGGACTACAGCTGGGATACAAAGTAAATAAACTATAATTAATATGAAAAAGAACTTTTATATTGATATTATATAGTACTTTATAAAGAAGTTAAGCATGAGTTTACAGATAAGAAAAGTGTTGATAAAATGAAAACATAGTTTCTAAACACTCAAATTCTCACAACATGTAGATTACAAGGTTAAATTACATGTTTTAACTATAAACACTGCTCATAATCTTGACTCTCAGGTTTTTCTCAGAAAAGTAAAGCCAGTTCTTTGCAGGAGGTTTGTCTGCTGTGTTGAAATTCTTGACTCTGAGCCAGGAAAAGATTTAAACCAGGTCTGGGAGAGAAAAACACTGTTTTCCTTTCTCATGTTCTCTTGATTTATCCTTGTCTTATTATTTTGTCTCATCTTCCCTAAGTAAAATTTTATTTAATAAAAGATAGTTATTCTCCATGTATATAAACACATTTCATTTAACCCAATATTTATTAAATGCAGATTGTATTAGTTTCTCAGTTTTAAGCTAAATTGTGGAAGAACTGACAGATATAACATACCTAACCAGAAGTTTAGTTCTCAAGAATTTTAAAAATTGAAAAAAAAGTAGCTAAGATTAAATGCTCTGAAAAACATTCAGTTAAATATTTACTTAAATTAATTTACAGATTTAACATACACTATTATAATTTAACAAAAGTGAAAACATAAAAGTGATTGAAATTTATTATTAAAAAAAAAAAGCATGAAACCTGGCATAGTGGCACACACCTACAATCCCAGCACTCAGGGAGGCAGAGGCAGGTAGATCCCTATTAGTCTGAAGCCACCCTCACCCTGCTTTACAAAGCGGGTTCAGGACAACCAGGGCTACACTGAGAAACCCTGTCTCAAAAAAACAAACAACAAACCAAAACAAAAAGCAATCAAAAAATGGGAAGAAAACATAAACTAGAAAACTTTGTTTAGGAGGTAGAGACATAGCTTAGCAATTAAGAGCACTAGATCCTCTTCCAGAGGACTTGAGTTTGGCTCCCTGCACCTACATGGTGGCTCATAATCAGTTGTATCTCCAGTTCCAGGAGATACAAGACCTGCTTTTGACCTCTGAATGAACCAGGTATATAGGTGGTACAAAGACAATGGGAGAATTTTGTTGTTTTTTTGTTTTTGTTTTGTTTTAGTTTACATTTCCTTTTAAAATAAGTAAAGCTGAAAATACAAAATATATGAGTGAAATTTTTTACTTATGTTTGTGTGTTTTGACCAAAATTCTTATTTTTAAAATTTATTTATTTTTTTATTAATTACAGCTTATCACTTTGTATCCCAGCTGTAACCACCTGCGTTATGCCCTTCCAATCACACCCTCATTCCTTCATCATCTTCTATACCCTTCTCCAAGTCCACTGATAGAGGAAGTCCTCCTCCCCTTCTATGTGACCCTAACTTATCAGGTTTCATCAGGACTGGCTGAATTGTCTCCCTCTGTGGCCTGGTAAGGCTGCTCCCCTCTCACGGGAAGGTGATCAAAGAGCTAGTCAGTGAGTTCATGTCAGAGACAGACCCTTTTCTCCTTACTAGGGAACATACTTGGACACTGTACTGACATGGGCTACATCAGTGCAAGGGCTTAGGTTATCTTCATGCATGGTCCTTGGTTGGAGTATCAGTCTCAGAAAAGATTTTGCTCTTCTTGTGGAGATCCTGTCCCCTCCAGGTCTTTCTATCTCCTCTTCTTTCATAAGATTCCCTGCACTCTGCCCAAGGTTTGGTTATGAGCCTCAGCATCTTCTTTGATACCCATCTTTCTGATGGGTAGTCTTTCAGAGGCCCTCTGTGGTAGACTTCTGTCCTGTTTCCAGTTTTCTCCCTCTTCTGATGTCTGTCCCATTTGCCGTTCTGAGTGAAGGCTGATCATCTAACCCAGGGTCCTCCTTCTTGCTCAGCTTCTTTAGGTGTACAGATTTTTAGATGTTTATCCTATATTATATGTCTAATATCCACTTATCACTGAGTATATCCCATGTGTGTCTTTCTGCTTCTGGGATACCTCACTCAGGATGATCTTTTCTAGTTCCCACCATTTCCCTGCAAATTTCATAATTTCCTTGTTTTTAATTGCTGAGTAGTATTCCTTTGTGTAAATGTACTACAATTTCTGTATCCATTCTTCAGTTGAGGGACACCTGGATTGTTTCCAATATCTGGCTATTACAAATAAGCTGCTAGCAAAACTGTTTGAGCAAATGTCCTTGTTGTGTACTTGAGCATATTTTGGATATATGCCTAGTATTTTATTGCTTCATTTTGAGGAAGCACTATTCCTAATTGTCTAAGAAAGTATCAGACTGATTTCCAAAGTGTTTATAAAAATTTATATTTCCAACAGCAATGGAGGAGGGTTCCCCTTTCTCCACATCCTCTCCAACATGTGTTGTCACTTGCATTTTTTTATCTTAGCCATTCTTATGGATGTAATTAAATCTCAGGGTCAGCTTGATTTGCATTTCCCTGATGACTAAGGACATTGAACATGATAACTTCATTTGTTGTCTGATCATAAAAAATAAAAAAAAAGAACAAGAAAAAGTACTGATTAAATAAAATCATCTAGGATTCAAATCATGGTAGACCTGAGTGATCTTCTACAATAGAGCAAACCTAAGTAGTTTAGCAAGGACAACTGAAATGGGCATGCCAAAGTGTTCAGGCCAAAACATATGAGACCTCCTACATAAAGAACTATAGGCAACCGAGTAAAGCTGAAACATGGATCGGTGGGCCTTCCCCAGGGAAGAAGAGCACAACAATTGGTTGCCCAGTGCCAAATGTTCAGCCCTGAGAACATACATTCAGGAAGCATTACATGGACCTAACTGGTTATAATTAAGAATGTATATGTATATGCATTTGTGTACATACGTGTAGAAACAATTTTGAAAGATGCTGTGAATTTGAAGATTTTTGAGATTGGAGAGGAGTATATGAGAAGGTTTGGAGGAGAAAAGGGAAAGGAGAAATGTTTTGCTTAGTCATTGCTATTATCGTGTCAGAGAACAAGGACAAATAGTGAATTTAGTTCATTGTATAAGCACTTAATGATGAAGTGCTTCAGAATTTCTTTTAAGATAATGCTGATTTACTTAGCTGAAAAGTTAATTAAAAAATCAAAATGGCCAAACTAAACTAAGATAATCTAATTAAGAAGATACTTCAGTGTAAGAATATGAGAAATACCTGGGAGAAATATTTTAACCAAGGCTCTTTGTTTGTTAAATAAAGCTTTTTTAGTCTTTGTTTTGTTTATATATTAATTATGTCTCCTATAATTTAGGTTGTGACATATAAAATGAAAACAGAGGCAAGGTATATCAATAGAGAAAAGAAAGGGAAAATGAGTTAAAAATTAAGGAAATGCATGCCTTCAATAAACATAACAATACTTTATTTCTTACAGCCACTATGGCCACTATGCACATCGATGTGACAGCTTCTCCAAAAATGAAAAATAGGTCCATCCTATTACCTAGTTATACCAATCCTGAACATATAATCAAAGAACTGCCCACACAATCACAGAGGTATTTGTTCATCTATGTTCTTTCCTGCTGTATTCACAATATCCAGAAAACAGAATCAACTTAGAT
Organism: Psammomys obesus; assembly: GCF_907164565.1. Classification (NCBI taxonomy): domain Eukaryota; kingdom Metazoa; phylum Chordata; class Mammalia; order Rodentia; family Muridae; genus Psammomys; species Psammomys obesus. Next base: position 7,139,573 of record NW_026589137.1, read on the forward strand.
GTCTAGCAACAGATGAATGATGAATGAAGATAGGGCACATATTATTCACAATAGAATTTTTCTGTTTCTTTTTATTGATTTTATTTTTTATATTAATCATAGCTTATTTAATTTGTATCCCAGCCATAGCTCCCTCCCTCATTCCCTCCCAATCCCACAGTCCCTACCTCATATCCTCCCTTCCCCTTTCCAAGTTAACTGCTAAGGGAGGTCCTCCTTCCCTTCCATCTGATACTAGTTTATCAGGTATCTTCAGGACTGGCTGCCATGTCCTCCTCTGTGGCCTAGCAAGACTGTTCCTCCCTGAGGGGGGGGGGGAGGTAAAGAAGCCAGTGGTTGAGTTCATGTCAGAAATAATTCCTGTTGCCCCTACTAGGGAAACCCACTTGGTTTCTGAGCTACCATAGGCTACATCTGAGTAGGAGAAAACAAGTAACAGGACAGAAGCCTACCGCAGAGGACCTCTGAAAGACTCTACCTAGCAATGTATCAAAGCAGATGAGGAGACTCATAACCAAACCTTCGGGAGAGTGCAGGGAATCATATGATAAAAGGGGGAGTTAGTATGACCAGGAGTGGACAGGAGCTCCACAAGTACAAAATATATCAAGTCAGGGGGTCCCTCTATGAGACTGCTTCTCAAACCAAGGACCATGTATGGATATAACCTAGAACAAAAGAATTTTTTTTGGCCATGAAAAACATGAAACCAGGAAATATCTAGGAAATGAGTGGATCTGGAATATGTTTCAGTGTTTAAAAATCTGGACGCAGAAAGACAAGTCTACAATGTTCGTTCCAATATGTGAATCATACCTTCTGATTTTTATATATGTGTATATATATGGAAGTATGTGCAGAATCCAATAAATGAGAAAAGAGTCTGTGAAAGGGGGAAAAGAGACTTTAAGGGAATTGAGGGGGAAAATAGTAGAAAGAATGAAATGTGAAAATAAAATAGAGAATATGACAGGGTGGAAGAGGGGGGAAAGGATTCACTAAAACTAAGTATGCATGTGAAAGACAAGAAACTTACCACTTAATAAGCTAATTAAGAAATAAAGTTTTGAAAAATTTTGAGTGATGGTATCCTGCAATGGTGGATAAATGCATTTCCAGAAGCTGCAAGATTATTAAACAAACTTCCAGTGCCAGGGTGGGACATCTTTCTATAAAATGTTGACTAGTGAGAACCTTGAAATAACAGAACAATGCTTTTGCAGTGGCTTTTGTTTGATCTTCAGACTTGGTGATAGAACCCTATTCTTGACGACACCACACGTACAGCTGTGGACTTTGCGTGCTACTGCACCCACTTTTAAGTCAAAATTTGCCTACTGGTCCTATAGCAGCCTGACTAGTATGAGGTAACCAATTGCTTTCTGAGTAAATTAGGGTTTCTCTCCACAGAAGGAAATTTACATTTGATTTGTGTAAACCTGACCGAAAGCCTATGACTGGAGAGGTCATAGGCCCTACTGGGGAAGCTTTTTTTTTTTAAGTGAACATGATATACTTATCAAAATACCAACTAAATATTTGTCTTCCCATAAAATAGTACTAATGTCGGCTTTGTTAGTTACTACAAAATATCATAATTGGTCAAAGTACTGTGAATATGTGACTAGTGAATATGCATATTTAAATGGGATACATATGTCACCTCTCCATGAATCAGCACAAAGTCACAGATGAGGTGAAAAGAAACTATGAGCAGGAGAAAGGGGTAGGATAATGTGGAACACTGTCTTCTATACATGTCATGGCCATTGCAGTCTAGAATCCACAATAATCTTGTCAACATTCTGTCATAGAGTGGTAAACAGCTCACAAAACAGCTCACAAGTATTTTTTGAGGGAAGGGAGACATATTTTCTTCAGTGCTAGAGCCACTAGGAAGTTATGCATGCTCCTATAAGTGATCTTTCACATTGGTTCCTCTAAGCTACTTCAATTTATTTGTCACACAAACACACACACACACACACACACACACACACACACACACAATGAAGGTACAAGAGGTATGCCACTCCTCTAAAATCTCATATATTCTTCAATAATTTTGTTAGTTGTTTTCCTGAAATTGATTATTCCTTAAAACTCCAAGCCACTTTCATTTGTGAAAATAGTAACAATTTTCAAGTCTGAATACTACCTTTGATTTTTCATTTAAAACCAGGTCTTCCCAGGCGTATCTGGAAATCAAGCATTTCCTGCCTTATTAGATTTGTAAAGTGAGTTACATATCAATTATTCCTCACTATTCTATTTCATGTACCCACCATGAAATTACAGGAATATACCAGCTCTGGCACTCCCTTGAGTTTCATTTATTTAGAGTAATAGTTTATGAATATGAATATCAATGAATATTGTGTGTATTTTCTCTTATCAGTTTATGTTTTGTTATCCTAATACCCTCAGATGTTGAATTTAAGAAGAAAAAGAAAGCATTTTCCTTATAAACATCACTAATTCAATTGCTATTTATTCATACAAAATGTTAATACTATAAAGTGTGTATTTAAAATACATGTTCTGCCTAGATTTTAGGGTCACTAGAAAATATTTATTACATGTCTCTCGTGCAATATAATCTGCTTGAGGAGAAAATACCAACAGCTTATGACCTCTAAAAAGAAGTGCAGCACCAGTACAAGTATTCTTTAATCTCCAAGGATATTCAACTCCTTGATATAACCAGTATATTAGAAATCAAGAGAGAACCACCTCACAAAACTTAGAAATTGCAAGTACTTTTACTCCATTTCACTATACTGGCTTAACTATCAAGTGGGATTGGATTGAACTGAGATAAACTGTAAAATAAGAACAACTTTTCTTTATAGTCCCCATCTGACTTCATTTGCTCCCCTAAAGTTTCTTGATGACCACTGTGAAGTCAGCACCAGGGACTCCTTGCTCTCACTGTTGTACTTTAAGTGCTTCAGGAAGAGGAATTTTTTACTTAGATTTTTCTATTATTTTCTGTCAACCTGAGTACCCAAATCACCAGTGCTCTCTAATAAAAGAATATATTCATCTTGAAACAGCTGCTCTCTATTATAATAAAATTAATATATAAATTAATCACAAAAGGGTAGGAATGAATAATATGACACTTGTCCTCCTTCCCTAGCTTCTCCAGGAATATTTGCACTTGCAACTTAGATAAATCTCTAGCTGGTATGATTGACAGAAAATGTGATAAAATAAGAAAATTTCAGCAAGTTAAAGAAGGAGTCAAAGCTAATAAAATGGATGAAGTATAGAATATTTTACCTAAAATGTGAAGACTACTGCCCAAGGGGCAAGCTGAGTCAAGCAAAGATTTTCCATATTATTTTTGTTTTATTTATTGGCACCTGGAGAGTGAGCCAATTTGACTTCTTTTGCAGTTTGTAAATAAATATTCAAGAGTAGGAAAAGAAGGTGTAGGAATATATCAAAGAGATGTGAAAATTGATATATCAAAACCGAAATGGCTATTATCAAGAAAACAAGTAACAACAAATACTGAAAAGAACAATTTATATATGCTTTTGAAGGCAATGTAAACTAATGTGAAGACTATGGACATCAAAATGGGAATGTCTGAAATAGAGCTACCATATGACTGACTTGTAATGATTTTCATTGCCAATCTGGCAGGATCTAGAATTGCCCAGGAATAGGTAGAGAAAATGTAGTATATAAACACAATGAAAGCTTTTTGTTTTTCAGGTGTAAGAAAAATAAAAGTATATCATTTGAAGAAGAATGAATGGGACTATATATATGACATGAAAGTAAAGGATGACTGAGAAAGAAGGAAAGAATAAAGTGTGTAATAAACAATATATATCCAAAATTTTTTATTTTAAAAAAATATTTTATTTATAAAGTATTCATCTTGCATGTGCGGATGATTGCCACAAGAGGGCACTGTCTACATGTGTGTCTACATTCCAGAAGAGGGCACCAGATCTCATTATAGATAGATGTTAAGACCCACCATGTAGTTTCTGGGAATTGAACTCTGGAGCTTTGGAAGTACAGCCAGTTCTCTTAACCTCTGAGCCATCTCTGCAGCCCCCAATTTCTTCATATGTAGAAATTTTGCATAAATGCAAAAATATATGTGGGATGAGAGTAGAAATGGAAAAGATGGTGAAAAAGGAAGAGCCCAGAGACAGGAGAAGAGTATTGGGGAGGTAAAATGCATCAAGCCATAAAACCCACTGTCTTGTACATTGATTAAGGTAATTGGTGATAAAGGAAAAATAGATATTGAAGGAATTATAAAGTGATTGGTGGCAGATAGGAAAGGAGTTCAAGGGCATAAACAAACCTTGGAATAAAATAAAGTATAAATGGAGAGATCTTTGTATAAATATGGATAAAGATAAGATGAACTATCATTGAGGGCCTTTTCTTCTATGGTGTGGGAGTTAAAGTATTTTGAATGTATTGAGGTCGTAGCAATGAAAATAGAGGGGTCCTGAAAAAGTGAATTTGAAAAGAACCACATTGTAGAGTGGAGAGAGGGTTACCAGAAGCAATCAAAGAATGGCTGATCAGCAGTGATAGCTAAATCAAAATGAGAAAAAGAAAACACAATGGGGATGTAAGGGAGCAAAATGATGTAGCATACAAATGCCCACAGAAGTGTTCACCCTTGGTACAAAAGGAGTTGAAATTCAAAATAGCTGATATTGGTGCTGGGAGGATGGTTCAGTGGTTAAAAACCATTTGACAGGCAAAATGAGGGCCTGATTTTCAATCTCCAAGATCCATATAAAAACTAGATGTGAGTGTCCATGGTCTCAGCACTCCTAAAGGAAGATGGGAGGCAGAGACAAGAAGTCTTCTGAAACTCATGGGACAGCTAGCCAGGGCTGAAAGTATGACTCCATCTCAAAATATATACTCATGACCACTATACTCACTCAAAGGAATGAATATACATATATTCATTGTGTATACATACACACACACAAGCAGCTACTTTTCTGGTAAAAATAGAATTGGCACATATCATTGTTTTTGTGAAACTAAGAGAGTCTTTAGAAAGGAAAAGATGAAAATGTAAGGACATTAAGATCTAGCAGTTGTGGTGACACTACCCTGTAATACCAGGTGTTAGGAGTCTGAGGCAGGAGGACTAGAACAATTGAGAGCAATGTGGGTTACATGATGCCTTGTTTGAAAAAGAGGAGAAACTATGTATTTTTGTAGTTGGATCAGATTGTTAGTTACAGATGTTGAATCAGCCAAATCTTATTTTATATTCTTAGGTTTTTCATCTGATTATAGGTGTTACTTTTAGATAAATCTACTTTATTTCTCTTTCTTCTGATTCCTCATCAGAAAAACTACAAAATAAAAATAGGAAAGTAGTTTAGTTTAATAGTTAAAGTTATTGTATAAATTACAATGATGCATGAGCTCTTTTTAAAAAATAATTGTTTAATGCTGGAGAGGTTGTGGAGAAAGGGGAACCTTCAACCATTGTTGGTGGGAATGTAAACTTGGAGCCACTTTAGAAAGCAATCTGGTGCTTTCTCAGACAATTAGGAATAGTGCTACCTCAAGATCCAGCTATACCACTCCTAGGCATATATCCAAAAGATGCTCAAGTACACAAAGACATTTACTCAACCATGTTTGTAGCAGCTTTATGTGTAATAACCAGAACCTGGAAACAACCCAGATGTCCATCAATGGAGGAAGGGATATAGAAATTGTGGTACATTTACACAATGGAGTACTACTCAGCAATTAAAAACAAGGAAATCATGAAATTTACAGGTAAATGATGGGAACTAGAAAAGATCATCCTGAGTGAGGTATCCCAGAAGCAGAAAGATACACATGGTATACACTCACTTATAAGAGGATACTAGTCCCATAAGATAGGGTAAACATACTAAAATCTGTACACCTAAAGAAGATAAACAAAAAGGAGGACCCGGGTTAAGATAATCAATCCTCACTTAGAAAGGCAAATGGGATGGACATTGGAAGTAGGAGAAAACAAGAAACAGGACAGGAGCCTACCACAGAGGGCCTCAGAAAGACTCTACCTAATTGTGTAGCAAACCAGATGCTGAGACTCATAACCAAACCTTGGGTAGAGTGCAGGGAATCATATGAGAGAAGGGGGGGTTAGTAAGACCTGGGGAGGACAGGAGCTCTAAAAGGACCAAATATATATGGGCACAGTGGTGTTTTCTGAGACTGATACTCCAACCAAGAACCATGCATGGATATAACCTAGAACCCCTGCTCAGATGTAGCCCATGGCAGCTCAGTATCTAAGTGGGTACCCTATTAAGGGGAACAGGGATTTTCTCTAACATGAACCCAGTGGCTGGCTCTTTGATCACCTCCTCCTGAGTGGGGAGCAGCCTTACCAGGCCACAGAGGAAGACAATGCAGCCAGTCCTGATGAGACCTGATAATCTAGGATCAGATGGAAGGGGAGGAGGACCTCCCCTATCAGTGGACATAGAGATGGGCATGGAGGAGATGAGGGGTGTGGGATTGGGAGGGAATGAAGGAAAGAGCTACAGCTGGGATACAAAGTAAATAAACTGTAATTAATATATAAAAATAATAAAAAGAGAAGTGGATAATGTCCAATCAGAGAAAGTCTAAAGGAAGGTGTTGGAGGCAGGAGATGCAGGCATATGCAAGGACAAAGAGCAAAGGTCAACCTTGGATGTTGATCTTCATGAGCAATTCTTCTCTTTCTTGTCCACCTCCTCTTTCCTGGCATAATCTCTCACTGGCATGTGGAAAACACCTAATTTACTAGACTGACCAGCCAGTAAAATGCAGGATGATGGTCTCCCTCCCCTCAGGGCCAAGATAATCAGTGCAAAATAAATACTTAGTCCTCTACATAAGTGCTGGAGATCAGATTTTGGTCTTCATTCTCACAACCAAGAACATGTTACCAACTGAGAGAGCTCTTGAGGTCAAAAGTATTTTTATGTGAAAAGCTATTAAGATTGCATGTTCCTGTGCCAGGCCACAGAGGAAAATGATGCAGCCCGCTTTAATAAGCTAGGGTCAGATAGAAGGGGAGGAGGTCTTCCCCTGTCAGGGGACTAGGGAAAGGGCATAGGGGGAAAAGAGTGAAGGTAAATGGGACTGGAAGGAGACAAGGGAGGGGGCTGCAGTGGGTATACAAAGTGAATAAATTATAATAAATAAATATATAAATAAAATTTAAAAGATTGTTTAACTTATTAAAACATTATTTAAATTTTATTAGAGAAAACAGAAAAGCATATCATAAATTGAGATGCAAGACAATGTAAAATTTTTGACTGTAGCCAAAGGTGAACAATTTATACTGAAGAGAGACATACATTGTCATGTTCATTGAAATACAAGTCGATCACTAGATTATGGAATCAACTTAAGTACTCATAAATGGACAAGGAAATCATGGTACATATACACAATGGATGCTTTTGTGCTATAAAAAAGAATGAATTCCTGTATTTGTGAAAATATGGTTGGGAATGGAGGACATTTTAAGCAAAACATAGCACAGAAAGAGAAATAATACTTATTTTCACCCTTATAAGAAATAACACTTATTTCAACTAAGAAAGCATGATACTACAAGAGATGAGAACAAACTATTGATAGTTAAGCGTGAAATGAAGTGTAGGTAAGACACTGAGACAGGTTGGTCAAAGCCTACAGTATTAAAGTTAGACATGGAGAGTGAATACTGGATAATTTAACTATAAGTGACCATAGTCAAACTAGTCACAAAAGAGGTTTAAAATGTACATAACATAGAATTAATGATGAGAGTTTAAGGTGATGGATATTCTAATTAGTCTAATGTGATCATCAAGCAATCTACACATGAATCAAACTATTTTAATATTTTATTTTACTATATATACATTTGGGATATATAGTAGGAAGAAGTATGCATACACACACATACATACAATGTATATATAATGTAAATATGTATTTATATATTAATATTTATATTTATTTTTATAGAATATATTATATATAAATAATATAATATATAATACATATCCAATATATATATACTATATATACAATATAAATATACAATTTATATATAAAATATATGCAATATAAGTATATATTTATCTATTATATATAAATAATATAAAATAAAAATATTATATATATACATATATATATATGTATATATATACAATGCTAATCAAAAATAGAAGTTCCTGGGGATTTGTCTTAGTTGGTAGTGTTCAGCTACCATATATGAAGCTCTAAATTTAGTTTGCAGCAGTGTGGCATCAAATGGGTTAAGTAACATATTGTAATTCTCACAAAGAATTTCACAGAGTTATCACTGGGGTTCAGATTATTCTAGACTACACAACAAGTTTGAGGCTAGCTGGGGTTACTTGAAAACTCTTCTTCACAAAATAAAATCAAGTTTTAAAACTTGTGATGAATTAATGATGGGAACTAAAAGACAGTGTGTTGTAGAGTCATTTATATGGCTGCTTGCATTTATTTGTGAAACTTCAAATCATAAAACTCCTCTAGAATCACCTATTGACTCAAAAACAAATATCTGAGTATTAATTTATTGGGCTGTATATTTATGCCAGGTGGTGGTAGCACATACCTTTAATGCCATCTCTCAGGAAGCAGAGGTAGTTCTGAGTTCAAGGCCAGCCTGGTTTACAGAGTAAGTTCCAGCACAGCCAGGGATGTTTCACAGAGAAACACTGTCTCAGAAAAACAAAACAAAACAAAAAGGTTGTTGTCAAACTGAATTATTCACAAATATAAATGTTATTATATCAAAATTATATTAACATGTACTTGCATTTGTTTTTTTTATTTTAATTTTTATTTTTTTTCTTATTAGTTACATTTTATTAACTCTGTATCCCAGCTGTATCCCGCTCCCTCATTCCCTCCCAATCCAAACCCTCCCTCCCTCATCTCCACCCTGCTCCTTTCCAAGTCCACTGATAGCGGAGGACCTCCTCCCCATTCATCTGACCCTGTTTTATCAGGAATCTTCAGGATCTCATGTACTTGCATTTGAAATCATATTAAAGTTAACTATTTAGTTGAGCTCGTATATGTCACAAATCCTTAATTTTTTTTATGTGGTGCATAGTCCAGCTACTTAAAAGTCACCCACAAGTATTTAGTAAAAATTTGGTCTTTATTAGAGTTCTAACAGCTTTTCAGAAGAGAAGACTTGATCTGTAAAGGAAAAAAGCAGCTCTTGGTAAGATTAACTCAGTTACTGCAACTAGTTCCATTGATTAATAAATACAGCTATATTCAGAGAGCTGGTGTATGCACACAAATATAAAAGGACAGCTGTTCTGTTTTTTGTCTACCGGAAGTATTCGTGAAATCAGCCATTATGGAGTTACTATAAAACCTAAAAGATGTAATTAAAATATGAGTTTTCTTGTGCTCATATCATCTATGACAAGCCACCAACTGACCGTGTAAAGGTTCGTCAGTTATTTTTCATCACACATGATCAGAAATAAGACATCTTGTTTTTCTAAATTCACATATAACATTTACAGCGGAATGTTCCACAATCCCATATTTTTATTTATGGATTATAGATTGTTTTGTTATTTTGGGGGAGGTAGAATCGTATTTTGTAGACAAGTCTGAATATATAGCATTTTTCCTGCTCAGATCACAAATGTTGGAATCACAAATGGAAGTCATCCCACTTGGCTTAAAAGTAAATTTAAATAGATAACTCATAAGGATTTATTGGATCTTTTTAATGAAAGGATTTAATTTATTTTTTAGCTATGGACTATATTCACATCAAAGATTTGTCTTACAACTACTAGATGTATTGTTACACAATTACGATTTTTTAAATTTTTATTTAACGTTTATTAATTACACTTTATTTATTTTGTATCCCCCCATAAGCCCCTCCCTCCTCCCCTCCCGATCCCACCCTTCCTCCCCTTTCTGCATGCATGCCACTCCCCAAGTCCACTGATAGGGGAGGTCCTCCTCTCCTTCTTTCTGATCTTAGACTATCAGTTCTCAACAGGACTGGCTGCATTGTCATCTTCTGTGACCTGGTAAGGCTGCTCCCCCCTCAGGGGGAAGTGATCAACGAGCAGGCCAATCAGATTATGTCAGAGGCAGTCCCTCTTACCATTACTATGTAACCCACTTGGACACTGAACTGCCATGGGCTACATCTGTGCAGGGGTTCTAGGTTATCTCCATGAATAATCTTTGGTTGGAGTATGAGTCTCTGGGAAGTTCCCTGTGTTCAAATTTTCTTGTTCTGTTGCTCTGCTTGTGGAGTTCCTGTCCTCTCCAGCTCTTACTATTTCCCACTTCTTACATAAAATTCCATTCATTCTGCCCGACAGTTGGCCATCAGGCTCAGCACGATTTTTTTTTTTTAAATGGAAAGAGATTCAAAGATTTTCATCTCAAAACTTTGCACACTGTTTATCAGCTTCATAAACTCACCCCATCTTACTTTTCAGTAAGTAATACTGAATACTTTTAATATTTAATAAATATTTTTAATATTTAATAAATAGAATAAAATACTTTTATTCTATTTATTATTTAAGTTCCAGTGTACTGTTTGTGTGTATATCTTCACCACTGAGCATGTACACTTTATCCTCTGTAGTCCCATGTGTCTGAAATGCTGGCTCTCATGCCACTTACACAGTCTAGTTAAAGTTCTATAATATTTTAGGAAAATGCATTATTTATTCTACCAAATTTTAAATTGTTTCAACTATTAAAATTTAAGATTATTTTTCCTACAGTTTATGCATAGCAAATGTGACAATAGATCCTTGAAAATTATTCACCAAGAAAAAAAAATAAAAGATCTTTAGTTTTGAAAATAAGATTTTACCTTCTTAGGATTTTATATATTATATATTTACACTTTGACATTGCTGTAATTTCAGTCTTCTTTAAAGAAACAATTAAAATTGGCAGTTTCTCTGGGTATCTTTTTAAGTTGTTCTCTAGCCTACTCACTACATTGCCAGAAACACTGCCAAGACTCTAGAGGCATTGCTGAATTATTTTTCATAACAGATGAATCATTTTGCATTCTCAATTCTTTATGCTTCAGATTTTATACATCCTTTCCAATGTTTGTAATTTTCCAAATTATTAAGTGAAAACAAATATAACAGGTGTGAATAGGTATCATGTTATGGTTGTTGTTTATTTCCCTCATGATTAATGCTACTAAATGTCTTTTTTCAGTTATTTATTCACTTTATATCCTGCTTGTAGCCCAGCTCCTCTCCCCACAATCCTTCCCCTTCACATACCCCTCCTCTTCATTCTCCTATTTTTTCTCCTCAGGGAAGGGGGAGTTCTCCCATGTGGAACAACCTGCCTGGGCATATTAAGTCACTGTACTACTAGGTGTATCCTTTCCAACTGAGGACAGATAAGGCATCCCAGTTAAAGGGACAGGATCCAAAGGGGAAGAACCAGAGTCAGAGAGAGCCTCCTACTCCAGTTGGAAGTTTCACATGAAGGTGAAGTCACACATATGCTACACATATACAGAAAGACATAGGACCAGTCCATGCATGCTCTTTGGTTGGTGGTTCAGCTGTGAGCTTCCATGGACCCAGGTTAGTTGACTCTGTGTGTCTTCTTGTGGAGTCCTTGACCTCTCTACTCCTTCAAATCATTTCCACAACTTCCATAGGACTCCCTGAGCTCTGTCTAATGTTTAGCTGTGGGTCTGTGCATCTGTTTCCATCAGCTGCTGGGTGAAGCCTCTCAGAAGAGTTGTGCTAGGCTCCTTTCTATAACTGAGTAACATTAATAGTTTCAGAGACTGGTTCTTAACCATGGGATGGGTCTTAAGTAGGATGAGTCTTTACTTGACCATTCCCTCAATCTTTGCCCCATCTTTGTCCTCATATTGTCGACAGGACAACTTTTGGGTCACAGGATATGTGGGTAGGTTGGTGTCCTTATCTCTCCACTGGAAGTCCTGTCCTGCCTGGCCACAGGAGGTGGTCACTTTGGCTCCATATCACTCACTGCTAGGAGTCTCAGCTAGGGTCACCACCATAGACTTCCTGGGACATCTCCTATCCCAGGTCTCTGGCAAATCCCAGAGATGCCCCATAACTCTGATTTCTGTTCGCTCCTGGCCCTCTCTCCCTCACTCTCTCCCTCACTTTCTCCCTACTCCTACCCCTGCTCCCCTCCCCATACCCCATCCTACCCAGTTCCTTCCCTCTATCTTTTTACCTTTTTAGTGCATTTATCTGCAATGATATTTTTGTAGAATGTCTATTCTAGGTCTTTTTGTTCATTTTTTTTTGTTTTTTTCTTTTATATTATTATAATTTATTACAGTTCATTCAATTTATATCCTATGGGCCCGTTCCTTGTGGCCTCCTAATTCTCCACAGATAAGGGAAGTCCTCCTCCCCTTCTATTTGACCCTTTGTTCATTTTTAATTATGATATCATTTGTTGTCTGTTTGTAAGACTTGTTAACAAGTTTTTTTTTAATAAATTAACTTTTGTATGGAAATTCTATAGATGATGGAACTTATTTACTCATTCCCTTCCTCTCTTATTTTCTTCTCACCCTTGTCAATTCCCTTCTGTTCCTTCAAATCTCCATCAATATTAATTATTTTTGTTGTTTTTTGTCACTGAATGTAATCAAGTCCATCAGTGTGACTGTGTGTTTGGAACTATTCTTTAGAGCTTGGTGAGTTCTCAGAAGTGGGTACAGAACTAAAGATAGTGACCCCCTATTTCCTCAAAATTTTAGGAGTAGGGGCTCTCCCTTTACCATAACTGATTTTTTAACAAGTACAGTCTTGATTTGTGCATCTAACTACATTTGTTATGAGTTTAAGACTGTAATAGTTGTGTGAGAACCAGAATATTACATTTCTCAGTTTTTTTTTATCTTTTAGCTCTTACAAGAAGAAGAAGAAGCGGAGGAAGGGGAGGAGAAGGGGATCAGGAAGAATTACCTGAGTATGAGTTTCCGCTGATGGTACTCAGCCTGTATAAAGCAAGATTACAAGGAAATTGGCCCTATATCATACATTTTTCTGTTGAAACTCCCTTTTCTCTTAGGTTGGAGATATATACCATGGGTAATAGCAATAGTTGTTCTTCCAGTAAATACAGGTTTAATTCCCAGCATTACAATTCTATGATTTTTGTTCCAGGAGTTCTGAAGTCTTCTATCTTTCTCAGGCACCAGGCATGCCATGGTACATGAACATACATGCTGGAACAGTAACCATACCTACAAATTAAAATTTAAATAAATAATTTGAAGAAGACTTTGAGAAGACAAAACTATACCCTCTGTGGAATAATGTGGCCAATGTGACATCTGAGAACTGCACTGAGTTTGGTTCAGGGTTGTTTGTAATGGCCTCAGAGATTTTGATGAGAAGAGAGTTTACTGAGAATCACTAGGATAGTTACTTCATTTGTAGTCAATTTACATAATGTTTTATATAACTATATGTAAATATTATTGATTTGAAGTTATCAAATACATGATAAAGTGTCAATTTCCCCTCAAATGGGCCTTTTGCAGGCTGAGTACTACTACTGGAAGCACATAAGCACATCAGGTCATTATCCCTGATCCCTATTTTCTTCCTAACAACTCTTCCTTATTGCCAATAAAGTAATTTAATTCAACTATAACATTGAATTCTGTTTATTTTCATTTTCTTTAATTGCATTAGGCAATATTTTGTTATTTTCTGTCTTTTTCATTATGCATATCTGAAAGTTCTTGCTTGAGTGAATTTCTAAGTATTTTATTGCTTTTGATGTTATTTTAACTGAAATTACTTTCTTAATATTTTTATTTTTCATTTCTCATGTATACAAATACAACCAATTTTTGTATATTGATCTTTTAACTTGCAACTTTACTATTAATGTCCATAGGACTTTTAAGAATTTTCTCTGTATATATTTACACAATGTGTGAAAAGATACAGTTTTACTTCTTTCTTTCTAATTTTAATGTCTTTACTGGCAGTTTTTCAAACCTAATTGCCAGATGACATGTTTTTAAAACATTCATATTACTGTCAACTTTGTTTTATGGCACATGTGGTACTATAGTCATGGCAGTGGTTAGTATGCAACAGGACGATCCCCCCAACCTCACCCCTGAGTTTAAGGCAAACTTAAACTACACAATAAGATCCTGTCTCAAAAAAAAAGTCTTCCTTTAAAAAAATTTTTAAGATAAATATATTTTCTATAATGGAAACAAAAAAGTTTTTAATACCAAGGTTGGACTGTTGTTTTTATATAACTAAATTTCACAGCCCCTTATAGTATAACTGTGATTGACATATACAAATAACTGAATCTGATTACTTGTCTTTTTCATTTATTTTACTTTTTCATTTATTTATGTTTAATACCAGACCTCACTTTACTGTCAAGGGTTGCTTCAGTGTCCTGCTTCAATCTCAGGAGAATCCATAACAGCAGGTATAAGATCATAAATGTGATATCCAAGAAGCAGAAAGACACACATGGTATATATTCACTTGTAAGTGGATATTAGACATGTAATATAGGATAAACATACCACAATCTGTACCTAAAGCAAGAAAGAGGATCCTGAGTAAGATGATCAATCCTCACTCAGAAAGCCAAATGGAACAGACATATAAAGAGTGATAAAACAGGAAACAGGACAGGAACCTACCACAGAGGGCCTCTGAAAGACTCTACCCAGCAGGGTGCTGAAGCAGATGCTGAGACTCATAACCAAACGTTGGGCAGAATGCAGGGAATCTATCAAAGAAAGGAGAGATAGAAAGAACTGGAGGGGACAGGAACTCTACAAGAGAGGAACAGAACCAAAAAATCTGAGCCCAGGGGTCTTTTCTGAGAATGATACTCCAACCAAGCACCATGCATGGAGATAACTTAATACCCCTGCACAGATGTAGCCCATGGCAGCTCAGTCTCCAAGTGGGTTCCCTAGTTAGGGGAACAGAACTGTCTCTGACATGAACTCAGTGTCTGGCTCTTTGATCACCTCCCCTGTGGGGGGAGAAGCCTTACCAGGCCACAGAGGAAGACAATGTAACCAGTCCTGATAAGACCTGATAGGCTAGGATTAGATGGAAGGGGAGAAGGACCTCCCCTGTCAGTGGACTTGGAGAGGGGCAAGGGAGGAGATGAGGGAGGAGGGTTGGACTGGGAAGGAATGAAGGAGAGGGTTACAGTTGTGATACAAAGTGAACAAACTGTAATTAATATAAAACATTTAAATTAAAATTTAAAAAAATATCATACTAAGCACTCTATCTGCTTAATACCAACTTATATCCACTGCTTCTTCCATATAACAGATATTAAGCTGTCTAAGAATAAACAGTCAATAGAAAATCAATAATACATTTGTCATTTTAAATTAAATGATAATTTCAAGGGACAGGAGAGATGACTCTGTAGTTAAAATCATTGGCTGTTCTTTCAAAGGACCTGTATTTGATAGCCAACGCCAATATGGTGGCT
The DNA here is from genome assembly GCF_907164565.1 of Psammomys obesus. Taxonomy (NCBI): domain Eukaryota; kingdom Metazoa; phylum Chordata; class Mammalia; order Rodentia; family Muridae; genus Psammomys; species Psammomys obesus. The sequence goes on from NW_026589137.1 coordinate 7,155,131, forward strand.
CATAGATTTTGATACCCTTGACTGGCCTCTGATTTTTCACTACTTGACTAAATGAACAAACTTCATTTCTCATTTACCATTGTCAAAGGAGTTTGGCAACAAAGTGAATAAATATATCTTTTGTCAGAGAAATATAATATGTGAGTTGGTAATTTTTTCTAGCTTTTGTTCACTAACATAATCATTTTCAATATGACAATCCACAAGTCATTTAAGTCAGCTACATGCCAGATTTCTGACAGATTGAAGTTATTTTTAAGTAACTGTAACAAGTTTATTTTCTTTTATATAAAAATATCAGAGCAAATAAAATTTGGGTGTAGAAAAATATAGTATTTTCAGATGAAAACTTACTTTGAAAATCAAGACATCTTGAAATTAGCCATTATCAGATCATTTCTTAGATTTTCATAATGGTAATTCTGTTCTGAATTCATAATTACTAAAAGAAATCATTGTATTCTTGGCCAGACAGGAGGATTCAGCAACACTGTTGTTGAATATGTCTGTTGTATTTAAATAATGTATATTGTGCTTTAACAGAAATCATAAATTATCAATTTGAAGATTTTATACTATATTTTTATCGTTAATTAAGTACATAGGTTAATGTCAGTGGTTAGGTATGTGTAGGTGAATGCAATTGTCTGTAAATTCTAAATTCACTGGATCTCCCTTGGAACCCAACGTGGGTTCATGTATATCAAACTTATGTCCTCTACAAGAGTGGTAAATGCTCTTAACCATCGGGCCACCCCTCCAGCCCCAGAGCTCATAAGTTCTTAAGAGATCTTATATGTAAATATACTCACTGTTCTTTATTCTCATCACTAAGAGTTTACTTAACATAAATTCAAAAATTATTACAGTGATTATGATATGTGTACCATTCATTTCCTAAGAGCTGTGATGTATTCAGTAATATATTTCTGTTATTGACAATATAAAGGTCAGAATGAAGGAGAAATCTGTGGTCACATAACTCAGTAGTTATGTAAATTGGGCAATGTCTGACCTGAGGCTGGTGATTTATCATTTATTGATCTTCAGTACACGAAATTACAAATTTTAATTTCAGAGAAGTGTTTTGTCTCACATACATGAAGGTAAAAAATTAATACCAAAAAAGATAAGAGTAGAACAACAGTGTGACCAGAGCCTAGAAATATGTGTGTGTGGAGGGACTAGAGGGGGGATGCTTAAGACATCCAGGAATGTAGCTGAATAAGAAGAGTGACTTCTAATGTTCTATAGCACAGTAGAGTAAGTACACCTTGCAACATTTCATTATATAGTTTAAAATAACTTGGAGAAAGGAATTATAAGTGTTCCAGATGAAGGATGTATAAATTAGATTGAATACCTATATTGAAATGTCACACTGTAGCCTACCTATAAATACTTTTAATAGTGCCAGCTAAAGAAAAACATTTTGGAAAAGAAAAACTCGGTTCCATAGAACATTTATATTTTAAGGATCTATTGCTTACACTCTTATAGATACAAGCACTATGAATAATTTAATCTGTAGTATTGAAGTGAATTTCTACTATAATGGAAAACATACTTATCTTCCAATGTTATCTAAAAGAATCCAATAGTATAATAATAAAAGGCATTATTACTACCAAAATAATTTAAATTGCTTAGCATAATTTAAAGATACCTAATATACACATGAAAGTTGTTTTCTGCTATCTTTCTTGATTATTTATTGTATGGAATGGGTGTGTTAAAGTAGATGTGTGATTTAAAAATATGCAGGCAAATTTGAATTTATCAATTCCAACAGAGTAAAACATAGACTGAAATACTTAAGAGCTTTCATTTAATTGAACTAAGAAAAAACTTAGAAAATACCTTCCTGGAATAAAGTAATTCAAAATCCAATTATTTGATTTGAAATATTCTCTTGAAACATCCAAACTTACTAAGAGAAAAAAACATTTTTAACAATAGATGTATTTAAAACTTAATAGGATGGCCAACAAACTAATTTCACACTATTTTAATGAGTAAAAAAAAAAAAAAAAAGATGGTGCTCACTTTGGCAGCACATACACTAAAACTGGAACGATACAGAGAAGATTTGCTTGGCTCATGCACGAGGATGACTCACAAATTTGTGAAGTGTTCCATATTTTTGCGCAAGTACACAACAAGGACATTTGCTCAGCCATGTTCGTAGCAGCTTTATGAGTGATAGCCAGAACCTGGAAACAACCCCAATGTCCATCAATGGAGGAAGGGATACAGAAATTGTGATACTTTTACACAATAGAATATTATTCAGCAATTTAAAACAATGAAATTTGTAGGCAAATGATGGGAACTAGAAAAGATCATCCTGAGTGAGGTATCCGAGAAGCAGAAAGACACACACAGTATATACTCACTTATAAGAGGATACTTGACCTATAAGATAGGATAAACATACTAAAATCTGTACACCTAAAGAAGATAAATAAGAAGGAAGACCCGGGGTAAGATGATCAATCCTCACTTAGAAAGACAAATGGGCTGGACATTGGAAGTAAGAGAAAACAAGTAACAGGACAGGAGCCTACCACAAAGGGCCCCTGAAAGACTCTACCTAGCAGTGTATCAAAGCAGATGCTGAAACTCATAACCAAACCTTGGGTAGAGTGCAAGGAATCATATGAAAGAAGGGGGAGTTAGTAAGACCTGGAGAGGACAGGAGCTCCAAAAGGACCAAATATATCTGGGCACAGGGGTCTTTTATGAGACTGTTTCTCCAACCAAGGACCATGCACGGACATAACCTAGAACCCCTGCTCAGATGTAGCCCATGGCAGCTCAGTATCCAAGTGGGTAACTTAGTAAGGGGAACAGTGACTGTCTGTAACATTATCTCAATGGCTGGCTCTTTGACTCCTCCCCTTCCCCCAAGGGAGGAGCAGCCTTGCTAGGCCACAGAGGAGGACATTGTAGCCAGTATTGAAGAGAACTGATAAGCCAAGGACAGATGGAAGGGGAGAAGGACCTCCCCAATCAGTGGACATAGAGAGGGGCAGGGAGGGGATGAGTGAGGGAGGGTGGAGTTGGGAGAGAATGCGGGAGGGGGCTACAGCTGGGATACAAAGTAAATAAACTGTAACTAATATAAAAATATTTTAGAAAATGAGTACCACCTTAAGAAATATGTTTCTCTTCTCTGTTGAGGAAAATCATTTTCTCCAGTGAATTCAAAGGGTTCAATCTAAATTTTATGATCTATGAACCAGAGAACTTGGATTAATGCCCAGGAACAGGGGTCACTGCTGGCACTTGAATTTATGAGGACTCTATTTATAGTTCTATGGACAAACCTCTTATCAGAAAAAAAAAAAAAAGTTTATGAAAAGAAAGAAAATTGTGCTTTCATGATAATAGTTTTCCTTAAAAAATCACTGTTTCAGAATGAGGGCTGGGCAAGATGGCCGTGCCGGGAGGACTCTCATTCTGAGGAGCAACACAGCAGGATTGGAACAGTGACCAGCAATCAGAACTCTCGGCCATAAAACACAAGTGATTGTGTTTCACAGGTGAGAGGATACCCCACGGTGGTGGATTCAATCAGTTTTAACTCACCCGGCTAAACCGCGGAAGAGATCCTGGTTCTGCCAGGTGCTTTGTCGCCAGCCCAGAGCTACACTCCAGCATGATCTGGTCACAGTCCCAGACTGAACTGTGGACCCACAACACCACAGACTGGATTTCCCAGTCGAGAGATAACCCCACAGAGCAGGAAACAATTGGGACCGACCTCAGGTCACCCAGACATCCCCTGGAAAAGACTCAGGTTGCACTGATGCCCCAAGAGCCAGCCCGGAGCCAGAGCCGGGACCCAGGCGCCTGCACAGAGCCCTGCCTGCGCTCCTTCCTGATTCGACTCCTCAGATAGAACTGTGGGCACCAGGGCACCAGGCACCAGAGACTGCGTTTCACTGGCAGGTGCAAACCCACAGGGAGGGAAACAGCTGGTCTGATCTCAGAGCAGTCAGCCGACACCCCACCCCGAAACGGTCTAGAGAAAATTACACAGTTTAGGCAGCAGCCAAGGCTCCGAACGGCCAGAAAGGCGGAGGCACAAGCGGGCATCTGTGCCGGTGGGTTCTACTCGCCACCTCAGACAGAACAGAGGTCCCCAAAGCAAAGACTGGGTGTCTCTGGCAGGAGAAAACCCCCAGTGGAGGGGATCATCAGCTCTAACGCTTAGGACACCCAGCACCAAAAGACTCCCTGGATTCACGCAGACTCTAGGTTCTAATGCAGGCAGGAGCGCTGTGCTCAGCTGCCATTATTGAGTTCCCCTAGGGCACTGGAACACACAGCTGCATCCTCAGACCTACAAAAACCAGAGAGCCATCACAGCAGCCCTCAGATACTGTGCCAAGGATCAAGCAGTAATCCCAAGCTAGAATGACAAAACTGTGGGAATCCCTGGACCTTCAAGAAGGCTGCACCCACAGCATCTGGACCAGAGCAGTGCCTGCAGCCGCCATCACAGACAGCGACACACAGCTTCTGGTCCAGAGTGAGGCACCCAGCCTCCAGACCAGACAGAGCCCCCAGGCGCCAACTCAACCTAGGTGCACATACTCCAGGCCCAGAGCAGAGCACTCAGCCTCTGGCCCAGAGACTTGCTGAGTGCACCTCTCACTTTCCCGGACAGAACTGTGTGCCCCAGGATAACAGACTGAGTTTCCCTGTTGGGAGAAAACCCCACAGCTAGGGAATCAGCAGGTTCTTCAAGAGGACTGTACCTGGAAATTTAGTGAGCAACAGCACACTACATTTATAACAAGAAACCCAGCAGTGGGGCAGCTGTCTTGAGAACTTCTATGGGTAAGAGGAGATCCCCCCTGCCTAACAAAGACCACAGATACTAATCAGGGCTATAAACCTGAGGTGAGCAGTGGCAACTCCTGAGAAACACTGGCCATACAGTGACCATAACCAAAAAGCAGAGGAGGATTCTGTCAGGAAAAATCATCTTCCAGGGAAGGGGATTCTCCCTACCTCAGGACTCCAGAAAGCACAGAAACTAACAGCCAACACCTAAATCAGCGCAATGGGTAGAGGTCAGCATAAAGGCTCAACCAACAAAAGACAGAGCAATATGGCATCTCCAGAACCCAGCCATCCAAGGGCGAAGAGCCCTGAACAATGCAGCATAATAGAAAATCAAGAAGATGACCTTACATCTATGTTGATGAAGAGAATAATAGAGGAAACAGATAAAATACGTAAAGAATTAGAGGAAGATAAAACCAAACAGATCATGGCTATCCGTAAAGAAATGGAGGAAGATAAAGACAAGCAGATTAGGGCCATCTGTGAAGAAATACGGGAAGATGCAGCCAAACAGCTTGTGGTCTTCAGAGAAGAAATAATTAAATCACTGAAAGAAATAAAAGAGACAGAGTTGAAGGAACTAAAAGAAAAAGAGGAAAATACAAGCAGACAGGTGAAGGAAGTAAACAAAACAACACAAGACCTGAAGATAGAACTAGAAAAATTAAAGAAAACACAAATGGAGGAAATAATGGAGAGGAAGAATTGTGGGAAGAAAACAGGAACTACAGAGGTAAGCATAACCAACAGACTACAAGAAATGGAAGAAAGAATCTCAGGTGTAGAAGATACAATGGAAGAAATCAATGTATCTGTCAAAGAAAATGTTAAATCCAAAAAATTCCTGACACAGACCGTCCAAGAAATCCAAGACAATATGAAAAGACAAAACCTAAGAATAATAGGCCTTCTCCAAGGCCCAGAAAATATATTTGGGGGGGGGGGTGTCCTGGATTTATTTATTTATTTGTGTACTGTTTTTTGTTTGTTTGTTTCTTTTTTTTCCTTTATTTTGAATTTTATTTTTTTCTTATCAGTTACATTTTATTAACTCTGTATCCCAGCCGTGTCCCGATCCCTCATTCCCTCCCAGTCCCTCCCTCCCTTCCTCATCTCCACCGTGCCCCTTGCCAAGTCCACTAATAGGGGGGACCTCCTCCCAATTCATCTGATCCTGTTTTATTAGGTATCTTCAGGACTGGCTGCAAAGCTCTCCTCTGTGACCTAACAGGACTGCTCCTCCCTTGGGGGGTGGGGAGGCCAATGAGCCAGTCATTGAGTTCCTGTTAGAAATAGTCCTTGTTCTCCTCACTATGGGAAACCAATTGGTTACTGAGCTACCACAGGCTACATCTGAGCAGAGGTTCTAGGTTATATCCATACATGGTCCTTGGTTGCATGTCAGTCTCAGAAAAGACCCTGCGCCCAAACATATTTGGTCCTTGTGGAGCTCCTATCCTTTCCTCATCCGACTAACTCCCCTTCTTTCTTATGATTCCCTGTACTATGCCAAGGTTTGGTCATGAGTCTTTGCTTTGAAAGCACTGCTAGTTAGAGTCTTTCAAATACGCTCAGTAGACTCCTGTCATAAGTTCAATGCACATCCCATCTGTCTTTCTAAACGAGGATTGATCTTACCCCATGTCTGCTCTCTTGATTATCTTTTTTAGGTGTACAAATTTCATTATGTTTATCATATCTTATAGGTCTATATAAGTGAATATATACCATGTTTGTCTTTCCCCTTCTGGGATATTTCACTCAGGATGATCTTTTCTAGATCCCACCATTTGCCTACAAATTTCATGATTTCCTCCTTTTTGATTGCTGAGTAGTATTCCACATACAATTTCTGTACCCATTCCTCCGTTGATGGACATCTGAGTTGTTTTCCAGGTTCTGGCTATTACAAATACTGCTGCTATAAACATGGTTGAGCAAATATCCCTTTTGTGAACTTGAGCAAACTTTGGGTATATACCTAGCAGTGGTATAGCTGGGTCTTGAGGAAGCACTATTCCTAATTGTATTAGAAAGCACCAGAGAGATTTCCAGAGTGGTTGTAACAGTTTACATTCCCACCAGCAGTGGAGGAGGATTCCCCTTTCTCCACAACCTCTCCAGCATGTGTTGTCCCTTGAGTTTTTCATCTTGGCCATTCTGATGGGTGTAAGGTGATATCTCAGGGTCGTTTTGATTTGCATTTCCCTGATGGCTAATGAGGATGAGCATTTCTTTAAGTGTTTCTCTACCATTCGATATTCCTCTGTCGAGAATTCTCTGTTTAGCCCTGTTCCCCATTTTTTAAGTGGATTACTTGGTTTGCTGCTTTTCAGCTTCTTTAGTTCTTTGTATATACTCGATATTAGTCCTCTGTTCGATAAAGTGTTAGTGAAGATTCTTTCCCAATCTGTAGGCAGGCGTTTTGTTTTGATGACAGTATCCTTTGCTTTACAGAAGCTTTTCAGTTTCATGAGGTCCCATTTATTGATTGTTGCTCTTAGAGCCTGTGATGTTGGTGTTCTGTTCAGGAAGTTGTCTCCTGTGCCAATGAGTTCCCCACTTTTTCTTCTAACAGATTTAGAGTATCTGGTTTTATGTTGATGACTTTGATCCACTTGGACTTTAGTTTTGTGCAGGGTGATGAATATAGATCTATTTTCATTTTTCTGCCTGTGGACATCCATTTGGACCAGCACCATTTGTTAAAGATGCTGTCTTTTTTCCATTGAATGGTTTTGGCTTCTTTGTCAAAAATTGAGTATTCATAGGTGTGTGGACAACAGGTCATCTGGAGGTATCTCTATCCCCGATCTCAAGTTGTACTACAGAGCAATAGTAATAAACACTGCATGGTATTGGCATAAAAACAGAAAGGAGGATCAATGGAACCGCATAGAAGAGCCAGAAAATATTTTCAACAAAATCATTGAAGAAAATTTCCCCAAGTTAAAGGAGAAGCCAATAAGGATACATGAGGCCTACAGAACACCCAACAAATTTGACCAGAAAAGAAAATCCTCCCGCCACATAATAATCAAAACAGTAAGTATACAGAACAAAGAAAAAATACTAAAAGTTGCAAGGGAAAAAGGCCAAGTAACATATAATGGCAAACCCATTAGAATCATACCTGACTTTTCAACAGAAACTATAAAAGCCAGAAGGGCCTGGACAGATATCATGCAGACCCTAAGAAAACACAGATGTCAGGCCAGGCGACTATACCCTGCAAAACTCTCAGTCCTCATAGACGGAGAAAACAAGATATTCAATGACAAAAACAAATTTCAACAATACCTACACACAAATCCAGCATTACAGAAGAAACTGGAAGGGAAAATACAACCCAAGAAAAGTAGCTTCTGTCAAGAAAACACAGGAAATAATTAACCTTACTACAGTAAAACAAAAAGCAACCAAGCACACAACCTTATGAACACAGTCAACATCAAAATCAAAGGATCTAACAGCCACTAGTCATTAATCTCTCTCAACATCAATGGACTCAACTCTCCAGTAAAAAGACACAGATTAACAGAGTGGATACGTAAACAAAACCCAGCAATCCGTTGCATACAAGAAACACACCTAAGGCACAAAGATAGACATTACCTGAGGGTAAAAGGTTGGAAGATGACTTTCCAAGCAAATGGACCCAAGAAACAAGCAGGAGTAGCCATTCTAATATCTGATAAAATAGACTTTCAACCAAAATTAATAAAAAGAAATGGGGAAGGACACTTCATACTCATCAAGGGAAAATTCCACCAGGAAGACATCATAATCCTAAACAATTATGCCCCAATTACAAGAGCGCCCACATTTGTAAAAGAAACATTGATAAAATTTAAAGCACATATAGATCCCCAAACAATAATAGTGGGAGACTTCAACACCCTACTCTCAACAAAGGACAGGTCAAAAAACAGAAATTAAACAAAGAAACAATATCTCTGACAGAGGTCATGAATCAAATGGACCTCACAGACATTTACAGAACTTTACACCCAAACACAAAAGAATTTACCTTCTTCTCAGCACCTCATGGAACCTTCTCCAAAATAGACCATATAGTTGGTCACAAAGCAAGCCTCAACAGATACAAGACTGAAATAATCCCTTGTATCCTGTCTGATCACCATGGAATAAAGCTTGACTTCAACAACAACAGAAATAGCAAAAAGCCTACACACACATGGAAACTGAACAACTTGTTACTAAATGACAGCTGGGTAAGGGAAGAAATAAAGAAAGAAATTAAAGTCTTCCTAGAACTCAGTGAAGATGAAGACACAACATACCCAAACTTGTGGGACACAATGAAAGCAGTGCTAAGAGGAAAGTTCATAACACTAAGTGCCTACAAGAAGAAATTCGAGACAGCTCTTTCAAACAACTTAATGGCCCACTTAAAAACCATAGAAAAAGAAGAAACAGACACACCAAAAAGGAGTAGACGGCTGGAAATAATCAAACTCAGGGCTGAAATCAATCAATTAGAAACAAATAAAACAATTCAAAGAATCAATGAAACCAAGAGCTGGTTCTTTGAGAAAATCAACAAGATCGACAAACCCTTAGCCAAGCTAACTAAAAGGCAGAGAAACACCATCCAAATCAACAAAATCAGAAATGAAAAGGGGGACAAACTACAGACACTGAGGAAATGCAAACAACCATTAGGACTTACTTCAAAAGTCTATACTCAACAAAATTTGAAAATCTAAAAAAAATGGACAATTTTCTTGATCGATTTGACTTACCAAAGCTGAATCAGAACCAGGTAAATCAATTAAATAGTCCTATATCCCCCAACGAAATAGAAGCATTCATCAAAAGTCTCCCATCCAAAAAAAGCCCAGGACCAGATGGCTTCAGCGCAGAATTCTACCAGACCTTCAAAGAAGAGCTAACTCCAATTCTCTTCAAACTATTCCACAAAATAGAAACAGAAGGAACATTACCAAACTCATTCTATGAAGCCAAGGTTACCTTGGTACCTAAACCTCACAAAGACCCAAAGAAAGAAAGAGAATTTCAGGCCAATCTCCCTTATGAACATTGATGCAAAAATACTTAACAAAATACTTGCAAACCGAATCGAAGAACACATCAAAGATATTATCCACTATGACCAAGTAGGCTTCATCCCAGGTATGCAGGGGTGGTTCAATATACGGAAATCCATCAATGTGATCCACCATATTAACAAACTCAAAGAAAAAAACCACATGATAATCTCACTAGATGCTGAAAAAGCATTTGACAAAATCCAACATCCATTCATGTTTAAAGTACTGGAGAGATCTGGGATACAATGCACATATCTAAACATAGTAAAGGCGATATACAGCAAGCCTATAGCCAACATCAAACCAAATGGAGAGAAAATTAAAGCAATCCCACTGAAATCAGGGACAAGACAAGGCTGCGCACTCTCTCCATATCTCTTCAACATAGTGCTGGAAGTCCTTGCTAGAGCAAAAAGACAGTTGAAGGAGATCAAGGGGATACAGATGGGAAAGGAAGAAGTCAAGTTATCACTATTTGCAGATGATATGATAGTATACATGAGTGATCCCCAAAACTCTACCAGTGAACTCCTACAGCTGAAAAACACCTTCAGCAAAGTGGCCGGATACAAAATTAACTCAAAAAAATCAGTAGCCCTCCTGTATACAAAAGACAAAAGGGCTGAGATAGAAATTAGAGAAATAACACCATTCACAATAGCCACAAATGACATAAAGTACCTTGATGTAACCCTAACCAAGCAAGGCAAAGACTTATATGAAAAAAAATTTCAAGTCTCTGAAGAAAGAATTAGAGGCAGGTATGAGAAGATGAAAAGATCTCCCATGCTCATGGCTTGGCAGGATTAACATAGTAAAAATGGTCATCTTACCAAAAGCAATCTACAAATTTAATGCAATTCCCATCAAATTGCCAACACAATTCTTTACAGACCTGAAAAGAAAAATTCTCAACTTCATATGGAATAACAAGAAACCCAGAATTGCTAAACAATCCTCTACAATAAAAGATCCTCTGGAGGTATCTCCATCCCTGATCTCAAGCTGTACTATAGAGCAATAGTTATAAAAACTGCATGGTACTAGCATAGAAACAGAATGGTGGATAAATGGAATAGAACAGAAGACTCAGAAATAAACCCACACACTTACGGACACCTGATTTTTGACAAAGATGCCAAAACCATACAATGGAAAAAAGACAGCATCTTCAACAAATGGTGTTGGTCCAACTGGATGTCTACATGTAGAAAAATGAAAATAGATCCATACTTATCACCCTGCACAAAACTGAAGTCCAAGTGGATCAAAGACCTCAACATTAAACCAGACACATTAAATCGCTAGAAAAAAAAGTGGGGAATACCTTAGAACTCATTGGTACAGGAGAAAACTTCCTGAACAGAACACCAACAGCACAGGCTCTAAGAGCAACAATCAATAAATGGGACCTCATGAAATTGAAAAGCTTCTGTAAAGCAAAGGACACCGTCATCAAAACAAAGCGACTGCCTACAGATTGGGAAAGAATCATCACCAACCCTTTATCTGACAGAGGACTCATATCCAGTATATATAAAGAAGTAAACAAGCTGAAAAGCAACAAACCAAGTAATCCACTTAAAAAAATGGGGAACAGAGCTAAACAGAGAATTCTCTAGAGGAATATCAAATGGCAGAGAAGCACTTAAAGAAATGCTCAACCTCATTAGCCATTAGGGAAATGCAAATCTGAGATTTCACCTTACACCCATCAGAATGGCCAAGATAAAAAACTCAAGGGACAACACATGCTGGCGAGGTTGTGGAGAAAGGGGAACCCTTCTCCACTGCTGGTGGGAATGTAAACTTGTAAAACCACTCTGGAAATCAATCTGGTGCTTTCTCAGACAACCAGGAATAGCACTTCCTCAAGATCCAGCCATACTACTCCTAGGCATGTACCCAAAAGAGGCTCAAGTACACAAAATGACATTTGCTCAACTATGTTTGTAGCAGCTTTATTTGTAAAAGCCAAAAGCCGGAAACAACCCAGATGCCCCTCAACTGAAGAATGGATGCAGAAACTGTGGTACATCTACACAATGGAGTATTACTCAGCAATGAGAAAGAAGGAAATCATGAAATTTGTAGGTAAATGGTGGGACATGGAAAGGATCATCCTGAGTGAGTTGTCCCAGAAGCAAAAAGACACACATGGTGTATACTCACTCATACAAACATACAACCTAGAATAAACCCACTAAAATCTGTACATCTAAACAAACTAAGCAAAAGAGAGGACCCTAACTATAATGTTCAATCCCCATCCTGAAAGGCAAAGAGGATGGACATCAGAAGAAAAAGAAAATAGGAAACAACCTCGGAACCTGCTACAGAGGGCCTCTGAAATCCAGAAGAAAACAGGAAACAACCTTGGAACCTGCCACAGAGGGTCTCTGAAAGCCTCTGCAGTATAGACTGTCAAAGCAGATGCTGAGCCTGATGGACAACTGATGGGCAGAGTGAATGGAATTTTATGTAAGAAGTGGGAAATAGTAAGAGCTGGAGGGGATGGGAACTCCACAAGCAGAGTAACAGAACAAGATAATTTAAACACAGGGAACTTCCCAGAGACTCATACTCCAACCAAGGACTATTAGTGGAGATAACCTAGAACCCCTGCACAGATGTAGCCCATGGCAGTTCAGTGTCCAAGTGGGTTACATAGTAATGGAAAGAGGGACTGCCTCTGACATAATCTGATTGGCCTGCTCTTTGATCACCTCCCCCTGAGGGGGAGCAACCTTACCAGGCTACGGTAGAGGACAATGCAGCCACTTTTGATGAGAACTGATAGACTAAGATCAGAAAGGAGAGGAGAACCTCCCCTATCAGTGGACTTGGGGAGTGGCATGCAGAAAGGGGAGGGAGAGTGGGATCGGGAGGGGAGGAGGGAGGAGCTTATGGGGGGATACAAAATGAATAAAGTGTAATTAATAAAATAAAAAAAATATGCAAAAAATCACTGTTTCTACTAGAAAGTATATAATCTACACAACTTAAACTGGTACATTATTACTTTATAAATATGAATCACACCTGTTGAAGGTAGGGATTAACTAGTCTAATAGTGGTAAATGGCTTAAATTTAAAACTCTGCATGCTTTTGTCATCTCTTTGCTAAAATTTGCTTTTCTTCTGATTTAATCATCAGCCTTTACAACAATTGTACTTGTTGTCCAAAGCCTTTAGAATTTGATATTACTGTAACAACTCAATCTTAATTGTTCTACTCCTCATAATCCACTATTTTCTAACTGTCATGTTGGGGTCAGTCTTGTCTCTGCCTTTATTGAAAGTGTTCCTCTTGCTCAAATCTTTCTTATATTCTAAAATCTGATTTAAGACCTAGACCCTAAGTATCCTTGGTTATTTTAATCCTCAAAGTTCTTTGAAAAATCTTCTACCCTTTAATATGCAATATGTAAGCTGTTCTTTATGTCTATATACACTTACATCGGTATCATAAGTTTATGTGTGCACAATGATAAGTTACATTAATATAACTTATAAGAATATGCTGGCAAACCTCAAATCACTCAGGATAAGAAGGTGTTTAAAAATGTGGCTCCTGCCCCAATGAATGCTACAGTCCTGCTGCTATGTGACTATTCTTACTCTCTCCTCCTCCAACCCCTCCTTCTTCAGGTTAAAAAAAAAAAAGGATTTCCAGTATTTATAAAAGCAAATGTTTTCTTATGTAACAAGAGCACAGGAACTTTTTCTTCTGCGTGTCTTGAGTGCACTGTAAAACAGCACCTGCTAATCTGCTGTGCGTTGGATCTGGGGACAGATAAACAGACAGTGCAAAGTGCCTGAGCCCAGAGGTGAGGACAGACACCATCAGCACTTCAGAATACTGTGGAGAATTGTTTAATTAATAAAGAGCCTTTGTTTTGTTAAAAAAAATGTGGCTCCTTAGGCTGATTAGATGACCCAGCAAGTAGAGGTACTTAATAGCAAATCTCATCATTTGAGTTCAATTATCCTCACTTACACAGTGAAAGAGGATAACCAAGTCTGTCAACTTGTTCTCTCACCTCCTGTGACATATGCAGGCTCTCACACATGTGTGAGTACATACACAGTTTTATTAGTTAGTTAGTTAGTTAGTTAGTTAGTTAGTTAGTTAGTTAGTTAGTTAGTTAGTTAGTTTTTTAGTTCTAGCAAAGTGTTCTGCCACTGAGCCTATATCTCAGAGATTTGGCAACATGTCTGACTGTTACAACTGAATGATACTACTAATACCAGAAGTCACAGGTGCTGCTCAACATCCTACAAAACCTAGAATAGGCCATATATGCAACAAAGCAATGTCAGTAGTGTTAAGGTTGAGAAAAACTTACCCTAAATGGAAATATTCAAGCAAAAAAATAGTACATACAGTACAATTGATTTTATATAAATTTCTACAGGAGACATAGCTAAATCTCACTAAACATATGAATAGTAACCTAGATCTACAGATGGTAAAAAACAACCAAGTAAAAGGGCCATTGAGGAAACACTTTATGTTAGAGGGAACCTGCTGTTTAAGGTTGCAGTCCTCCCATTCCAGATAGCCATTCTGAACAGGACTCCTTCTCGCCAGAAAGGTCTCTTGCTTTCTGCTTTATTTCTTCTGAAGTGTCTCTAGACAGATTCTCCTGAACAGATTTGATACATATCCTTTGACACAGTTCCCTGCTAGCTCTCCCCTTCCTGTGCCAATAGGATAATTAGGTACTGTGTTCCCATTCATAGGAGCATGTTGTTGAATGCAAATCAAACATCCTTGAAGTGCCTAGTTCCAACTATTTATGTACACCTATCCTTGGAGCCACTACCAGCTCCCCAAGGGGTATATAGCTTTTTTTCTCTGTATTTAAAGTTGAACTAGTTCCTTGAAGTTGTTCCCAGGCTGTGTGATCCTTGTAAAATGCTCACCAGCCATTCTAATCACTCTCCTCATCTCCTGCCCCTCCTGACTTTGTGGGCTTGTGGAAGAGAGCCCCCTGGCAAGAGGAGAATCACAATTTTAAGCTGATATAACACTTTCTGCCTTTTTTATTTACAGATAATAATTATATTTGTACAATTACACAAAATTACCAAAATTTATGAAGTGGTGAAGACCTATTTTTAACTTTTTGTTATCACATTAATCAGAATTTACAAAACTATTAGACAAGAAAGAAAACGTGATGAAAGAAAAGTATAAAGATGACTGACTGAAAATTTTTTTTTTGCTTTAATACTTTTATTATTTTTTTCCTTTTTAAATTTCTTTTTTATTTATTACAATTTATTCACTTTGTATCCTAGCTGTAGCTCCCATCCTCGTCCCTGCCCTATCACACCCTTCCTCCCTCATCTCCTCCCATGCCTCACCCCAAGTCCACTCATAGGGGATATCTTCCTTCCTTTCCATTTGACCCTAGCCTGTCAGGTCTCATCAGAACTGGCTTCATTGTCTTCCTCTGTGGCCTGGTAAGGCTGCCCCACCAACCCCTGAGGGAGGTGATCAAAGAGCCAGCCACTGAGTTCATATCATAGATAGTCCTTGTTACCCTTTCTACGGAACCCACCTGGAGACTGAGTTGTCATGGACTACATCTGTTCAGTGCTTCTAGGTTATCTCCATGAATGACCCTTGTTTGGAGTATCATTCTCAGAAAAGACCCCTGGGTCAAGAATTTTTGGTTCTGTAGCTCTTTTTGTGGTGCTCCAGTCCCATTGAGCTCCATCTCTCCCTTCTTTCATAAGATTCTCTGCACTATGCAAAAGAGATAGACATCGAAAGACAGGGAACAGGACTGGAGCCTACTACGGAGGGTTTCTGAAAACTCTACCCATCAGGATATCAAAGCAGATGCTGAGAATCTTAACCTTAAATTGGATTGACATTTCAATGTCAATAAACTGCAATTTGGTAGAACATAATTGCACAGAGCTACAGCACATTCAAAAGAATTAAATTAGTTGTTCTATGAAGTTCTGCAAGTAATGGTGAATAATAAAAATGTCTTTATACTCTTTTAGATCTTTTAATTCTTCAAAGAAACTCCCCATTCACAAATGATCTTGTTAAAGAATATTCCCTTGAGTATTTGTGAAAGGTTATTCCTCATAGCCAACAGAATAACTCACACAGCATTTTTATGAATTTTTTATGTTTGTTATAGAGGTTTCATCACAAATGAAGGCAAGTTTTTCTTGGAGATCTGAGATGAATCCTTTGAATCTTTGGAAGCACTGATATTATCATAACAAAAACTCACATTAGCTACACAGCCAGGAGCAGAGGCACCTAGTGTAATTCTTTAAGAAATGGTGTTTTCACTGAGAAACAAAGAGTTACAGTTGATAAAGCCTGACTAAATGATGCAGAAGTTCTTCCTTCTGGAGTCAGATGAGGATTTTTTTTTCTTTCTTTCATTTTGAGTTTTGTTGAGACAGTTATGTAGGAATAGCCCCTTCCCCTGCTAGTCAGAAAAGTTATTTTTCCCATCCGTATCATTAAACCCTTGGACAAAAAATATGTTGGAAGTAATAAAAAAACAATACAGTCAGCTCTGTGTGTAAAGTGCCTTGTGAAGGCAGAGAAATAGAAAGCCAGATTAGCAAAGGTCAGTATGAATCCTGACAACACTAGTAGAGCTATAAAAATAAAATAAATAAATAAATAAAAAACTTGGAGGAAAGAACATCAAAATGTAGAAAGCTAATTTCTAGGATTTCAGTTACTGACAGGGAATGCTTTAATGCTGACTTTAAAATGCTTTAGATTTACTACCTTCATACAAGTCAATGTATTTCACTGTTAACATTCTATCCTGTATGTTCCTTGCATGACTTTCAAGGTCTCATTCTATACTGTTACAAATCTAAGGGTTTTAACTAGGGACTTTCAAATAATGACTTAAGATGGTACTATACTGTGCTGTCGGGTGCCCAGAATGGCAAGCTTAATCATATACAGTGTTTAAAAACTGAATAACTCTCATTTTCAACAAAAGTATGGGTCAGACAAAGCAAGTAAAAATAATTATTACGTCAACCAAGAAAATATTATTTTATATAAGCACTTATTTTGTGTTTCTAGAAATGCATTCAAATTAGCTAGAATCTTTCTAGTAAGACTTTCTCTAGGATCAGGGAACTAGAAAAATGTAGAGTAGCTTAAATCATCCTACTTTTTCCACAACCTCCATCTCCATCTTTGCATTAACAGTTAAAATTGATACAGAAGAGAAAGAATATTTTTGGGGAAACATTTTAAAAAAGCACAAAGGTGAGGTAAAGAAGGCGGCTTGCCTTGGAATAGTAGAAGAGAGCAGTTTTAAGTTAAGGAGATTTGTTACGCAAAACCAGAACCTTTTACAGCTATGGAGATAGCAAAGTGAGAAGCAGCTTGCTTCATATGTCAGAAGTCCTAGGATGGCTCCCTATTGGTACAAAGAACTAGACATCTATCAAAGTACTAGTGCATGGCAATTAAGTTACATATGACTGCATATTGTACCACAAATTGCCAAGTAAACTGCCCTGCTAAGAGGAAGATATAAGGATTGCTTACATTATCACGTATAGTGATATTACTATGCAACAAATGTTCAAATATGGTTAATTCCTTTATTCTGGGGCCTCATTTCATCTTGAGTATTGACATTCTTTTGAAAAAAAAAGCAGCACTTAGTTACACAAACTAACCTTCAACTCACTCTAGTACAAAGAGGAACCCTAGTTCATGATCTTTCAGTCTCAGTGTTTCAAGTAGTAAGGATTGTAAGCCTGAAAGATATATGTAAGCCACATATGACATCAGTTCTAAATGGATTTCTGTTATGACCCCTTGAATTCCTCCAAGCACACCAATTTTAAACAACCACAGCAAACACAGCCTTGGAGCAATTTCCTTTCCTATGATCTCAACGTTTTCATGTGCCATACATGGAAATGAAGACAAGATTTTGGAGAATCAGACATGTCTAAATCAACAAATTTGAATTATCATCCATATTTCTAATCATATGCTCTGTCCTTTGATCAACTATTCTTTGAAATACCAAGAAACTTAAAAACCCCGTTTTGGAGGAGATGTGTGTGTGGAGTGGGAGCTACAGCTGGGATCCAAAATGAATAAACTGTAATAAATAATAGTAATAATTAATTTAAAAACCTGTTTCTTTCTTGATTCACTAGTAATTCCTCTCCCTTTCCTTCATTTGTTCCTACTTTCCTTCTTTTCTTATCCTTGTCTTATTATTATCATTATTTCCTATATTGTCTTTCCCATTTTCCCAATTCTCTCAACCAGAAAACACCCATAATGTACATAGAATAGATTTTATCTAATGAATGCTTATTAGGAAGTGTTAGACACTGAACATCTCACTCCTTGTCAAAATGATTCCAAGACAGTTTTTAGTAAGTTATTCCAGTTTATCTTTCCATTCTCAAATCTGCCAACAAAAAGGCAAATATCTTCAAGATCTTTCTGTGAGAGAGGCACATAGTAACTGGAACAAAACCAAAATCTACCACCAGGAGTGAGTGCAGCACCATAAGAGGTCTCTGTTTGGCCTCATTAATCTCTTCCTGAATAATCCTATCATCTATTCTTCAAAGCAAAATGAGGCTGATGCATACCACATAAAATGTTTAGGGAGTCATCAATCTCTGTAATTGCAAGGGGAAGAAATGGCACACAGTAACACAATGGTCCTTTGCCTCTGGGTCTCAACCTTTGTGAGGGGGGTCTAACAACCATTTTGCAGGGGTGGCCTAAGACCATTGGAAAACACAGCTATTTACATTACAACTCATAACACTAGCAAAATTGCAGTTCTGTAGGAGCAATGAAAGTAATTTCATGGTTGGGGATTACCACAACATGAAGAACTATATTGAAGGGTCATAGTCTTAGGGTGGGTGACAACCACTGATTTAAGTATTAGTGGAAGCTTCCCTGCAGTAAATACTAACTCAGTTTACTTCTGTAAATAAAAGCAAAGTTCAAGGCCAAGAACAAATGAAAGATTAGACCAAATTGTGTTACAATAATGAGATGGTTAGCCATCAGTTTTCTTCTGTGCCCATCGGGCTGGTTTAGGGATATTCAACAATGACATATTCAAAATAATTTAACATCTATAATTCACAAAAAATTAGGAGTCTGAGATTTTCCTTTTCCTGTTTTTTTAATAACTTGCAATGGTTTGTGCCCCTTCATTTTGTCACTTAATTTTATATTTCATATTGTTATTAAGATGTGTTTTGCTTATTTTGGAGGGTGCTAATTTATGTGAATGGTATATAGATAAAATTTTTGCCTGTGGAGTCTGTAAATCTCTGGTGAGGGTATTCAATAAACAATTATTGAGTTGACATGAATGAAACTGAAAAACAATAATGTAAATAAATCCCAACTCATATTTATTTTTCATTTTGATGTATGTTTGTATTTCCATTTTAATAGAGATCTGTCTCAGACCTTAGAACTCTTCATAATTTCAGATAATAAAGTCACACTTTCAAGAGGTGATTTAAAAAAAAGTTAAGCAGCAGCTCAGTATATAGTCATGCTGCAGCTTGATAAAAGGCACTAAACCTAGACTTAGGAGCTTCCAACAATTGCAGGCTGAATAACTCATGAGGGACTAGAAAAATCAATCACAACCTTGTTGAAAAAGACTTTTCCTGACCACTGAACAAGGTCATCTGAGGACTACATGACAAAAGGTTTGGAAGGCAACACACAGAATCTCAAAGCCCTCCCCTCCTCCTTGTCTACTTTCCCAGAGAAACACATTTAATTAGGGTAAAAAAGAAGTTCAAATAAATTAGGTCAGTGTTGGCAGAGTAAATGCAAATAAAAAAAGAAACAAGAAAACTGCATGGTTTTGTAGCCTTTGCCAATCACAGAGAAAAGAAATGAAATTTTTGCTTCTGATAAACTTAAATGGTTGGAGTTAGCTTTCAGTGATTCCACATCCATCCAGCTCTTACCACACACAGACACAAATCCTTCCTAAAAACCCATGCTAAACTAATCTTCTTAAGGCATTTCTTTCAGCATGTCACTCTCCTACAAGCCTATGCCAATAGTATCAAATCAAAACTAATCAACTGGAATTCCAGGTCTTCTATCAATTGTCTCCACCCAACCTATTCGACCAATGCTCCCTCTAATCCCCTGCATGACCTCTGGTCACAATTCTTTCACACTTGTCTCCATGGATTCACATAACACATTACTTTTGTCCCTTCACTCATTTCTCTTCTCTATATCTAAAATGTTTTCTCCCTCCTCCCTCGACTCATCAAACCCTCAAATCTTTTTCTTTGAGTTTTAGTATTAAGGTACATCTTCTTGACTTAAAAGTAGAGATAAGTAGTTGAGGACTGGGAAAAGAACAAGGGATAGGAGAATGTTGGGTAGGGACAAAGGCAGAAAATAAAAAGGCAGATGGGCATGATCCGAACATAGATTTCACATGTAAAGAAATTTCAGTGAAACTTACTAACTTGAACAGATAGTGCTAGTTTAAAAAAAAAAATGAAACAATATCATAGTGATCATTCTTTTTCTTAAAGGTTGCCCAGCCTAACCTGTTTCTTTAGAATATACTCCCTTTCTTGAAATGCATATATCTTGAAGATGTATGTGTGTGCCAAGTGACTTTGCCTGTACCTTAAATGTCCTCAAGTATATGAGTTGCTTAAATTCTATCTAGGGACAAAAAAATAAAAATAAAAATAAAACTTTTTCATTATCAGTGTCAGAAAATACAATGCTCATGATCCAATCATCGCTTTATTGCATAGTAACAAAAACTTCATGGTACTGGCATAGAAACAGAATGGTGGGTCATTGGAATTTAATAGAAGAGCCAGAAATAAACCCACATTCCTATGGATACTTTATGTTTGACAAAGAAGCCAAAACCATACAATGGAAAAAAAGATAGCATTTTCAACAAATGGTGCTAGCCTAACTGGATTTCTACATGTAGAAAAATGCAAATAGGCCCATATTTATCACCCTGCACAAAACTAAAGACAACATGGATAAAAGACCTCAACATAAAACACTAAATCTATTACAAGAAAAAGTGTGGAAGAGCCTTGATCTCATTGACACAGGAGACAAGTTCCTGAACAGAACACCAACAACACAGTATATATCTAAAATATGCTAAATTATACAGAAAGGACATTTGCTCAGCCATGTTCATAGCAACCTTATCCATAATAGCCAGAATCTGGAAACAACCCAGATATCCTTCAACTGAGGAACGGATACAGAAATTATGGTACATTCACACAGTGGACTACTATTCAGCAATTAAAAACAAGGAAATCATGAAATTTACAGGCAATTGATGGGAAATAGAAAAGAACATCCTGAATGAGGAATCCCAGGAACAGAAAGACAACATGGTCTATACTCGCTTATAAGTGGATATTAAAAATATAATATAGGATAAACACACTAAAATCTGTACACCTAAAGAAGCTAAGCAAGAAGGAGGACCCTTGAAGTGATGATCAATCCTCATTCAGAAAGACAAACGGAGTGGACATCAGAAGAGGGAGAATACAGGGAACAGGACAGGAGCTTACTACAGAGGGCCTCTGAAAGACTCTACCTACTAGGATATTAAAGCAGTTGCTGAGACTCTTAGCCAAACTTTGGGCAGAGTGCAGGGAATCTTTGAACGAAGGGACAGATAGAAAGGCCTGGAGGGGACAGAAACTCCACAAGGAGAGCAACAGAACCAAAAAAATCTGGGCACAGGAGTCTTTTTTTTTTTAATTTAATTTTTCTTTTTAGTTACATTTTGTTAACCCTGTGTCCCAGCTGTATCCCACTCCCTCATTCCCTCCCCAACCCCGCACTCCCTCCCTGGTCTCCTCCCTGCCCCTTTCCAAGTCCACTGATAGGGGAGGACCTCCTTCCCTTTCATTTGACCCTGTTTTATCAGGTATCTTCAGGGCTGGCTGCAAAGTCCTCCTCTGTGGCCTAACAGACTGTTCCTCCCCTGGGGGGGGGGTGGTCAAACAGCCTGCCCTTGAGATCCTGTTAGAAATAGTCCGTGTTCCCCTTACTTTGGAAAACTACTTGGTTACTGAGCTACCACGGGCCACATCCAAGCAGAAGTTCTAGGTTATATCCATAGATGGTCCTTGGTTGAGGAGTCTTTTTGAGACTGATACTCCAACCAAGGACCATGCATGAAGATAACCTAGACCCCCTGCACAGGTGTAGTCCATGGCAGCTCAATGGCCAAGTGAGTTTCCTAGTAAAAGAAGCAGCGACTGTCTCTAACATGAACTCAATTGCTGGCTCTTTGATCGTCTCCCCCTGTAGGTGGAGCAGCTTTACCAGGCCACAGAGGAAGACAATGCAACCAGTTCTGATGAGTCCTGATAGGCTAGGGTCAGATGAAAGGGGAGGAGGCCCTCCCCTATCTGGGGAAGGGGCATGAGAGGAGATGAGGAAGAAAAGGTAAGATTGGGAGGGGATGGGGAACTGGGTTACAGCTGGGATTAATAAACTGTAATTAATAAAAATTTTAATTAAAAAAGATATTTATTGCGGTAATATAAAACATTAATGTTTATGTGAATGTTAATAATCCATGATAGAATCCTGTTAAGACATAAAGACAATCTAAAATAAATATGAAAAAGATGTGCATGTGTATTAAAACTTACTCCTTTTTTCATAGTCAAATTTTTATTTTTAAATATCCAAATCCTTTACTTGCTTCAGTTTTTTACATCAAATTTATTTCTGATATTCTTTCTTTTAAAAAAGAAACTGCTCATCAAGATCTCTTTTGAAATCTTTTTCAGTTTGGTTCTAAGTTTATGTACAATCTTAAACATTCCAATTCAGGTATCCTAATTTAGCTTTTACATATATTTGTAGCTCAATAACTTTGCCTGAGGAAAGGGGAAGATTGAGCCAACCAGGAGGCCTGGAGGAAAAGATTCTGTTCTTTTTCACACTCAAAGTCTCTTTCTCTCCCTCGTGGATATAAGCTCTCTATAGTGTCTACAGGATGACTTTCTGACTCAAAGCAGAGGGATTTCTTTCCTTATTGTTATTCTTTACTTTGAGAGGTAAAGAACAGCTGTTTAAATTGCTTTTTAGCCAAGAATTTTCAAAAACTTCAGTTTCTTTTTTTTTTTTTTTTTTTTTTTTATGTCTCTCAGGTGTTTGAAATTTCAGTCAGGGAAATTTGTTGTTTTGTTTTTAGCCCATCTCTTCTCTTAGGTTTTTTTGGAAGAGTTTATATATTTTATAACTACCTTCGTGGTAGCTGTAGCAATGACTACGGTTAACTAACACTGGCTGCTTCTCCAGAGGACCTGCATTTGCCTCCCAGCACACACATGCCAGCTTACAACCACCTGAAATTCCAGTTCTTGGGAATCTGATTTTCTCCACTGTCCTCTTCATGTACCAGATATACACAAGGTATAATAACATTCATGCAGGTAAAATGTCAGTATACATACAATAAAACTTTTTTAGAAGTCACTACTTTTGTTTTCTTCTTTTACACAAAGTGATTTAGGAAAAATGAATTAGCATAAAGGACAGAGACCATGATGATATGATTTTTTTTTAAAGGAATAGGATAATTGTCTAGAAACAATTTAGTCAATGCCAATGTCAAAATTTGTACTGATTAATTCTTCCCTGGACTTCAGGATGTAAAATTTAGATGTCTCTAGGAACAGCAACAAAAGAGTGATGTAGGTTGGGTTGATTGATTGAATTTCCTTTTAAGCCAAGTGGTGGCGGCACACACCTTTAATCCCAGCACTCAGCAGTCAGAGGCAGACATATCTCTGTGAGTTTGATGCCAGCCTGCTACGCAAAGCAAGTCCAGGACAGCCAGGGATCTGTTACACAAAGAAATCATGTCTTAGAAAACCAAAAAAAAAAAAAAAATTCCTTTTAACTGATAGTTGTCCACTGTGTGAATTAATACATTCTGTTAAATAGATCTTCAGAAAATCTATAATTTGTAAGTTAAAATTAATTCACTATTTTTTGGAAAACTTTTTTCTCTTTTAAAAGTGTTTTTGTCTTTATTTCGTATCTTGTTTTTTTATGTAAAGCATGGTTTGTTTGCTGCTTACTTTACCTTGTGGTGTTAATTTTAATTAAACTTTTATTTTTTATATTAATTACAGTTTATTCACTTTGTATCCCAGCTGTAGCCTCCTCCCTCATTCCCTCATAATCCCACCCTCCTTCCCTCAACTCCTCCCATGCCCCTCCCCCAGTCCACTGATAGGGGAGGTCCTCCTCCACTTCCATTTAACCCTAGCTTAGGTCTTAGCTCAGGCCTCCTCAGGACTGGCTGCATTGTCCTCCTCTGTGGCCTGGTAAGGCTGCCTCCCCCACACACACACACACAGAGTAGGTGATCAAAGAGCCAGCCACTGAACTCATGTCAGAGACAGAGTCAGTCCCTGTTCCCCTTACTATGGTACCCACTTGGATACTGAGCTGCCATGGAATATATCTAAGCAGGGGTTCTAGCTGGACCTCAACAAAAACAGAAATGGCATTTTTTTTTGAAAACTTATCAAGCACCTGCCAAGTACAAATTGCAATAGTAGGCAATAGAGTCATAAACTTTGCCTGCCTGAAACTTAACATCGTTCCATGAGGGGAAACTAATATGACAGATAAAGAGGAGAAATATTGACTAGTAATATTGACTAGTAATGAAATATTGACTAGTAATAAATACATAAAGCCTAACTAAGAAACTAAGTGTGTAGCCAAGTAGTAAAATACTTACACACATGTGCAAGGCCCTGAATTTGATCCTCATTATCAAATAAGAACATTTTTGTGAAAAACAAGGCAGTTGGGGTTAGAGACATGGAGCAGTGGTGAAGAGCACTGACATTTCTTCCGGGGAATGCAGATTTGATACGCAGAACCCACAAAGCAGATACATATGGTCTTAATTCTAGTTAAAAAGGGTCTGATACCCTCTTCTGGCCTACATAAGCATTTGAATATATATGATACACAAACTTACACTCAATGAAACACCCACACGCATAAAATAGAACTAAATAAAATCCCCCCAATTTTTTTGAAAATAACGTATTTTTAGAAAAAAAATTAATAAAAGCAAAGAGTGATGTCTGTATCACCAGGAAAGAGTTGAAATCAACAAGTGCAAACTTCAGAATGAAGAATAAACTGATAACCAGGCAAGACTGAAGCTATAGTGACTAGAATGGAGTGAAATGTTAGTAGCCAAGAAAAAGATAAAAATCAAAGAAAGAGCAGGTATCTAGATCATATACAATTCTGCAGAAATGAACATTTGGAGACATTATTTTACATATAATAAGATATCACAGATCGTGAGAAGCATATGATTACCTTCATATGTTTTTATGAAATATAAACCTGAAATATTGTAAGAAAAAAAGAGTACCATGAATATCTTAAATAGTAATAATTTATTTTTCTTGATTTTGAAACGCAGAAGTCTAAGGTTAAGGTGCCATAAAGGACAGTGTTTGGTTAAGGTTCTTTGATTTCAGAGCTTTCTTCTTCTTATATACTTGCATGGCCTTCTTTCAGTTAATACACTCAGACCGTAAAAAGGTTGATATGATTTACAGAGTCTCTTCCAAGGACACTAATCCTATTATAAAGGCCTCACTCTCATGATCTCATTTAAGCCTACTCAACCCCCAAAGACCTCATTTCCTAATATACCACTGGAGTCAGACATTTAAATTACACATTTTCTATGGAGAAAAGTGGACAGAACTCAGCAAAGGCATTCATGGAGTAAGAGAACTAGTGAGAAAACAACTATGTTAATTTAGGTGAGATGTGAAAGTAGAGTGCACATGGATTATATTTTTTGTATTGATTTTTAAAAAAGGTAGTGATATTTTACTCAGTTTCAGGAGATGGAACACAATGAAATTTCTTTGACTTTGTTTTGTGTGTGTTTGGTTGGCCTTTTTAAAGACAGACCATCATATCCCACTGTAGACCAATTGTCACTATGTAACCCAATCTGGCTGGCTTAAACATGAAATCCTATACTATCTGCTTCCCAAGTACTGGTAATAAGTCATGGAATACCAAACCTAGAAATCTCTAAAACACTGAAAATACTTACAAGAAGATTTAGTTCAGAATTCCTACAAGGAATCTAGACTCAATAACTTCTTACTATAATGAAAAGAGGAAATAAAAACTTGCACAAGAAGAAGGGGCTTTGGGAGATGAATGTGGATAATATTAAGTTATACCTGCGAACATATTTAGCCATGATTTCATGATGAAGAAAAAATTCAGAAAATAGTAGAGTATGTTTAATGCCATGGGATAATAGAACCTATGGAACAAATACAGACAAAGAAGTGAAGCATAAGGACAGTGCCGTGGGGTTCTCCACAATAGGAGAGATAACTCCAGACAGATTTGAGAGAAAATAATACTAAGTATAAATAGCTGGTGAGTTAACAGGAAGAAACAAACTAACACACCAAACATCCACAGAAAGTTACATATCTCATGACACCATACATTATATGTAAAATCTAAAAAAGGTGAATTCATAAAAGTAGAAAATGGGACACTAGTCACAGAAGCTGGACAGAGGAGGAAAGGAACACATTGGTCCATGGTAATTGAGTTAAAGTTATACTGGAAGAATAAATCCTGATGTTATATTGTACAGTAAAGAGACTACAATTAGCAATCTCATGTTAACTTTTACAACATTTCTACATGATATGCTATTGAGTATTTTCATCACAAACAAATGATAAGCATGCAGATATGATCTGACATACTGTATGGATGTATCAGAACACAACAATGTAATCTACAAGTATATAAATTTTTACATGTTTGCTATAAATAGAACAAAATAATCTCCACTTGAAAGATAAAATAAAAACATTATATTTCTGTGTACTGGAAAACAAACGAAGATAGAATATCAGTTTGGAATGTGTGGACCCAACAGGTGAAGTTAAGAGATCTAGCCCATGGCAGTTTAGTGTCCAAGTGGGATCCATAGTAATGGGAAGAGGGACTATCTCTGACATGAACTGATTGGCCTGCTCTTTGATCACCTCCCCCTGAGGGGCGAGCAGCCTTACCAGGCCACAGAAGATGACAATGCAGCCACTCCTGATGAGATCTGATAGACTAAGATCAGAAGGAAGGAGAGGAGGATCTCCCCTATCAGTGGACTTGGGGAGGGGCATGTGTGAAGAAGGGGGAGGAAAGGAGGGGTTGGGAGGGGAGGAGAGAGGGAAACACAGGGGAGATACAAAGTGAATAAAGTGTAATTAATAAAGAATTTTATAAAAAGAAAATGATAGCTGAAAACTGACTGCTGGAGTCTGGAACACAAGCTACATGGCCTGTTGGTTTGGTTTTTTTTTGGGGGGGGGTTGTTTGTTTGTTTGTTTTGATAGCAGTTTTCATAATGTGAGTGAATTTGCCAACCACAAGCCATCTTCAGAGAAAATGCAATGGAGACACACTGAAGTGGTAGGTAAAATATAAAAGAGAATTTTATCTGAAATAGTTTATGGAACATTAAACATTAATGGTGCAAAGTTGCCTCCTCTCTAGTGTTCTATGAAACACGATGGGTAATGATTTAGAGCCACAAGGACAGGAATTATTCAAAGGTAATCCTGCAGGGAGGTAAAAACTAGAATCTCTGCAGAACATTTGCAGCTTTCAGGAAATTATAGTCCTTTGTTTAAACCAACTGTTTCCAGAGCGCTGCCAATTAACACTGTCGTTTATTTTTATAGCTCTCTTTCTGCAAGAAATGTTCATAAGGAGCACATCCTATTAGCAAAAAATTCAAGGAAATTCAGGAAAGTGAATGTTAGGAAGTAATGTACAGAGAAAGAAGAGAACTAATAAAAATACTGGAGATCTTTTTTTTTTCTACTTATTGATCCTAATGAGACACTGCCAAGTGTAGAGTGAACACTTTGTAATCTTACCTGCATTGAATATTTCTTGTTGATTACATAGTAATTACAATTTTTCTTAATAAAAATATTTAAAGTTGTTATTTTTGCTGAATACTAGTCGAATCAATTGTTTTAGGGCACTATAAAAGAATTGGTTTGAGATATAGAGCTAAATTCATCTGCTCATATTTATCAAAGCTGAAAAAAACTAAGGTCAAGAACAGGATGGTGGCGCCAGGAGAACACTGCAGCTGAGGCTCAGGACAACATTTTCTATACAGCAACCAAGAGACTGAACTCTGGGACCTAAAACAACAGCAATCGTGCTTCCCAGGTGAGAGGAAACCCCCAGTCATGGGAATCAGTTGGGTCCACTCTCAGGTCACCCAGCCAGAACCCTGAAGAGATCCCGGATCCTGCAGGAACTAGGTTGCCAGACCAGAGCCACACACCTGCGTGTCCCGATCACCTTCCCATGCTGAACAGTGGGCACAAAAACACCGGAGACTGGGAGCACCAGTCGCAAGAAAAACACACAGGGAAGGAAGGAAACTGGACTGACCTCAGGTCACCCAGTCTTTCCCTGGAAAAGGTCTCGCAGACCAGCGGGTGCAAGCCACCATCAATGAAATGGGCTCCAGCCGTGAGCACAGAGACAGAGACTTGCTGTGCACCAAACTCTCCTTCACAGACAGAACTGTGTGCCCCAGGGCATTAGAGACTGAGAGTCCCTGTGGAAAGAAAACCCCACAGGGAAGGAAACAAAAAAACTGACCTAGGGTCACACAGTCTTTTCCTGGAAAAGGTCGCATAGAATGGCGGGTGCATGCCACCAGCACTGAATTGGGATCCAACCACGAGCACAGAGACAGAGACTTGCTGTGCATCCAGCTCTCCGGCACAGACAGAGCTGGGCGCACCAGGTCAACAGAGAATGGGAGTCTCTGTCAGGAGTAAACCCCACAGGAAAGGAAGGAAACGGAGACCCAATTAGTTCATCCAGTATATCACTGGAAAAGTTCCTGCAGATCAGCAGGTGCGCATGTCACCAGCCCAGAGACCTGCTCTGCACCAACAATTACTCACAGACAGAACTGTGTGCCCCAGGGCACCAGAGACTTGGAGTCCTGTCGGGAGAAATCCCTACAGGGAACGAAGCAATCGAGACAGACTCAGGCCACCCAGTAAATCCCTGGAAAAGGTCCCGCAGATAAGCCCAACCCAGAGACCTGATGTGTACCAGCTCGCCTGCTGCTGCTACAAGAGTGGTACTCACCTACCACAGATTCCCGCTTGGGTACTGGGGCACAGAACCCCAACCTCAGATCTACAGAAGCCTGGGGTCCCAGAGACCAAACACCAGATACTGCTCCAAGTGGCAACCAGTTATCCCTAAAGAAACTGACCAAACCATCTGACACCCAGGTTACAGCAGCAGCTCACTAAATTTACAGCAAGAAACCCAGAAGCAGGGCAGCTGTCTTCAGGACTTCTCCGTGTGAGAGGAGAGCCCTCTCGACTAGCAAGGACCCCAATTACCACTCAGGTCTTTACAACTGAGGTGAGCTGTGGCAACTCCTGAAAAATATCGGCCATACATTGACCATACCTAAAAAGTTGAGGAAGCTTCCTCAAGGAAAATCCATCTTCCTGCAAAGGAGACTCTCTCCACCACAGGATTCCAAGAAACACCAGAAACTAATACCCAATACCTAGGATATCTCAATGAGTAGAAGCAAGCATAAAAAGCTGAACCAACAAAAGACAGAACAATATGGAATCTCCAGAACCCAGTTATCCAGGGGCAAGTAGCCCTGGACACTCCAGCAAAATTAAACTTAAAGAAGATGACCTAACATCTATGCTCATGATAAGGATAACAGTAAACTAATAAAATATGTAAAGACCTAGAGGAAGATAAACTCAAACAGATTATAGCCATCTGTAAAGAAATAGAGAAAGATAAAAACAGATTATGGCCACCTGTGAAAAAAAACAGGAAGTTGCAGCCAAACAGTTTGTGGCCTTTAGAGAAGAAATACTAAAATCAATGAAAGAAATAAAAGAAACAGAGAATTGTTCATAAAAACAGCTGAAGGAATTGAAGGAAAAACAGGAAAATAAAGCAAAACAGGTGAAGGAAATCAACAAAATGGCTCAAGACCTGAAGATAGAATTGGAAAAATTAAAGAAAAAACAAATGGAGGAAATTGTGGAGAAAAAGAACTTAGGGAAGAAAACAGGAACTACAGAGGTCAGCATAACCAATAGACTACAAGAGATAGAAGAAAGTATCTCAGGTGTGGAAGACACAATGGAAGAAATAAATGTATCTGTCAAAGAAAATGTTAAAACTAAAAATATTCGAAAAAGACCGTCCAAGAAATTCAAGACAACATAAAAAGACAAAACCTAAGAATAATAGGAATAGAAGAAAAAGAAGACTCGCTCCTCCAAGGCCCAGAAAATATTTTCAACATAATCATTGAAGAAAAGTTCCCCTTAAAGGAGAGGCCAATAAGAATACAAGAGGCCTACAGAACACCCAA
Organism: Psammomys obesus; assembly: GCF_907164565.1. Classification (NCBI taxonomy): domain Eukaryota; kingdom Metazoa; phylum Chordata; class Mammalia; order Rodentia; family Muridae; genus Psammomys; species Psammomys obesus. The sequence goes on from NW_026589137.1 coordinate 7,185,612, forward strand.
TAAATTATACCAGAAAAGATAATCATCCTGCCACGTAATAATCAAACAGTAAGTATACAGAACAAAGAAAAAATACTAAAAGCTGCAAGGGAAAAAGGCAAAGTAACATATAATGGCAAACCGATTAGAATCACAACTGACTTCTAAACAGAGACTATGAAAGCCAGAAGGGCCTGGAAGGATATGATGCAGGCCCTAAAACAAAACAGATGTCAGCTCAGGCTACTATACCCAGGAAAATTCTCAGTCCTCATAGACGGAGAAAACAAGATATTCAATGACAAAAACAAATTTCAACAATTCCTATACACAAATCCAGCATTGCGGAAGACACTAGAAGGGAAAATACAACCCAAGAAAACTAGATACTTTCAAGAAAACATGGAAAATAATTAACCTCATTACAGTAAAACAAAAAGCAAACAAGCACGCAAACTTATGACCACAGCCAACATCAAAATCAAAGGATCTAACAGCCACTGGTCATTAATCTCTCTCAACATCAATGGACTCAACTCTCCAATAAAAAGACACAGACTAACAGAATGGATGCATAAATAAAACCCAGCAATCTGTTGCATACAAGAAACACACCTAAGGAACAAAGATAGATATTACCTGAGGGTAAAGGGCTAGAAGATGGATTTCCAAGCAAATGGAACCAAAAAGCAATAAGGAGTAGCCATTCTAATATCTGATAAAAAAGACTTTCAACCCAATTCATAAAAAGAGATGGGGAGGACACTTCATACTCATCAAGGGAAAATTCCACCAGGAAGACATCACAATCTTGAACATCTATTCACCAAATAAAAAGGGCACACACATTTGTAAAGAAACTTTGATAAAACAGAAACCACACATACATCCCCACACATTAATAGTGGGAGACTTCAACACCCCACTTTCAACAAAAGACAGGTCAATAAAACAGAAATTAAACAAAGAATCAATGTCTCTGACAGAGGTCATGAATCAAATGAACCTAACAGACATTTGCATAACCTTACACCCACACACAAAAAATTTACCATCTTCTCAGCACCTCATGAAACCTTCTCCAAAATAGACCATATGGTTGCTCAAAAAGCAAGCCTCAACAGATACAGGAAGATTGAAATAATCCCTTGTGATCACCATGGGATAGAACTGGACCTCCACAACAACAGAAATAGCAAAAAGCCTACACACACATGGAAACTGAACGTCATGCTACTAAATAACAGCTGGGGCAGGGAAGAAATAAAGAAAGAAATTAAAGACTTCCTAGAATTCAATGAAAATGAAGGCACAACATAGCCAAACTTGTGGGACACAATGAAAGCAGTGCTAATAGGAAAGTTCATAGCACTAAGAGTGTTCAAGAAGAAATTCGAGACAGCTCACTCAAGCAACTTAATAGCTCACCTAAAAACCCTAGAAAAAGAAAAAGCAGATACACCAAAAAATAGTAGACAGCTGGAAATAATCAAACTCAAGACTGAAATCAATCAATTAGAAAGAAATAAAACAATTCAAAGAATTAATAAAACCAAGACCTGGTTCTTTGAGAAAATCAACAAAATAAACAAACCCTTAGCCAAGCTAACTAAAAGGCAGAGAGACACTATCCAATTCAACAAAATCAGAAATCAAAAGGGGACATAACTACAGACACTGAGGAAATCCAAGCAATCATTAGAGATTCTTCAAGTGTCTATATGCCACAAAATTTGAAAATCTAAATGAAATGGACAATTTTCTTGATCGATTCCACTTACCAAAGCTGAATCAAGATCAGGTAAATGAAATAAATAGTCCTATAACCCCTAAGGAAATAGAAGCGGTCATTGAAACTCTCCCATCCAAAAAAAGAAAAGCCCATAAACAGATGGTTTCAGTGCAGAATTCTACCGGACTTCAAAGAAGAGCTGACTCCAGTTCTTTTCAAACTATTCCACAAAGTAGAAACAGAAGGAACACTACCAAACTCATTCTATGAAGCCACAGTCACCTTGGAACCTAAACCTCACAAAGACCCAAAGAAAGAAAGAAAGATTATCAGGCCAATCTCCCTTATGAACATTGATGCAAAAATACTCAACAAAATACTTGCAAACTGAATACAAGAACACATCAAAGATATCATTCACTATGACCAAGTAGGCTTCATCCCAGGTATGCAGGGGTGGTTCAATATACGGAAATCCATCAATGTGATCCACCATATTAACAAACTGAAAGAAAAGAATAAGACACATGATAATCTCCTTAGATGCTGAAAAAGCATTTGACAAAATCCAACATCCATTCATGTTTAAAGTACTGGAGAGATCAGGGATACAAGGAACATACCTAAACATAGTAAAGGCGATATACAGCAAGCCTATAGCCAACATCAAACTTAATGGAGAGAAACTTAAATCAATCCCACTGAAATCAAGGACAAGACGACACTGTCTCCATATCTTTTCATCATAGTTCTGGAAGTCCTTGCTAGATCAATAAGACAGTTGAAGTAGATCAAGGGGATAAAAAGTGGAAAGGAAGAAGTCAAATTATCACTTTTTGCAGATGATATGATAGTATACCTGAGTGACCCCAAAAATTCTACAGGGAATTCCTACAGCTGATCAACACCTTCAGCAAAGTGGCCAGATACAGAATTAACTCAAAAAAAAAAAATCAGTAGCCCTCCTGTATACAAAAGACAAAAGGTCTGAGAAAGAAATTAGAGAAACAACACCCTTCACTATAGCCACAAATGACATAAAGTACCTTGGTGTAACCCTAACCAAGCAAGTCAAAAACTTGTATGAAAAATATTTCAAGTCTCTGAAGAAAGAATTAGAAGAATATATCAGAAGATGGAAAAATCTCCCATGCTCATGGCTTGGCAGGATTAACATAGTAAAAATGACCATGTTACCAAAAGCAATCTACAGATTCAATGCAATTCCCATCAAATTACCAACACAATTCTTACAGACCTGGAAAGAAAAGTTTTCAACTTCATATGGAATAACAAGAAACCCAGAAATGCTAAAACAGTCCTCTACAATAAAAGATCTCCAGGAGTTATCTCCATCCCTGAACTTAAGCTGTACTACAGAGCAACTGTAATTAAAGATGCATGGTACTGGCATAGAAACAGAATGGTGGATCAATGGAACTGAACAGAAGACCCAGAAATAAACCCACACACTTATGGACACCTGATCTTTGGCAAAGATGCCAAAACCATACAATGAAATAAAGATAGCATCTTCAACAAATGGTGCTGGACCAACTGGATGTATACATGTAGAAAAATGCAAATAGATCCATACTTATCACCCTGCACAAAACTAAACTCCAAGTGGATCAGAGACCTCAACATAAAACCAGACATATTAAATTGGTTAGAAGAAAAAATGGGTAAGACCCTAGAACTCATTTGTACAAGAAACGACTTCCTGAACAGAACACCAACAGCACAGGCTCTAAGAGCAACAATCAATAAATGGGACCTCATGAAACTGAAAAACTTCTCTAAAGCAAAGGACGTAGTCATCAAAACAAAATGACAGCCTACAGACTGGGAAAGAATCTTCATGAATCCTTTAACTGACAGAGGGCTAATATCCAGTATATACAAAGAACTCAAGAAGCTGAAAAGCAACAAACCAAGTAATCCAATTAAAAAATGGAGAACAGAGGTAAACAAAGAATTTTAGATAGAGGAATATCAAATGGCAGAGAAACACTTAAAGAAATGCTCAACCTCACTAGCCATCATGGAAATGCAAATCAAAACAACCCTGAGATTTCACCTTATGCATATATCCAAATGAGGCTCAAATATACAGTAAAGACATTTGCTCATCCATGTTTGTAGCAGCTTAATTTGTAATAGCCAGGAGCTAGAAACAAGCCAGATGCCCCTCAACTGAAGAATGGATGCAGAAATTGTGATACATCTATACAATGAAATATTACTTAGCAATGAAAAATAAATAAATCATGAAATTTGCAGGTAAATGGTGAGAACTGGAAAGGATCATCCTGAGTGAGCTGTCCCATAAGCAGAAAGACACACACAGTATATACTCACTCATATAGACATATAACATAGGATAAACCTACTAAAATATGCACCTCTAAAGAAACTAATCAAGATGGAGGGCCCTGACTAAAATGCTCAATCCCCATCTTGAAAGGCAAAGAGGATGGACATCAGAAGAAGAAGAAAACAGGAAACAGGTTAGGAACCTGCCACAGAGGGCCTCTGAAAGGCTCTGACCTTCAAACTATCAAAGCAGTTGCTGAGACTTATGGCCAACTGTTGAGCAGACTGCATGGAATTTTATGTAAGAAGTGGGAAATAGTAAGATCTGGAGAGGACAGGAACCCCACAAGGAGAGCAACAGAACCAGAAAGTTTAAACACAGGGGTCTTCCCAGAGGCTCATACTCCAACCAAGGACTATTCATGGAGATAACCTAGAACCCCTGCACAGATGTAGCCCATGGCAGTTTAGTGTCCAAGTGGCTTACATAGTGATGGGAAGAGGGACTGCCTCTGACATAAACTGATTGGCCTGCTCTTTGATCACCTCCCCCTGATGGGGGAGCAGCCTTACCAGGCCACAGAAGCTGACAATGCAGCCACTCCTGATAAGATCTGATAGACTAAGATAAGAAGGAATGTGGGGGGGGGGATCACCTCTCTCAGTGGACTTGGGGAGGGGCATGTGCGAAGAAGGGGGAGGGAAGGTGGGGTTAGGAGGGGAGGATGGAGGGGTTTATGGGGGGATACAAAGTGAATAAAGTGTAATTAATAAACATGCAAATAAAAATTAAAAAAAATTAAGGTCCTGATGCCAATCAATGTGTTCATATTTTGGGTCCCCTATTAGGAGATAAAGACAACCTCACTCATATAAAATTGTTTAAATAAATTTAACATGTTAATTGTGGTCTGGAGATATTACTCAATGGTTGAGAGCATGGGCTGCTCTTAAAGGACCTGGATTCAATTCCCTGCACCACAGGGTAGCTCAGAAACATTCATAACTCCATTTCTAGGGGATTCCTTAACTTCTTCTGTCCTTTGTGTGCATCATGAACATGAACTAAAAAGGTAAAGAGGAAGGATGTATTTATAAGAAATAAGGGGGAGAAGTGGGGTGAATATGATCAAGATTCATTTCATGAAATTCTCAAAGATGAATTAAAATAATATTAATATAAAAGGCATTGTTTGACTATGTTCCCATGAGAATGTATACAACATAAATTGAACTTCTTTTTAATTCATATGTTTATTTTTACTTTTTTGAGGGGGGGAGATAACAAGGGTAGGTGTCACATGGGGCAGGACTGGAAAGTGAATGTGATCACGGTGCTTGATCTGAACGTCTCAGAGAAACAATAAAAATGTTATGTTTTTTAAAAAGGAATTGTATATGGGATTGAAGATGCAGTAGTACTTTGCCTAGCATGCAACAGGTCTCATAGTTTGATCTCTCATAGCAAAACTTAATGTAGGTTTTCTGTCATCATGTGTTATCAGTTTGCAAGAGTTATTCCCCCTTTTGCTGCTTGTTGGGAGTACAGGGCAATAGATTTCTATCACAGTATAGACAGAAAAATATAGACAAAAGAAGCCTCAACAAAACTACAGTAAAGTAGGTCAAATTTTAAATTACAAGTGTATGAGAGAGGAAGAGACAAAAAGACAGAGAGTGCAATGGCTTGTATATTCAGATCACACTCAGATATTCAGGCTTGATGGCAAGACCCTTCACTACTGAGCAATCTCCCTGACCATGTTTTTCATTTCAAATTCCAATTCTGTGTTGCTATATAGCAAAGCAGTTGAGTATAATCTATTAACTTCCTGTTTATATTTTATCAAATATATTTAATATTTATTAATATAATCACGTTTTTTCTTCTTGAGCCTGTCAATATGATGGATTGGTTTAATTAATTTTCAAATGTTAAACTTCACTTACATATTTTAATACATCTTATGTGGTTATGGTACATAATTTTTTTGAATGTCATTGGGTCTGGTGCACCCATATTTTATTGAGGAATTTTGTGTCTATCTTACAAAAGATACTGGTGTAGAAGTTTCCTATCATTTTATCTTTAGTTTGATATTATCATAATTCTAGCCCATAAAATGAGTTATATCTTCTGAGGAAAAGTTCTGCTGTGATTTTTAGTATTGTTTTTTTTAATTTTTATTTAAGAAACTTCTCCATCTTTTTAAAGTGAAAGTTTGTGTTATTGATTTTAAATCTTGTGATTTTTATAAACACATAAATTTAATGCCAGAAAATTTCCCCTATGCATTGATTTTATTACATTTCAGAAAACTGATAAATTGTGTTTTCTCTTTTCCTCAAAATATCAGGATTTATTTACTTGTTTTGTTGGTGAGTGTCAATACAAGACCTCACACACAACTAGCTCCTCTTCCACTGTACTCAAAGCTCTAAGCTCCAATTATTTTTTAAATTCCCCTTGATATTTCCTGTTTGACACATATCCTATATAGACTTATTTTGTTTAATAACCATGTATAGGATATTCCATACATAATTCTCTTACAAATTTCGTGTTTAATCCATTGTCATCTGTGATGGTTATTCTTGGTTGTCAACTAGACTATGTTTGGAACGAACTGCAATCCAGGAATGAAGGCAACCCCTGTGAGAAAATTTTTTTTCTTAGCTCAAAGTAGGTGAATCCACTTCTAGTTCTGAACTTTGAGGTAGAAAAACACATACTTTTGATCTGGATCATGAGGTGGGAAGACACATATCTTTCATCCAAATCTTGAGGCAGGAAGACATATATCTTTAATATGGTCAGTACCTCCTGCTAGAAGTCTAGATAAGGACATAAAAGAAGGCAGCTTTTGCTCTTTGACTGCTTGCCTTTGCCTTGCTTGCACATCCATTTTTTTCACTGGCATTTAGGTCTACTTCTTTGAGATTACAGCATATATAGAAGATGAACTGAGACATCTAGTCTATTGGGACTGAGATAGATACTTGGAATTTCAATTCATAGCTAGTCATTGTTGGATTAACTAGACAGCAGCCTGTAAGTCATTTCGATAAATCCCTTTTATTTATACAGCAAGAGATTCATTCCATAAGTTCTGTGATTCTAGAAAACTTCACTAATACATCATCTTAAAACAAATTTACATAATTGATAGTCTTCTAGAATTATTATTTGAAGAGGTTTTGAATTCTTTATTTTTGGTGGATATTCATTATGAACTTGAGAAGAACATGTCATCTGCTCCTGCTGGATAACATATTCTGTAAATGTCACTTAGATACAGTTGATGGTGCTGGTCAGTTTACCTACATCTTTCACTGACTGGCACTGAATTTATCAATTTATGAAAGAGGGGTGTTGATGTTTTGAACTATAATAGAGTATATCTCTCTATTTTTGCTATGTTATATTTTGACTGTCATATTAACAAACCATTGTTAGCATCTACACATTCAATATTGTTATGTCTTCTTTGAGATTTCAGTTCTAATTTTATTATTATTTTTTTCATTCCTGACTTTTTCCTTACTTTGAAGTATGGATATAATATATAATAGTAACATAACTCCTAGCTTTCTTTTTTTTTTTAATATAAGCCTGGTAAATTGTTCTCTGTCTCTTTACTTTTTGTTTGTGATTTCTTATAATCAGCACATTTCTTATCAGTCCTGTATTATTCTTCAAAGTTTATCCCAAGTATAATGTAGACTGAGAAATTTCATTTGATTTTATGACTCCCATATACAACAAAGTGGACACAAGCAAATATTTAATGTTCATGGCAGGGAAAATTGAGACTACTGGAATGGAGTTATAGGATAGACTGAATTTTGTATATTCGATTATATGTAAGTATTAGTGTATACAAATGAGAAAAGTAAATAATGTAAAAGAGGATAAGATAATATAATCATGGAAGAATTAAAATTAAGACCTTTAGTTAAGGTAGTTCTGTTTGGGTAAGGCACACATACACAGCAGAGGAGGGGGGTAGAGGCTATTAACGGTATGATCAGTCATGGTCAATTAATATGAGGGACATGTTTCTCATCATTTTATGTTACAAGCTCACCATCTTAACAAACAACAAAATTGCATCATCAAGGACATCCTCAAGCAGCAACTGTCTGAGGAACAGTAGCTAAGCAAAGTCAACCAGTTCATAATAATTGAAAATATTTAGAGAGTGTGATTTCACCTACCAGACAGCATATACACAGGTTCCAGCCACAGTGAGCCTGGCCTTCCATGAAAATGATGGCCTTTAAGGCATGACACATCAAGCCCTTCTCCATTCTGCTGGAGACTCCAGTTGTAATAAAGCTTAATGACTCAAGTTGTGTAGTGAGGATCCCAAGCCTATTCTTGGAACCCATTGCCTTCAATAAAATAAATATAGGCATCAAAATAAATAATCATACTTGGTCAGATATAGTGACTTATGTTTGCAATCTCAGAACTCTGTAAAACAGAAGGATTGCAAGGGGAGTTCACCTGAAAGTAAGACTCCATCTCAATACTGCAAAAACAACTCCTCCCCCTCTAAAGTAACTATGCTTACACAGCCATTAAGGGCTAGAAAGGGGAGATGAAGGAGAGAAAACAGAATAGCTACAAAGTAACCGCAGTAAAGTTAGGACAGTAACTCACTAAAGAAACTAAAGAAACTCACATTTCTTTATCGGAATAAACTTGTACAGTTCGCACTAGCATTAAATTATTAATCCTCTTGTCTTGGTTTCTAGAGTGCTAGGATTATGAGAATGCACCTCCATGCCTAGCCCTCCAGATGACACTGAACATCACTACAATTTGAGTACTATTGAGTGACAAGCATAATCAGGGGCTAGACTTTCTGTTTTCTTACTGACAATTAATTGTCCTTTCTGATGTGAGTCAAGAGTCAGGTAATACTCTGGCATTCTAAGTCAGTGAATCTATTAGAATGAATGACATCAGTGGAATTTATACTTATACATGTTAGTGTTTGGAAGGGAGTGTGTCTGCAAAACTTTGCCTTTTACAAAACCTTCATATAAAAGTTGAAGTTAGGACACACTACATTGAACTCTTTGCCATATAATTTTATAACAGCATGTGCTTTCAAGGTGTAAAATTGTTCACTGTCAGAACTTAATTACTAGATTCTCTTGCAAGTGAAGAAAAACAAAGCATTAAGTTTAGTAGATCAGAGCATCCCCTGGGAGATGGTTATTCACTTTGTTTGAAAATTGACTGGTCACAATTGCTTTCTTCTTCAAAGTATGCACCAAAAATGCATAAAAAATGTTATGTAGAAAGAGACTCATCAGACATTCAATTAACTCAACTGTCACACATCTGTTGCTTTCTTTATAAATGTTGCATCTCACTGGTAATTACTCTTGTGATAATAACAATAAAATTTTATACCTTGTTTTACTGTGATAGTCTCTTACTTATTCCATCCAAACTACCTCAGCTGGTGACTTTGTTTTCTAAAATTCTCAATGTATTCAGAACATAGCCAACATGTTTTGATCCTCAAGATGTAGGAATGTGTCTATCATTTACATCTGAAGAGTACTGATGTTGTTTCCATTCTGAGCTATTATGAAACTAAAAAGCTTCTGTAAAGCAAGGACACTGATGTCAGAAAAAAATAACAGCCTACGAATAGGAAAGGATCTTCACCAACCCTATATTTAACAGAGGTCTAATATCCAGAAAATATAAAGAACTCAAGAAGTTAAAAAGCAACAAGTCAATTAATCCAATTAAAAATGGGGTACAGAGTTAAACAGAGAATTGTCAATAGAGCTATATCAAAGGGCAGAGAAACAATTAAAGAAATGATGAACTTGCTTAGTCATCTGTGAAATGCAAATCAAAACAACCCTGAGGTTTTGCCTTACACCCATCACAATAGAGGCTCAAGTATATAATAAGGACATTTGCTCAACCATGTTTGTAGCAGCCTTATTTGTAATAGCCAGAAGCTGGAAACAGCCCAGATGCCCCTCAGTGGAGGAATGGGTACAGAAATTGTGGTACATCTACACAATGGACTATTACTCAGCAATAAAAAAAAAAAAAAACAAGGAAATCATGAAATTTGCAGGTAAATTGTGGGATCTGGAAAAGATAAACCTGAGTGAGCTATCTCAGAAGCAGAAAGACACACATGGTATATACTCACTCATATAGACATATAATATAGGATAAACCTACTAAAATCTGTACACTTAAAGAAACTAATCAAGGGGGAGGACTCTAGCTAAAATGCTTAATTACTATCCAGAAAGGCAAAGAGGATGCACATCAAAAGAAGGAGAAAAGAGGGAACAAGTCAGGAGCCTGACACAGAGGACCTCTGAAAGGCTCTGCCCTGCAGACTATCAAAGCAGATGCTGAGACTTATGGGCAACCTTTGGACAGAGTGTAAGGAATCTTAGGAAAGAAGTGGGAAACAGTAAGATCTGGAGAGTTCAGGAACTCCACAAGGAGAGCAACAGAACCAAAAAATCTGAGTACAGGGGTCTTTCCTGAAACTGATACTCCAACCAAGGACTATGCATGGAGATAACCTAAGACCCCTGCACAGATATAGCCCATGGCAGTTCAGTGTCCAAGTGGGTTCCATAGTAATGGGAAGAGAGACTGCCGCTGACATAAACTGATTGGCCTGCTCTTTGATCAACTCCCTCTCAGGGGAGTGTAACCTTACCAGGCCACATAGGAAGACAATGCATGCACTCCTGATGAGACCTGATAGACTAAGATCAGAAGGAAGGGGAGGACCACCTCCCTTATCAGTGGACGTGCGGAGGGTCATGGGTGAAAAAGAGGGAGGGAGGGTGGGAATGGGAGGGAAAGAGAAAAGGAGCTACAGGTGGGATTCAAAGTGAATAAACTGTAAATAATAATTTTCTTAAATTTAAAAATCTAATAATTGTGACTTCTGAAGTCACTGTGCCAACATACACAAACCTAGACACTTGTACATACATAATTATATATAATTAAAATAAATAATTGAAAAAACAACTATATACTGTGAAAATGAGAAATGAGAGCCATAGGGAGAATTCTCAAATCAAGTCATCTAATTTAACCTGGCTGTGTTTCACAAGTTGTAAACTTTCTAAGAACTTAAATAAGAGAATATAACACTCAATAAAATCCATGTAATTCTTCCCCATATAATATGGGACAGGTGAGACCATAATGGTAAGCAATGAGACCATTCAGTTACTGCGAATTTTAAACTAATGCCTACTGATGAGCTGTGTTCATTAAGAGTATGTGAAGAATAGACAGTTATTACTATGTGATGGTCATACCTGTAACCTCAGCATTTAAGAAACAAATGGAAGAAGATGAGGCCTTAAAATTTATCAATTCAACCAGCTTCATTTATTTATTAAACCAGCTTCTTGAAGATTGGAGGGGATACTCAGTGGTTAAGAGCACTGATTACTCTTATGAAGTACCCAAGTTCACTTCCCACTGTTGTAGGACTAAAGGCTCACAACCATCTGTAACTCTAGTTCCAGGAAATCTGGCCCCTTGTACTAGCCTCTCCAGGTACTAGACATGCATTTGGTACACACATATGCTTGCAAGCAAACAGACATGCACATAAAATGAATATATCTTAACTTTAAAACATTTAGGGTACTAAAGTTGTATGTAGCAAGGTGTTTATTTGACTCTACTGATTATCAGGGAACACTGTTCATGTTATTCATTTCAGATGGGTAAAAATATATAGAGAGAGAATAGATGAAAAAGTTAGGAATACAGCTTAGCCATAGAGTTCTTTGTCTGGAATACTTAATTTTCCAGCACCTCTAAATTGACGGAGATGGAAATAAATGTGAATGAAAAAGATCGTCTTATACCTATTTTTAAAGGTGCCTATACTCCCTTTTGCAGGGTGGCTAACAGTAAAGATGTCAGAGCCTTGAGGTAATACTGTATGAATGTGTAAAGTATCAGTTGAGATTTATAATATGATGTGATTGCTTAAGATAACAAGGGTCAATAAAATGACCAATGCAATTCCCTTTTGATGACTGAACAAAATTTCTTCCTGTCACTCTTGGCTTCTTCCTTTGTCTGGAACTCCTGACTATGAGCAAAGATGTAGGAAACTAAATGCTCACAAAGGGACCTGCAAAGAAACTGAAATCACAACTTTAATCAAATATTATTCAACAAAATATTTTCTGACTTAAGATGACAACTTAATTTAGGAATTTTTAACTTTGTGCTAGAACAGAAGATATGCATTTGGAATAAACTGTACTTCAAGTCTGAGATTGGATTATTTCCCAAGCTAGAGATATGATGTTTAATACTCTCTTGTATTGCTTGACAGGATCAGTGTGCCCCAGCTCCAGTCCCCAATGGTAAACAACTGATGCTCTCTCTGCATTTTGTATTTGAAGCAGGGTCTAGCTATATAGTCCAGACTGACCTACAGTTATTGGGTCCAACTATTCAGCCTCGCATCTGTAACCCTTCTAATCTCCACCTGCAAAGTATTAGAATTACAATAGATTTGTTGGAAAATAACCACATTATAAGTAGAAGAAAATGCAGCTATTTTCCTCAGGGATGTAAAATTCTTTATCTAATTTGACTTTCTTAAAAAACCTTTCCGAACCTCAACAATAATAAGTCCATTTAAGGCCTTTGTTACTCACTAACTAAATGTTTTTCACCTTAAAGCTAAGTGATACTTTGTTTTCTTAGCCCAAAAAAGCCTGCCATACCAGTCTGGTGATAGTGGAGTAGCCCACAGATTTCTCTCAGACCATTTCATCATTGTAAGCCCTGAGCAGCTAATTAAGAAGACGCTAGAGATAGACAGTCTCTCATCATCTGAACTAAAAATAAAAGAGAGAAAGACAGAGAGAGAGAGAGAGAGAGAGAGAGAGAGGGCTAAAGATTGGATCATCTATCTTTATTAACCTTACATTTGTTATTCACATTGTGTGTGTGTGCATGTGTGTGTGTGTGTGTGTGTGTGTGTGTGTGTGTGTGCGTGTGTGTGTTTATGCATGTTGTGTGATTTGGGGTTTATTCTTAAAAGAAAATAAAATGATTTGACTGGTTTTGCTGTCATACCTTTAATCCCAACATTCAGGAAGCAGAGGTTAGAGGAAGAATTTCTCTGAGTTTAACAGCAGTGTGGTTTACCCAAGTGAATTTGAGGCCAGCCAGGGCTATTTGATGAGACAGTTTCCAAAACTAAAATTAAATAAATAAAATGAGTTTAGATTTTTATTTGGATCAGTCCACACTAGCAGCTATTGTTAAATGCCAATTGAATTGTCAAATGTTTTCTTTTCTTTTTTTATTATTAGTTACCTTTTATTAACTCTATATCCCAACTGCATCCTTCTCCCTCATTCGCTCCCAATTCCTGCCTCCCTCCCTCATCTGCTCCCTGCCCCTTTCCAAATCCACTGATTGGGGAGGACCTCCTCCCCTTTCATCTGACCCTGTTTTATCAGGTATCTTCAGAACTGGCTGCAAAGTCCTCCTCTGTGGCCTAACAGGACTGCTCCTCCCTTGGGGGGTGGAGAGGTCAAAGAGCCTACCATTGAGTTCCTGTCAGAAATAGTCCCTGTTCCCCTTACTATAGGAAACCAATTGGTTACTGAGCTACCATGGGCTACATCTGAGCAGAGGTTCGAGGTTATATTCATACATGGTCCTTGGTGGAGTGTCAGTCTCAGAAAAGAACCCTGTGCCCAGATATATTTGGTCCTTGTGGAGCTCCTATCCTTTCCATGTCATGCTAACTCCCCTTCTTTCATATGAATCCCTGCACTCTGCCGAAGGTTTGGTTATGAGTCTTAGTATCTGCTTTGATATACTGCTAGGTAGAGTCTCATATCAAACCTATATTTACATTTAAAAATCAAACCTCAAAAAAAAAAACAAAAACCCAAAAACAAACAAACAAAAACAGTATTGCCCAGGGCTATTTGCTGACAGTGAAAACTTAAACAGAAACTGCAAGATGAGGAAGGGAGGGTGGGATTGGGAGGGAATGAAAGAGCAGGATACAGTTGGAATACAGAGTTAATAAAATGTAACTAATAATAAAAATAAAAAAAAAAGATAAAGGCACTAGGCTCAATGGTGCTTGTTTGTTATCCCAACACTTGGGAGGCAGAGGCAGGTAGATCTATTGCTGTGCATTTGAGGTCAGCCTTATCTACAAAGCGAGTCCCAGACAACAGGGCTATACCACAGAGAAACCCTTTCTCAAAAACAAACCAAAAACAAACAAACAAACAAAAACGAAATCCCCCCCCCCAAAAAAAAAAAAAAAAAAAAAACAAAGAACAGTTTGTAGGTGAGAAGACTTGGCATAACTAATGGAGGAGGGGGAACAGCTTCACCTGAGTGTATTATAAACCTTTTAATTAAGAATGTGCAATGATTAATAGCATTGTTGAAGTTTCAGTCTCTGGCAAACTATTTATTTCCATCAACATAAGCAAGGGGAAAAATTGATCAATTCTTTTATTTTTTTTTAATTTTTTTTTCAGTGCTGGGAATCAAACACAGAATTTCAGGTGGTTAACTTAGGCACTCTCTTAGCTGAGTAACAACCCTAGCCTAGATCAGATTTATTTTTAATAGTCAGCTATTAAACTTTCTAAAAAGCCACAGGAGGCCATTATCTGCTGCCAGGATCCTGTATTGGACCCCAACAAACCAGACTAAAACTCAAAATTGATTCATTCATGTTGCTACAACAAAACTAATTTGGTAGTCTGGCCTTTTGTGAAATCAAGACTATGATAACTGTCAAGCACCTAAGCAGGCCATTTTCAATTTGTATAATGGCAATCCCTGTGCTTTAATTTGAGGGAATCTAATATAAAGCTATAAGTTATTTTCTATTGTCTATCACTACCCTGGATTTACAAGGAAAAGAAATTTTCCATGACCTCATCTATTTTTCTCATTCAATTCTTCTCTATCCATAAAACCAACTCTGCTCTACCTATTAGGACATATATTCTGTTTTATGTAAAAAAGTGTCATTTAATTCTTCAAATACAAAATGGAGGCAACTGTAACCTTTAAGTGAATTTATTGTATTGTCCTTTATAAAACAGTTTGTATTTTCAACATTATAGGAAATGCCTATTATTAATCACAAATGACTATTCCCCTTTCTTTTATGAAACCCTAAAGAGCTCAGCCAAGCACTGTAGAGAATAAAGTAAAATGTCTTCTGTAGGCATGAAGAGGAAAAGGGGAAACCAGAGATATCCCTGGATACTCATTGTCCTGTTGTTCATGAACAAGCAAAAGAACTAAAAACCTATAGGGAACACAAAGAAAGAAATTTCCCAGAGAGTCTAAAACAATCTAAGAAGAGATAAGATGTTTGGCAAAAACACAACCATTGGGTGTCTAAACAACAAAGGCTACATTGTATTTTTCATCTAATAGTTACCTCCTGAATCCTAAGTTGTCCCAGAGCTAATAGTCGCTCATTAAATGCAAGTCCATCTCCACATGGGAGACCCTTCTCTGGCACTTCCTTAACATAGTTCATGTTTCTCCCAATCCTCCTAAATCAGGTCAAGATTTACTCTTCCTTGCAACCTAGTTCCTCAGCTAGGAACTCTCATTAAACCCTCTTGGTAAATTAATCTAATAAAGATGTCAATGACTGGTTGTGATTTAATGCATTAGATCTACCAGATTACAGATTTAAATTTCAGTGGGACTTCTAAAATTTCAGTTTTTCTCCTGAATTATTTCATTCCTTTCCTCAGGTTGTGAATCCATAAATTCTGTTATGGATTTTTTTTTTTTTTACAATTTCACCAACATTGCAACTGTAAGAAATTAACTTATGTGTAAAACAGCTCCCTTTTAGGAAGGGCTTACTATTAACCAGAAAAGACAAAACTAACACATAAAAAATCCAAACTAGAGAAGCAAAGTCTAGTGCTGCCTTTCTGGACTAAGTATGCAAAACTCTAACCAATGATCCTACACTGTCCATCAGAGATAGCTGAACTCAGGAAAAGCGTAAAGTCCTATTTTTTTTTAATTATTCATTATATATCACCACTGAAGGTTCCTCCCTCAACTCCTCCCAGTCCCACCCTCCTTCCCTCTTCCCCACTAACTCCTTCCCTTAGTCCACTGAAAGGAAGAGTTCTCTTCCTCAGCCATCTGCTCATACCTTATCAAGTCTCATCAGGACTGCGTGGATCCTCTTCCTCTGTGTGGCCTGGCAAGGCCGCATCACCAGGGGAAGGTGATCGAAGAGCAGGCAACCATGTTCATGACAAAGGTATCCCCTGTTCCCCTTACTAAAGAACACACGGAGAGACTGTGCTGCAAATCCATTACATCAGAGCAGGGGGTCTAAGTCCTCTCCTTGCATAGTCGTTGGTTGGTGCTTCAGTCTCTGCAGCACCACCTAGGCTCAGATATTTCAGTTTTGTTGGTGTCCTGTTTTAAAGTAGTATCTTAATGTATGTGAAGGTGGCACTGGTTACGGCAATGTCACTGATACACTGACAACAACTCCATAGCGATGGCACATATATTCATAAATCTCCAGAAGCAGCAAATTGTCATAGTGCTGAGGATGCAATCTGGATAGACTACCTGTATAAAGAAACTGCTTTGCAAATACTTCTGTACAATTGACCTTCCTCATTTCTCTGTAAATCCATTGGGCTGGTTTTTAAAAATTGCTGGTTTATTCACTAACTCTACATCTAATATTTATATGGCAAGTTTAACAATTACATGAAAAAGATCTCCTTAGATTACGGCTTTAAAATCATGATTTAGGAATAAAGTTTTTTAGAAGATGCCCCAAATTACTCCTGAAAGCAATGACACTTAATCAGGGCCAAAAGAGGTGGGACACTGTTCTGAAAAAGACACACACAAAAAATTATCTATTAAATTTGTCTTTATATTTTATAATTAAACAGGCATAAATGGTAATGCTTCATGCATCCCTCAAAACATGGGAGGATTGAAATTTTAATTTTTTTTTTCAAATAACTTCAGTTCCTATCTAATTTAAGTTAAATATATATTTATACTACTTTTCTCTTTTATATTTCCCTACGATGACACTGAATGTGTTTTTTTTTTCTTTTTTATGAGAAGGCAAACTTTAACATATAGCTTTCCATTTATTCATTTATTCTGGAAGAGATCCCAATACTAAAGAAATTTCTTGTATGAAATATAATCTTCCTAACCTTTAACTCTTTCAAAAGGTTTATAATCCTGTCTTTCAAATCAGCAGAACTGTAAGTTTTTGTTTTTCTCTACTACAAGACTGGGTGAAAGCAAACCATCAGTTTACATAAGATGAAAATAAGATCCTGACCAGAGCTTAGGGGATACTTTTAGGGTACGTTTTCACCCAAGAGAAATACAAGATGCGATAAAAATACCAGCCTTCCCTACCTACTGATAAAAGCAGTCAAGTAATACACGATATCTTAAAGAGTATTGAGAGAATTAATGTGGATTTTAACTTCCAATAACTTTGAGGGCTTTGTTATTATCCAAAATAAGGATACATTGTATGAAATTAGTTGTAGCAAAGTTTTTCATCACAGGCTTTCTATGAAACTCCTTTTGATATTCCACTTTATCCAACCCAGCCCCACATGCCATAATCCTACCTTGTATATTTTTCTATAGCATTTATCAATAAAAGCATTGCTATAATCTGTTTACATTGTTTCTTTTACTGCCTATTTTCTGCTCTATAATGTCAGCTCCATGAAAACATATTCACCACAGTTATGAAGATAATTTTAAAAGGCCATTTATGATGTCCTTTAATTTCCTTATCTAAAAATACAAATTGAAGAATATAAACTAAGATAATGTTATACCAACGCAACAAAAAAATATATGATTGCTAATACTTTGCTTTAAAAAGAGACTATTTTCAAGAATATGTGAAGTTATAGTTCTCATAGAAACATAAAAAAAAGCATATTAAAAGTTTTAATTAACTGTTTCACCATTCAGGAGCACACACACTAAAATTGTAGCAATACAGAAAAGAGTAGCATGGCAATGATGACTTGCAAATTCAACTCATAAAAATGTTCCATATATTCGTGTGTTTAAATTAGAGTACCCATAGCATTCAGGAGAATTTTAAGGAGCTAAGATTTCAAGAAAGTGAAGATAGGATAAAGTTCTTAAGAAATAAAACTAGAGAATATTGAACCAAGAAGAATATCATAGAATAGGTGATAAGTAGACAAGGTAGACGTGGGGATATGAGGAGGGATAACTAACACTAAAATCTTTGAAAACATATTATGGAAAACTACTATTGTAGAAGCAAACTGAAATATATACATATATGTATTAATGAAGTTATTTCACAATAAGGAACAATGCCTCTCAAAGATACAATAGAAGAGCCAATAAAAATCTTTGGAGAGGTACGGGTTACCACTTTTCAAAGTATAGAACAATGAGTTCCCACAGACCTATAAACATAGCATACCACTGTCATTGTTCTTGGTTACTCACTTTAACTTAATGGAAAGACTTTATTGTTAAAGATACCACATACTTAAAATATAGGACATGAAGAAATCAAGCTAGTACCAACTGGGTACAATATGCTATAAAGTTCTGTGCTTGCTAGCAGGATAGTAAAGTTATCAGCAGTCTTAGTGATCTTTATATCACAAGAGCTACAATAACAACTGGCCTGGAGTAAGGTGTTATTGTAGAATTTTCACTAGTTTGAAAATATTATAGACCATATTGTAGACCAGGTTGGTACTGACCTTATGACAATTTTTCTGCCTCTATGTCGGTTTGCTTGTTTGTTGAGATTAGGTCTGTTATGAAACCCTGGCTAGCCTGAAACTATCAATCTTCTTGTTTTTACCTCTTGTGTTATAGGATTACAGATGTGTACCACTATGTAACATTTTTAGCACTTTCTAACCTTCCTTTCATTGTTATATCAAAAATTGTTCTTACCACTGGATCAAGGTCTGTTATGTGGTAATACTAAGGAACTTACTACCTTTGGACACAGTCATTGTCTTGGTCTTCAATATATTCTTGCATCATCAAAATTGTCCATTATGGATCTCTCATTGAGATCCATACTTTGAGAAATATCTATTAAATTCTTTATTGGTAAAGAATAATTTATTTACTGTTATAGAATTCCATTTTTAATGAGACTTTTATTTTTGTATTCTTTAAAACAAAAACATTGGGACTCCAAGAATGTTGACAAAATTGTGCACATTTTCTGAAGGGCAGAAGACCTGAAACTCTAAAACTGGTGAGTGAATGGGAGGCTGAAGCCAGAGCATCAAATTTGAGGCTTCCTGGGATAGAGGAGAAAACCCATGACCTGGGACTGATTGGATCTAGCCCCCACCCCACCCTCCACTCCCATCTCCTGGGCCTGAGGGTGGTTAACATTTGATCTTTTGCACTTTTGGCAGCACCTTCCCTCGCTCCAGCAGCTCAGCGGCTTGTGGGGACAGCATAAACCCAGGTATAGGACCTCCCTACTCTACTGGCCAAACATGGGACACAACTCTTAGAGTAGAAAGCTGTGGGCCCTCTGAGCTTACCACATATACCTGCAAGTGCATTCCTGGGCCTGCGTGCTTACCATACCCTCCTGCCAGTGAGTGCATCTGCAGGAGAATGCATACAGAGCCCCAGATCAGGGAACCCTCTACACTAGCCTCCAGACATTGAGACATCAGATCCCTCCCATCCACACCCCCACTGTGGGCAAAATTGATATCCCTGGGACACCATTCTCAACCCTGAAGCTCGTGTTCAGTGGGTCTCCCAATTGAATCCAGCAAAAGAATTTCTGGAAAGAATTCCTGGAGCCAAGGTGGTGCAGCCCAGTTATATCTGAGCTCTTGGAGCACACTACCTAGACAGTCTTGTAGGCCACTGAGCTATTTAGGGCACTTAAACATACACTGCACCTTCAAACCACCCCTATACAACAACCTGCACTTATGCTCCTCCCTCACACAAAACCTTTCCAGGCGGACACACAAACACACACACTCCTAAACTTGGGCAAAAAAGCTTGAGACCTTCCTCCTTTAGCTGCATCTGAAATTCCAAAACCCACTCTTAAACCTTTGGACCCTCTCTCATCTTTCTGAAGATGACTCCAGACTCCAGAGACAGACAGACTTTGTCCACAGTACAGGCTCCAGGAACAAGAGTGAAGGCTACTGACCATCAGATATCTAGAGGCCCACATGAGAACACATCCAATAAAAATCAGGACATCATGGCTTTACCAGTAACTCCCAAAATCACTGATATTTTAAATCATTGGTTATATAGGAAAATGATTTTAAATCTATGCTTATCCAGTTATTAGAAACACATAAACAGGAAAGAAAAAAGCTTTCAAAGAAATACAAGCAAATAGAGACACACAAATAGAGGCACATAAAGAGGAAACAGATAAAAAAAAATAGACACCATCTTGGAAAGACAGGAATCCACATTTAATCAGATGAAGGAAATGGTACAAGACATAAAAAAAAGAATCAATAAAGAAAACACGAACAGAGAAAACCCTAGAGCTAGAGAACTTAGAGAAAAGATCAAGAACCACAAAAGTAATCATCACCAACACAATAAAAGAAATGGAAGAGAAAATCTCAGACACTGAAGATACAATTGCAGAAAATGATATATCTCTTAAAGAAAAAATAAAATCGAAGAAGTTCCAAACAATAAGCATCCAGGAAATCAAGAATACCATGAAGAAATAAATTCTAAGAATAATAGGAATAGATAACAAAGAAGATTCCAGGCTCCAAAGTCCAGTTGTATTTTTGAGAAAATCATAGAAGAAAATTTTCCCAACTCAAAAAAAAGAAATGTTCTTAAAACATACAAGAGGCTAACAGAACACACAAAAAAAGACTAGAACAGAAGAGAAACTCCTCATGTCACATGAGAGTCAAAACACTAAACCTACAGAACAAAGAACAAATATTAAAAGCAGCAAGGGAAAAATGCCAAATAAGATACAAAGATAGACATATGAGAATGACACCATACTTCACAACAGAAAGTATGAAATTCAGAAGGGCCTATGAAGATATCATGCAGGCTCTAAGAGAACACAGATGGCAAAACAGGCTAATGTTCCCAGCAAAACTTTCAATCAACATAGATAGAGAAAAAAAATTACATGACAAAACTAAATTTAAACAATATCTACATAACAACTGAGCCCTTCTAGAAGAAAACTCCAACTTAACAAAATCAACTACAGCCAAGAAAACACAGGACATAGATAACTTCACAACAAAAAATCAAAAGAAAACTACTACACAAACACACTATCACCAAAACTCCAAAATTAAAGGAAATAACATTCATTGGTTACTATTATCTATCAACATCAATGGACTCAACTCTACAATAAAAAGACACAAACTAACAGAATGATTGTGGAAACAGGATCCAACATTCTGCTAAATCCAAGAAAAATACCTTTGCAACAAAGACAGACACAACCCCTGAGTTAACGGTAGGAAAAATATTTTGCAAGCAAAGGTACCCAGAAAACAAGCTGGAGTAGCTATCCTAATAACTAATAAAATAGACTTTCAACCCAAATTAATCAAAAAAGATGAGGAGGGACACTTCATTCTCATCACAGGAAAAATCAGCCAGGAGGATATCACCACAATCCTGAACATCCATGCCCCAAATACATGAGCACATACATTTGTAAATGAAACATTATTAAAATTCAAACTACACATTGATCCCAACACCTTAATAGTGGGAGAATACAACACTCCACTCTCACCAAGGGTCGGATCATCTAGACAGAAGCTAAATAGGGAAGTAATGACACTTACAGAGGTCCTAAACTAAGTGGACATAATAGATGTCTACCAGACTTTTCACCCAAACTCAAGAGAGAATACTTTTTTCTCAGCACCCCACGAAACAGTCTCCAAACTTGACCATATGGTCATACGCAAAGCAAGCCTCAACAGATGCAAGAACATTGAAATAATCCCTTGTATCCTATCAGACCATCATGGAACAAAACTAGACTTCAATAACAACAAAAATAACAAAAAGCCTACAAACACAGCAAAACTAAACAACTATGTACTCAACATCAGCTGGATCAGGGAAGAAATAAAACAAGAAATTAGAGGCTTCCTAAGATTCAATGAAAATAAAGGCAAAACTTACCCAAATTTATGGGACACATGAAAGCAGTGCTAAGAGGAAAGAAGTGCTAAGTGCCTTCAGAAAGAAGTCTGAGACATCTCATATAAGCAACTTAATGGCAAAACTAAAAGCCTTGGGGGGGGGGAAGAAGAAGTAGACACACCCATGACGAGTAGATGGTTGGAAATAATCAAACTCAGGGCTGAAATCAATAAATTAGAAACAAACAAAAAAAATAATTCAAAGAATCAATGAAACAAAGGGTTGGTTCTTGGGAGGGGGGCAGGGCAGAGCCAAGATGTCAATTAGCACACACAGTTTCTGAGCTGTGGAAGAGATGAACACCCAAGTTGGTGAGTGGAAAAATGTTTGAGGCCAGGAAAACAATGGTGAGACTTTTAAAACGACAGGGAATATCGCAGGAGGTGAGAACTTTGGTCTCCGGTAACCCGGGGACTTGTTTGGGGAAGGAGAAAAATGATCCTTTGATCTCTCAGCACTCCCCTTTCTGAGACCTCCCTTCTACTCGGCACAGTGGACTCACTGAGATTCTCAGTGCAGACCTAACTACCTGGGGTCTGCAGCCAGCTGCTGAGGTGTAGCTCCTAGCCCCTTAGTGGCAACTGCCAACAGTACCGGTCTTGGAGTCCCAGATGTGCCGCACCATCCTCCCAGGGTCCCGGGTCTGCTACCCACCATACTGGCCCTGCAGGGTTTCTCAGTCACAGACTATACAGCCTGCCCAAACCCTCAGTGACAGATAATACACTGTATACCCACTAAAGCCAAGCAGACCTGCCATACAAACTAAGCACACCAGGCGCTGGGCCTCCCAGGCATGGAGAGCACAGTGGAAGGCCCCCAGGATTTCTCAGAAGGCATCTGGACTGGCATCCCAGTCTCCAGCTGCAGCGGGACTTCCTAAGTTGGCAGCTGCAGCATGACTGAGCTGGCAGAGTACATCATTCCTCCTGCATAAGACCAAGCAGGGCTAAACCAGAGAGCAGAGAGGCTGGATACCCTGATCCCTGCTGATGTGACCTGCTTCAGAGTGAGTGTGCCCCTGAGCGTAGGCAGAGCCCCAGATACAGGGTCCTTCTAAAATAGAAGCCACAAATTGGAACCCTTCCAACCACATACCCACTGTGGGAAAAAGAGGGTCACTTGGGACATTGAAACACCTGCTCTGCGGGGCCAACTGAGGAGTTAAGGCAGCTAAAGCTGGAAATTGCACCACTACGATCACCAGCGCCTGCTACATACAAATAACCCCCTAGAAGCCTGCAAGGCAGAGCCCCTCCCACACACTCAAGGGTTCAACATTCTCTATTACTCTGTCCCTCGAGACACACTTCCACTCACACTTCCACTTCCACAACAAACACACACACACACACACACACACACATATACACACACGTGCACACCTGCCTTTGCCCTTTTGCGCCTACGTACTTTCCTCCCACAGGTACAGCTAGTTCACCAATGCACACACTGAGGCCACAGGACCTCTCTCAGCTTCCTGAAGAACTCTCTAGACACCAGAGAGAAACAGTACCAGTCTGAACTGCAGAATCCAGAAACAAACACGGAAGGTTTCAGATAAGTGAAGGGCCAGGGGTAGGCAAAAGAACACATCCAATATAAATCAGGATATCATGACTTCACCAGCAACCCCCAAAACTGATGGACACTCCAATTCATCAGAAGCATAAGAAAATGACTTTAAAGCTATGCTTACCTAATTATTTGAGGCTCATAAAGAGGAAAGAAACAATTCGCTCAGAGCAATAGCTATGCAAATTCAGACAGTTAAAGAGGATATGAACAAATATATCAAAGATTTCGCCAGTCAATTAAAGGTAAAGAAAGAAGAAATAGACAAAATTCTTAAAGAAACACAGGCAAACATAGACAAACAAATAGAGGCACAAGTAGAGATAAAATTAGTGGCATAGAGAGAGGAAATGAACATAAATAAATAAATAAATACCATCATAGAGAGACAGGAATCCACACTCAAACAGTTGAAGGAAATGGTGCAAAGCATGAAAACAGAATTAGAATCAATAAAGAAAACACAAACTGAGAAAATCCTGGAGCTGGAGAACTTGGAAATAAGATCACGATCCACAAAGGTAAGCATCACCAACAGAAAACAAGAGGTGGAAGAGAGAATCTCTGGAGCTGAAGATATACTTGCAGAAATTGATACTTCTCTCAAAGAAAAACTAAAATCAGAAAAGTCCCAAACACAAAATATCCAGGAAATCAAGGACACCAAGAAAAAAAAAGAAATCTAAGAATAATAGGAATTGATGAAGAAGAGGATTCCAGGCTCCAGGGTCCAGAAAATATTTTCAAGAAAATCACAGAAAATTTTCCCAACTTAAAGAAAGAGATGTCCATACATATACAAGAGGCCAACAAAACACCAAATAGACTAGACCAGAAGAGAAAAACATCATGTCACATCACAGTCAAAACACTAAATCTAAAGAACAAAGAAAAGATTTTAAAAGCAGCAAGGGAAAAAGGTCAAGTGACATATGAAGGTAGACCTGTCAGAATCACACTGGACTTCTCATCAGAAACTATGAAAGCCAGAAGGGTCTGGACAGGTATCATGTAGATTCTAAGAGACCACAGATGCCAAACAAGACTATACCCAGCAAAGCTTTCAATCAACATAGATAGAGAAAACAAAACATACCATGACAATACTAAATGGATGCAATATCTACAAAGCTATCCAGCTTACAGAAGATACTAGAAGGAAGAGTCCAGTCTATTGATAAAAACTTCACCCAAGAAAATACAGCATACAGATAATAGCGTGACAAAAATTAAAAGAAAACAAACAATGAAACAGAATAAGATCACTGACTCCAATATGAAAGAAACTAATGTTCATTGGTCACTATTATCTATCAACATCACTGAACTCAACTCTCCTATAATAAGACACACACTAATAGAATGGGTGTGGAAACAAGATCCAACATTCTGCTGCATCCAAGAAATGCACCTCTGCAACAAATATAAACACTACCTCAGAGTAAAGGACTAGAAAAATGTCTTTCAAACAAATGGACCCAGAAAACATGCTGGCATAGCTATCCTAATATCTAATAAAATAGACTTTCAAACAAAATTAATCAAAAAAGATGAGGAGGGACAATACATTCTCATCAAAGGAAAAATCTGCCAAGAGGACATCACAATTCTGAACATCTATGCCCCAAATACAAGAGCACATACATTCATAAATGAAACATTATTAAAGCTTAAATCACACATCGATCCCAACACCTTAATCGTGGGAGACTTCAACAACCCACTTTCACCAAAGGACAGATCATCTAGACAGAAGTCTAATAAGGAAAAAAAGACACTTATAGAGGTTGTAAATCAAATGGACCTAAGAGATCTCTACAGAACTTTCCATACAAACTCAAAAGAGTATAGCTTCTTTTCAGCACCTCATGGAACATTCTCCAAAACAGACCATATGGTTGGTCACAAAGCAAGCCTCAACAGATACAAAAGGATTGAAATAATCCCCTGCATTCTATCTGACCAACATGGACTAAAGCTAGACCTCAACAAAAATGGAACTAGAAAAAAAACGTACAAACACATGGAAACTGAACAACTTGCTGCTCAATGACAGCTAGGTTAAGGAACAAATAAAGACAGAAATTAAAGACTTCCTAGAATTCAATGAAAATGAAGGTACAACATACCCTAATTTATGGGACACAATGAAAGAAGTGCTCAGAGGAAAATTCATAGCACTAACTGCCTTTTAGAAGAAATCTGTGATATCTCATACAAACAACTTAATGGCCCAACTGAAAGCCCTAGAAAAAAGAAAAACAAATACAGCCAAGAGGAGCAGACGGCAGGAAATAATCAAACACAGAGCTGAAATCAATCAATTAGAAACAAATAAAACTATTCAAAGAATCAAAGAAACCATGAGCTGGTTCCTTGAGAAAATCATCAAGATAGACAAACCTTTAGCCAAACTACCTAAAAGGCACAAAGAAACTGTCCAAATCAGCAATATCAGAATTAAAAAGGGGGACATAACTACAGACAATAAGGAAATCCAAACAATTTTTAGGTTGTACTACAAAAGCCTATATGCCACAAAATTAGAAAATCTAAATGAAATGTACAATTTTTTGATACATTCCATCTACCAAAATTAAGTCAAGATCGGGTAGCAAGGTTAAATAGCCCTATATCCCCCAAGGAAATAGAAGCAGTCATCAACAGTCTCCCTTTCAAATAAAGCCCTGGGACAGATTGATTCAGTGCAGAATTCTAACAGACCTTCAAAGAAGTGCTAACTCCAATTCTCTCCAAACTACTCCAACAAATAAAAAAGAAGGAACATTACCAAACTCATTCTATGAAGTCATAGTCACCTTGATACCTAAACCATACAAAGACCCAACAAAAAAGAGCACTTCAGACCTATCTCTCTTGTGAACATTGATGCAGAAATACTCAATAAAAGCCTTGCAAAACAAATCCAAGAACACATCAACAATATCATCCACCATGACCAAATAGGTTTCATCCAAGGCATCCAAGGGTGGTTCTACATACGGAAATCCATCAAAGTAATCCACCACATAAACAAACTGAAGGAGAAAAACCACATGATCATCTCTTTAGATGCCGAAAAAGCATTTGACAAAGTTCAACACCCATTCATGTTTAAAGTCTTGGAGAGATCAGGGATACAAGGCACATACCTAAACATAGTAAAGGCAATATACAACAAGCCTATAGCCAACATCAAACTCAATGGAGAGAAACATAAATCTATCCCACTGAAATCATGGACAAGAAAATGCTGTCCACTCTCTCCATGTCTCTTCAACATAGTACTTGAACTGCTAGCTAAAGCAATAAGACAACTAAAGGAAATCAAGGAGATACAATCAGAAAGGAAGAGGTCAAAGTGTCACTATTCACAGATTATAAGATGGTATACATGAGCAACCCCAAAAATTCAACCAGAAAACTCCTTCAGCTGATAAACACCTTCAGCAAAGTGGCAAGACACAAAATCAACTCAAAAAAATAGGAAGACCTCCTGTATACCAAAGACAAAAGGGCTGAAAAAGAACTCAGAGAAACCCCACCCTTCACAATAGCCACTAAAACATAAAGCTTGGGGTGACACTAACCAAGCAAGTGAAAGAACTGTTTGAAATTTACTTTAAGTTTCTTAAGAAAGAAATTGAAGAAGATATCAGAAGATGGAAAGATCTCCCATGCTCATGGATTGGTAGGATTAACATAGAGAAAATGGCCATTCTGCCAAAAGCAATCTACAGATTCAGTGCAATTCCCATCAAAATACCAACTTATTTCTTTACAGTCCTTGAAAAAAAGATTCTCAGGTTCATATGGAGAAACAAAAAAACCAGAATCTCCAAAACGAATGTTTACAACAACAGATCATTTGGAAGTATCTCCATCCCTGATCTCAAGCTGTACTACAGAGTAAAAGGATTAAAAACTGCATGGTATTGGCATAGAAACAGAAAGGAAGATCAATGGAACCGAATATAAGACCCAGAAATAAACCCACACACCTATGAATACTTGATTTTTGACAAAGAATCCAAAACCATTCAATGGAAAAAAAAGACAGAATCTTCAACACATGGTGCTGGTCCAACTGGATGTCTACATGCAGAAAAATGAAAATAAATCCATATTTATCACCCTGCACAAAACTAAAGTCCGGGTGGATCAAAGACCTCAACATAAAACCAGATACTCTAAACTGGTTACAAGAAAAAGTGTGGAAGAGACTAGAACTCATTGGCACAGTAGATAACTTCCTGAACAGAACACCAAGAGCACAGGGTCTAAGAGCAACAATCAATAAATGGGACCTCATGAAACTGAAAAGCTTCTGTAAAGCAAAAGATACTCTTGTCAGAACAAAACGACAGCCTACCAACTGGGAAAGGACCTTTACCAACCCTATATCTGACAGAGGGCTGGTATCCAGAATATAAAAAGAATTAAAGAATTTAAAAATCAATAAATCAAGTAATCCACTTAAAAATGGGGAACAGAGCTAAACAGAGAACTCTCTGTAGAGGAATATAGAATGGCAGAGCATCATTTAAAGAAATGCTCAACCTCATTAGCCATTAGAGAAATGCAAATCAAAACAACCCTGAGATTTCACCTTACACCCATCAGAATGGCCAAGATAAAAAACTCAAGTGACAACACATGCTGGAGAGGTTGTGGAGAAAGGGGAACCCTTCTCCACTGCTGGTGGGAATGTAAACTTGTACAATCACTCTGGATATCAATCTAGCACTTTCTCAGACAACTAGGAATAGCGCTTCCTCAAGATCCAGCCATACCACTCCTATACATATATCCAAAATAGGCTCAAGTACACAAAAAGGACACTTGCTCAACCACGTTTGTAGCCGCTTTATTTGTAATAGCCAGAAGCTGGAACCAACCCAGATGCCCCTCAACTGAAGAATGGATGAAGAAACTGTGGTACATCTATACAATGGAGTATTACTCAACAATGAAAAATAAGGAAATCATGAAATTTGCAGGTAAATGGTGGGACCTGCAAAGGATCATCCTGAGTGTGTTGTCCCAGAAGCAAAAAGACACACACGGTATATACTCACTCTTATGAACATACAACATAGAATAAACCCACTAAAATCTGTACATCTAAACAAACTAAGCAAAAGAGAGGACCCTGACTAAAATGTTCAATTCCCATCCTGAAAGGCAAAGAGGATGGACATCAGAAGAAGAAGAAAAGAGAAAACAACCTAGGAACCTGCTACAGAGGTCCTCTGAAAGCCAGAAGGAGAAACCAGGAAACAACCTCGGAACCTGCCACAGAGGGCCTCTGAGAGCCTCTGCCGTGCAGACTGTCAAAGCAGATGCTGAGCCTGATGACCACCTGTCCAGCAGAGAGAATGGAATTTTATGTAAGAAGTGGGAAATAGTAAGAGCTTGAGAGGACAGGAACTCCACAAGGAGAGCAACAGAACAAGAAAATTTGAACACAGGGAACTTTCCAGAGACTCATACTCCAACCAAGGACTATTCATGGAGATAACCTAGAACCTTGACAATGCAGCCACTTCTGATGAGAACTGATAGACTAAGATCAGAAAAAAGGAGAGGAGGACCTCCCCTATCAGTGGACTTGGGGAGGGGCATGCATGCAGAAAGGGGGGGGAAGGGTGGGACCGGTAGGGGAGGAGGGAGGGGCTTATGGGGGATACAAAATGAATAAAGTGTAATTAATAAAAGTTAAATTAAAAAAATTTTAAAAAATGGGGTATGGAGATAAACAGAGAATTCTCTGTAGAGTAATATAGAATGGCAGAGAAATACTTAAAGAAATGGTCAACATTCTTAGCCATCAGGAAGATGCAAATCAAAACGACCCTGAGATTTCATCTTACACATATCAAAATGGCTAAAGTAAAAACCTCAAATGACAACACATGCTGGAGAGGTTATGGAGAAAGGGGAACCCTCCTCCATTGCTGGTGGGAATGTGAACTGGTACAACCACTTTGGAAGTCAATCTGGACCTTTCTCAGACAATTAGGAATAGTGCTTCCTCAAGTCCCAGCTATATAACCCCTAAGCATATATCCAAAAATTGCTCAAGTACACAAAAAGACATTTGCTCAACCATGTTTGTAGCAGATTTATTTGTAATAGCCTGAACCTGGAAAGAACCGAGATGTCCATCAATGGAGGAATGCAAACAGAAATTGTGGTATTTTTACACAATGGAATACTACTCAGCAACCAAAAACAAGGAAATCATGAAATTTGCTGGCAAATGGTGGAATCTAGAAAATATAGTTCTGAGTGAATTATCCCAGAAGGAGAAAGCCACACATGGTATATACTCACTAATATAGACCTATAAGATATGATACACATAATGAAATCTATACACCTAAAGAAAATAAACAAGAAAGAGGACACGGGGTAGGATGATCAATCCTCACTTTGAAAGAAAAATTAGAGGTGCATTGGAAGTAGGAGAAAACAAGTAACAGGACAGGAGCCTACCGCAGAGGGCCTCTGAAAGACTCTACCTCGCAGTTTATCAAAGCAGATACTAAGACTCATAACCAAACCTTCGGCAGAGTGCAGGGATTCATATGAAAGAAGGGGAGTTAGTATGAAATGGAAAGGATAGGAGCTCCACAAGGACCAAATATATCTGGGCACAGGGTTCTTTTCTGAGACTGACACTCCACCAAGTACCATGTATGAATATAACCTCGAACCTCTGCTCAGATGTAGCCCGTGGTAGCTCAGTAACCAATTGGTTTCCCAAAGTAAGGGTAACAGGGACTATTTCTGACAGGAACTCAATGGTCAGCTTTTTGACCTCCACACCCTCCAAGGGAGAAGCAGTCCTGTTAGGCCACAGAGGAGGACTTTGCAGCCAGTCCTGAAAGTACCTGATAAAACAGGGTCAGATGAAAGGGGAGGAGCTCCTCCCCAATCAGTGGACTTAGAAAGGGGCAGAGAGGAGATAAGGGAGGGAGGCAGGGATTAGGAGCGAATGAGGGAGAAGGATGCAGCTGGGATACAGAGGTAATAAAATGTAACTAATAATAATGAAAAAAAACTAAAAAAAAAAAAATGGAATGCATCCTCCTCCCCCCAAAAAAAAGTTGGTTCTTTGAGAAAATAAACAAGATAGACAAACCCTTAGCCAAACTAACTAAAAGGCAGAGAGAAACTATCCAAATCATCAAAATCAGTAATGAAAAAGGGGGGGGGGATGAGAGATAATGAGGAAATTCAAAGAATCATTACATCTTATTTAAAAAGCCTGTACTCCACAAAATTTTAAAATCTAAATGAAATAAGTAGTTTTCTTGTTAGATTCCATTTACTAAAGCTAACCAAGAACAGGTAAATAAATGAAACATTCTTATATTCCCCAAGGAAATAGAATCAGTCATCAAAATCTCCCTGAAAAAAATTCCAGGGCTTGATGGTTTCAGTGCAGAATTTTACTAGACTTTAAAAGAAGAGCTAACACTAGTACTCTTCAAACTGTTCCACCAAATAGAAACAGAAGAAACATTACCAAACTCCTTCTATGAGGCAACAGTAATCTTGATACTTCATGAAACAATGACCCAACAAAGTAAAGAGAACTTCAGGCTAATCTCTATTATGAACAGTGACTCAAAAATACTCAGTAAAATATTTGAAAACCAAATCCAAGAACACAAAAAAATAACATCCACCATGACCAAGTATGCTTCATCCCAGGCATGCACTGGCTGGATAAATATATGGAAAACCATCGAAGCAATCCGCCACTGAAAGAAACAGAAGGAAAAACGCCGCATGATCACCTCCTTAGATGCCAAGTATCATTTGGCAAAACCCAACATCCATTCGTGTTTAAAGTCTTGGAGAGGTCACGGATACAATGCAAATAGTAAAGGAAATATACAACAAGCATATAGCCAATATCAAACTGAACTGAGAGAAACTTAAATCAATCACACTGACATCAGGGACAAGTCAAGGCTGCCCACTCTCTCCATATCTCTTCTACATTGTACTTAAAGTCCTAGCTAGAACAATAAGACAACTGAAGAATAGCAATGGGATATACACTGGAAAGGAAGAAGTCAAAGTATCACTATTGGCAAATGATATGATAGTATGGATGAGTCACCTCAAAATTTCCTCCTGGGAACTCCTTCAGCTGATTAACACCTTCAGCAAAATGACTAGATACAAAATGAACTCAAAAAAATCAGTACCCTACTTTATACAAAAGAAAAAAGACTCAGACAGAAATAGGGAAAACAGTCCCTTCACGATAGCCAAAAAGGACATAAAGTACCTTTGTGTGACTAACCAAGCAAGTGAAAGATCTGTTTGAAAAAAACTTCAAGTCTTTGAGGAAAGAAATTGAAGAAGATATCAGAAGATGGAAAGATAACCCATGCTCATGGATTGGTAGAATTCACATGGTGAAAATGGTATCTTCCCAAAAGCAATCTACAGATTCCATGCAATTTCCATCACTATACCAACACAATTCTTTACAGACCTTGAAAGAATGATTCTCAATTTCATATGGAAAAACAAAACAAACAAACAAAAAACAGAATTGCTAAAACAATCCTGTACAACAAATCATCTAAGGTATCTCCATCCCTGATCGCAAGTTGTACTATAGAGAAACAGTAATAAAAACTGCATGATACTAGAATAAAAATAGGTTGGAGGATCATTGAAATCAAATGGAAGACCCAGAAATACACCCACACAACTACAGGTACTTGACTTTGGACAAGGATTCCAAAAAAAAAAAAAAAAAAAATACAATGGAAAAAAGATAGCTTTGTCAACAAATGGTTCTGGTCTAACTGGATGTCTACATGTAGAAAAAATGCAAATAGATACATATTTATAATCCTGCACAAAACTAAAGTTCAAGTGGCTGAAAGACCTCTACAAAAAATGAGACAAACCTAAACCTGTTAGAAGAAAAAGTCGGAAAGAATCTGGAATTCATTGGCACAGGAGACAACTTCTTGAACAGAACACCAACAGCAGAGGCTATAAGGGCAACAATTAATAAAAGGAACCTCATGACACTGAAAAGCTTCTGTAACGCAAAGCACACAGTCATCAAAACAGCTTATCGATTGGGAAAGGATCTTCATCAACCTTATCTGACAGAGTTTTAATATTCAGAATTAATAAAAAACTTAAAAAGGTAAACACCAACAAACCAAGTAATCCAATTAAAAATGGGGTACAGAGCTAAACAGAGAATTCTAAAAAAAAAAAAAAAAGAATATTGACTATCAGAGAAACGCTTAAAGAAATGTTTAACATCCATAGTCATCAGTGAGATGCAAATCAAAATGACCCTGAGATTTCACCTTATAATCGTTAGAATGGCTAGGATAAAAAAAAATGGCAGCACCAGGAGGACATTGCATCTAAGGAGCAGGACATTTTCCATTCAACAACCAAGAGATTGAACTCTGGGCCCTAAAACAACAGCAATCATGTTTCTCAGGTAAGAGGAAACCCCCACGGCATAGGAATCAGTCTGGTCCATGCTCAGGTCACCCAGCCTGAACCCAGAAGAGATCCTGGGTCCCTCAGACACTAGGTCCCCAGACCAGAGCCACATGCCTGATCACCTTCCCAGGCTGATAGGTCAGCGCAAAAAACAAAACCAAACCAAAACAAAACAAACAAACAACAACAAAAAAAAATATAACCAGAGACTGGGAGTCCCAGTTTCGAGAAAACCCCACAGGGAAGGAAGGAAATGGTACTGACTTGGGTCACCCAGTCTTTCCCTGGAAAAATTCTCGCAGACCAGCGGGTACAAGCTGCCATCACTGAACTGGGCTCAAGCCGCAGGCACAGACAGTTGCTGCATGCCAGCTCTCCAGCACAGACAGAGCTGTGTGCCCCAGGGCAACAGAGATTGAGAGTCCCTGTCAGGGGTAAAACCCACAAGGAAAGAAGGAAATGGTACTGACTGGGAGTCACTGTCCGGAGAAATCCTCACAGGGAACTAAATGAATGGGACAGACTTAGGCCACCAAGTATATCCCTGGAAAAGGTCCCACAGAACGGCCCAACCCAAGGACAGGCTGTGCAACAGATAGCCTGCTGTTACCAAGAGAGTGGTACCCACATGCCACAGATTACCAAGCAGGAGTAGCCATCCTAATATCTAATAAAATAGACTTTCAAACAAAGTTAATCAAAAAAGATAAGGAGGGCTACTATATTCTCATCAAAGGAAAAATCCACCAAGAGGACAACACAATTTTGAATATCTATGCCTCAAATACAAGACCACCTACATTCATAAATGAAACAATATTAAAGCTTAAATCACACATTGATCCTTATACCTTAATAATGGGAGACTTCAACACTCCATTCTCACCAAGGGACAGATCAACTAGACAGAAAACAAATAGGGAAATAAAAAC
The DNA here is from genome assembly GCF_907164565.1 of Psammomys obesus. Lineage (NCBI taxonomy): Eukaryota > Metazoa > Chordata > Mammalia > Rodentia > Muridae > Psammomys > Psammomys obesus. The sequence goes on from NW_026589137.1 coordinate 7,219,948, forward strand.
ACTTACAGAGTCCCTAAATCAAATGGACCTAATAGACATCTACAGATCTTTTCATCCAAACTCAAAAGAGTATACCTTCTTTTCAGCACCGCATGGAACCTTCTCCAAAATAGACCATAAAGCAAGCCTCAACAGATGCAAAGGATTGAAATAATCACTTGTATTCTATCTGACCACCATGGACTAAAGCTGGACATCAACAACAACAGAAACAACAAAAAGCCGACAAGCACATGGAAACTGAACAACTTGCAACTCAATGACAGCTGGGTTAAGGAAGAAATAAAGAAAGACATTAAAGACTTCCTAGATTTCAATGAAAAACAAGGCACAACATACCCAAATTTATGGGACACATTGAAAGCAGTGCTCAGAGGAAAATTTATAGCACTAAGTGCCTGCAAGAAGAAATTCATAACATCACATACAACCAACTTAATGGCCCAACTGAAATCCCTAGAAAAAAAGAAGCAGATACACCCAGGAGGAACAGACTGCTGGAAATAATCAAACTCAGGACTGAAATCAATCAATTAGAAACAAATAAAACTATTCAAAGAATCAATGAAACAAAAAGCTGGTTCTTTGAGAAAATCAACAAGATTGACAAACCCTTAGCCAAACTAACTAAAAAGCAGATAAAATCTATCCAAATCAACAAAATCAGAAATGAAAAGGGTGACATAACTAAAGACACTGAGGAAATTCAAACAATCATTAGGTCATACTACAAAAGCCTATATGCCACAAAATTTGAAAACCTAAATGAAATGGACAATTTTCTTGATAGATTCCATATACCAAAATTAAGTCAAGATCAGGTAGAAAGACTGAATAGCCCTATATCCCCCAAGGACATTGAAGCAGTCATTCACAGTCTCCCCTCCAAAAAAAGCCCTGGGCCAGATGGTTTCAGCGCAGAATTCTACCAGACCTTCAAAGAAGTGCTAACACCAATTCTCCTCAAACTATTCCACAAAATAGAAACAGAAGGTACATTACCAAACTCATTCTATGAAATGACAGTCACCCTGATACCTAAACCACACAAAGACCCAACAAAAAAAGAAAACTTCAAACCTATCTCTCTTATGAATATTAACACAAAAATACTCAAAAAATACTTGCAAACTGAAACCAAGAATACATCAAAGATATCATCCACCATGACAAGTAGGCTTCATCCCAGGCATGCAAGGGTGGTTCAACATAAAGAAATTCATCAATGTAATCCACCACATAAATAAGCTGAAAGAGAAAAACCACATGATCATCTCCTTAGATGCTGAAAAAGCATTTGACAAAGTCCAACACCCATTCATGTTTAAAGTCTTGGAGAGATCAGGGGTACAAGGCACATACCCAAAGATAGTAAAGGCAATATATAGCAAGCCTATAGCCAACATCAAACTCAATGGAGAAAAACTTAAATCAATCCCACTGAAATGATGGACAAGACAAGGCTGTCCACTCTCTCCATCCCAGAATCTCCAAAACGATCCTGTACAACAACAGGTTCTATACCAAAGACAAAAGGGCCGAGAAAGAAATTAGGGAAACAACACCTTTCACAATAGCCACTAACCACATAAAGTACCTTGGGGTGACACTAACCAAGCAAGTGAAAGACCGGTTTGAGAAAAACTTCAAGTCTCTGAAGAAAAAAATTGAAGAATATCTCAGAAGATGGAAAGATCTCCCGTGGCATGGATTGGTAGGATTAACATTGTGAAAATGGCCATCCTGCCAAAGCAATCTACAGATTCAATGCAACTTCCATCAAAATACCAACTCAATTCTTTACAGACCTTGAAAAAAAGATTCTCAGCTTCATATGGAGAAACAAAAAACCCAGAATCTCCAAAACAATCCTGTACAACAACAGATCATCTGGAGGTATCGCCATCCCCGATCTCAAGTTGTACTACAAAGCAATAGTAATAAAAACTGCATGGTATTGGCATAAAAACAGAAAGGAGGATCAATGGAACCACACAGAAGCCCCAGAAATAAACCCACACACCTATGAATACTTGATTTTTGACAAAGAAGCCAAAACCATTCAATGGAAAAAAGAGAGCATCTTCAACAAATGGTGCTGGTCCAACTGGATGTCTACATGCAGAAAAATGAAAATAGATCCATACTTATCACCATGTACAAAACTAAAGTCCAAGTGAATCAAGGACCTCAACATAAAACCAGATACTCTAAATCTGTTAGAAGAAAAAGTGGGGAACAGCCTAGAACTCATTGGCACAGGAGACAACTTCCTGAACAGAACACCAACAGCAAGGCTCTAAGAGCAACAATCAATAAATGGGACCTCATGAAACTGAAAATCTTCTGTAAAGCAAAGGACACCGTCATTAAAACAAAACGCCTGCCTACAAATTGGTAAAGAATCTTCACTAACCCTTTATCTGACACAGGACTAATATCCAGTATATACAAAGAACTAAAGAAGCTGAAAAGCAGCAAACCAAGTAATCCAATTAAAAAATGGGGAACAGAGCTAAACAGAGAATTCTAGAAAGAGGAATATCGAATGGCAGAGAAACACTTAAAGAAATGCTCATCCTCATTAGCCATCAGGGAAATGCAAACCAAAACGACCCTGAGATATCACCTTACACCCATCAGAATGGCCAAAATGAAAAACTCAAGTGACAACACATGCTGAAGAGGTTGTGGAGAAAGGGGAACCCTCCTCCACTCCTGGTGGGAATGTAAATTGGTAAAACCACTCTAGAAATCTCTCTGGCGCTTTCTAAGACAATTAGGAATAGTGCTTCCTCAAGACCCAGCTCTACCACTGCTAGGTATACACCCAAAGTTTGCTCAAGTACACAAAAGTGATACTTGCTCAACCATGTTTATAGCAGCTTTATTTGTAATAGCCAGAATTTGGAAACAACCCAGATGTCCATCAACGGAGGAATGGGTACAGAAATTGTGGATTTTTACACAATGGAATACTACTCAGCAATCAAAAAGGAGGAAATCATGAAATTTGCAGGCAAATGGTGGGATCTAGAAAAGATCATTCTGCGTGAAATATCCCAGAAGGAGAAAGACAAACATAGTATATACTCACTTATATAGACCTATAAGATATAATAAACATAATGAAATCTATACACCTAAAAAAGATAATCAAGAAAGCGGACATGGGATAAGATGATCAATCCTCGTTTAGAAAGACAGATGGGTTGTGCATTGAACGTATGACAGGAGTCTAGTGAGTGCATCTGAAAGACTCTAACTAGCAGTGTTTTCAAAGCAGATACAAAGTCTCATGACCAAACCTTCCGCAGAGTACAGGGAATCATATGAAAGACGGGGAGTTAGTATGATGGGGAAAGGATAGGAGCTACACAAAGACAAAATACATATGGGCACAGGGTCTTCTCAGAGACTCTCATTCAACCAAGGACCATATATGGATATAACCTGGAATCTATGCTCTGATACAGCCTGTGGTAGCTTAGTAACCAATTGGTTTCCCATAGTGAGGGGAACAAGGACTATTTCTAACAGGAACTCAATGACAGGATCTTTGACCTCCCCACCCCCCAAAGGAGGAGCAGTCCTGTTAGGCCATAGAGGATGGCTTTGCAGCCAGTCCTGAAGATAACTGACAAAACAGGATTGGATGAATGGGAAGGCGGTCCCCCCCATCAGTGGACTTGGAAAGGGGCACAGTGGAAATGAGGGAAGGAGGGTGGGATTGGGAGGGAATGAGAGAGAGGGACACAGCTGGGATACAGAGTTAATAAAATGTACCTGATAAGAAAAAAATTAAATTAAATTAAAAAATTTAAAAAAAAAGAATAAAAAAAAGAAAAGAAAAAAAAAAAACAATTCAAAGAATTAATGAAACCAAGAGTTGGTTCTTTGAGAAAATCAACAGGATAGACAAACCTTTGGCCAAGCTAACTAAAAGGCAGAGAGACACCATCCAATTCAACAAAATCAGAAATGAAAAAGGGGACATAACTACAGACACTGAGGAAATCCAAACAATCATTAGGACTTACTTCAAAAGTGTACATGCCACAAAATTTGAAATGCTAAATGAAATGGGTAATTTTCTTGATCGATTACAATTACCAAAGCTGAATCAGGACCAGTAAATCAATTAAATAGTCCTACATCCCCCAAGGAAATAGAAGCGTTCATCAAAAGACTCCCATTCAAAAAAAATCACAGGACCACATGGTTTCAGTGCAGAATTCTACCAGACCTTCAAAGAAGAGCTAACGCAAGTACTCTTCAAACTACTCCACAAAATAGAAACAGAAGGAACACTACCAAACTCATTCTATGAAACCACAGTCACCTTGGTACCTAAATCCCAGAAAGACTCAACAAAGAAAGAGAATTTCAGGCCAATCTCCCTTATGAACACTGATGCAAAAATATTCAACAAAATATTTGCAAAGTGAATACAAGAACACATCAAAGATATCATCCACTATGACCAAGTAGGCTTCATCCCAGGTATGCAGGTGTTTTTCAATATACGAAATCCATCAATCTGATCCACCATATTAACAAACTGAAAGAAAAAAAACACACATGAAAATCACCCTAGATGCTGAAAAAGCATTTGACAGAATCCAACATCCATTCATGTTTAAAGTATTGGAGAAATCACGGATACAAGGCAAATATCTAAACATAGGAAAGGTGATATATAGCAAGCCTATAGCCAACATCAAACTTAATGGAGAGAAACTTAAAGCAATCCCACTGAAATCAGGGACAAGACAAGGCTGCCCACTCTCTCCATATTTCTTCAACATAGTTCTGGAAGTCCTTGGTAGGGCACTAAGAGAGTTGCAGGAGATCAAAGGGATACAAATTGGAAAGGAAGAAGTCAAATTATTAATATTTGCAGATGATATGATAGTATACGTGAATGACCCCAAAATCTTTACCAGGGAAATCCTACAGCTGATCAACACCATCGCCAAGTGGCCGGATACAAAATTATCTCAAAAAAAAAAAATCAGTGGCCCTCCTGTATACACAAGACAAAATGGCTGAGAGAGAAATTAGGGAAACAACACCCTTCACAATAGCCACAAATGACATAAAGTACCTTGGTGTAACCCTAACCAAGCAAGGCAAAGACTTGTATGAAAAAAAATTTCAAGTCTCTGAAGAAACAATTAGAAGAAGATATTAGAAGATGGAAAGACCTCCCATGCTCATGGCTTGGCAGGATTAACATAGTAAAAATGGCCATCTTACCAAAAGCAAGAAATTTATAAATTCAGTGCAATTCCCATCAAATTACCAACACAGTTCTTTACAGACCTGCAAAGAAAAGTTTTAAACTTCATATGGAATAACAAGGAACCGAAAATTGCTCAAACAATTCTCTACTATAAACGATCTTCTGGAGGTATCTCCAACCCATATCTTAAGTTGTACTATAGAGCAACAGTTATAAAAACTGCATGATACTGGCATAAAAACAGAATGGTAGATCAATGGAACTGAACAGCAGATCCAGAAAATAAACCCACACACCTATGGACACCTGATCTTTGACTAAGATGCCAAAACCATACAATGGAAAAAGATAGCATCTTCAACAAATGGTGCTCGTCTAACTGGATGTCTACATGTAGAAAAATGAAAATAGATCCATACTTATCACCCTGCACAAAACTAAAGTCCAAGTGGTTCAAAGACCTCAACATAAAACCAGTTTCTCTAAACTGGTTACAAGAAAAAGTGGGAAGAGCCTTAAACTCATTGGTACAGGAAACAACTTTTTGAACAGAGCACCAACAGCACAGGCTCTAAAAGAAACAATCAATAAATAGGACCTCATGAAACTGAAAAGCTTCTGTAAGGCAAAGGACACTGTCATCTATACAAAATACTGCCAACAGATTGGGAAAGAATCTTCACCAACATTTTATCTAACAGAGGGCTAATATCCTGTGTATATATATAAAGAACTAAAGAAGCTAAAAAGCAGCAAACCGAGTAATCCAATTAAAAAATGGGGAACAGGGCTAAACAGAGAACTCTCTGTAGAGTAATATTGAATGGCAGAGAAACACTTAAAGAATTGCTCAACTTCATTAGCCATTAGGGAAATGCAAATCAAAACGACCCTCAGATTTCACCGTACACCCATCAGAATGGCCAAGATGAAAAACTCAAGTGACAACACATGCTGGAGAGGTTGTGGAGAATGGGGAACCCTCCTCCACTTCTGGTGGGAATGTAAACTTGTACAACCACTCTGGAAATCAATCTGGTGTTTCCTCAGACAACTAGGAATAGCGCTCAAAATCCAGCCATACCACTCCTAGGCATATATCCAAAAGAGGCTCAAGTACAAAATAAGGACACTTGCTCAACCATGTATGTAGCAACTTTATTTGTAATAACCAGAAGTTGGAACCAGCCCAGATGCCCCTCAACTGAAGAATGGATGCAGAAATTATGGTACATCTACATAATGGAGTATTACTCTACAATGAAAAATAAGGAAATCATGAAATTTGCAGATAAATGGTGGGACCTGAAAAGGAACATCCTGAGTGAGCTGTCCCAGAATCAGAAAGACACACATGGTATATACTCACTCATATAGACATATAACATAGGATAAACCTACTCAAATCTGAACATCTAAAGAAAGTAATCAAGAGGGAATGCCCCTGACTAAAAACTCAGTCCCAATCCCGAAGAGCAAGGAGGATGGACATCAGAAAAAGAAAATAGGAAACAAGCTAGGAACCTGCCACAGAGGACCTCTGAAAGGTTCTGCCATGCAGACTATGAAAGCAGACTCTGAGACTTATGGCTAACTGTTGGGCAGAGTGCATGGAATCTTATGAAAGAAGAGGAAAATAGTAAGATTTGGAGAGGACAGGAACTCCACAAGGAGAGCAAAAGAACCAAAAAATTTGAACACAGGGGTCTTCCCAGAGACTCATACTCCAACCAAGTACCATGCATGGAGATAACCTAGAACCCCTGCACAGATGTCGCCCATGGAAGTTCAGTGTCCAAGTGGGTTACATAGTAATGGGAAGAGGGACTGCTTCTGACAAAATCCGATTGGCCTGCTCTTTGATCACCTCCCCCTGAGGGGCGAGCAGCCTTACCAGGCCACAGAAGCTGACAATGCAGCCACTCCTGATGTGATCTGGTAGACTAAGATCAGAAGGAAGGAGAGGAGGACCTTCCTTATCTGTGGACTTGGGGAGAGGTATGTGTGAAGAAGGGGGATAGGGGATGGGATTGGGAGGGAAATAAGGAGGGGTTTATAGGGGGATAAAAGTTGAATAAAGTGTAATTAAGAAAATAAAATAAAATTTAAAAATATATGAAATATGTAAAAAAGTAGAAAATGTCAACTTCAACATCTAAAAAAAAAATCTGCTGATTGCCAAACAATTGCTGTTTCTTAGCATGTATTCTGAAAATATTCTCCTTTAGAGCTTGAGGGATGTAGGTCTCAAAGGATTTTTCTCAACAGGAATAAATCAAATTACAAGGCCAGAAAATATAACACCAGGACCCCAAGCACAATAGATTACCTAGCTAAGGAACCAATTATTTTTTATTGGAATAGGCATTACATGGGCAGATGGTACTAGGACAATAAAATTATTAATAACTTTCCACAGTAAATTCAATTATTCAGATACTAGGTGCTTATATATAAGCTATATGGGCAGGACAAAAATGGAATAAGGTTCTTCCTTTTAATCCTGACTCTTAGAAAAAAATGTTAAGTCCAAGCCCAGGGAACTGAAGCTAACAATTCCTAAACAGACAACAATATGCTCCAAGTTCATATCCAGTACCAAACTCAAGCTGTCACCTAGGCTTTCCTTCTTCTGTAAAAGTATAATTTCTATCCAGACTAAATTCCAAAATATATGAAGAAAACATAGTAAAAGATAATACAGAACTAAAACACACACACACACACACACACACACACACACATCATGCTGGAGAGGATATGGAGACCATTGCTGGTGGAAAAGTAAACTTGTACAACCACTTTGGAAATCAATCTGGTGTTTTCTCAGAAAACTAGGAATTGTGCTTCCTCAAGATCGAGCTATACCACTCTTAGGTGTATATCCAAAATATGCTCCACTATAAAACGAGGACATTTGCCCAACCATGTTCGTAGCAGCTCTATTTGTAATAGCCAGAATCTGGAAACAACCTCGATGTCCTTCAACAGAGGAATGGATACAGAAATTGTGGTACTTTTACACAATGGAATACTACTCAACTTTGAAAATAAGAATATCATGAAATTTGCAGGTAATTGGTGGGAACTAGAAAAGATCATCTTGAGTGAGGCAACCCTGAAGCAGAAAGACACACATGGTATATCCTCACTCACAAGTGGCTATTAGACATAGAATATAGAATAAACATACTAAAATCTGTAGTCCTAAAAAGCTAAACAACAAGGAAGTCCATAAGGAAGATGTTTAATCCTCTTTCAGAAGGGCAAATGTGATAGAAATTGAAAGCAGGAGAAGACAGGGAAAAGGACAGGATTCTACCAGAGATGGCCTCTGAAAAGCTCCACTGGTAGAGTTACTAAAGCAGAGGCTGAGACTCATAGCCAAACTTTTGCAGAGTGGTGGCAATTTTATGAAAGAAGGAGGAGATACAAAGACCTGGAGGTAACACGGATGCCAAAAAGCGATCAACAGGCTCTGGGGTCCCTGCAAAGAATGAAACTCCAACCAATGACTGTGCATGGAAAGTACCTAAAACCTCTGTACAGGTGTAGCCCATAGACTCAGTCTCAAAATGAGTTCCCAAGCAAGGGAGCATCACCTATATCTGGCTTGAACTCAGTGGCAGGCTTGCTGATCACCTTCTCCAGGGGGATGTAACCCTGGCAGGCAAGAGAGGAAGACAATGCAGCCATTCCTGATGAGACCTGATAGGCTAGAGTCAGAGAGAAGAGGTGAACCTCCCCTATCAGTGGATTAGGGAGAGGCATAGAGGAAGAAGAGGGAAGGAGGGTGGTATTGGGAGAAGAGGGAGGATCCATAGCCAGCATACAAACTGAATAAACTGTAATAAGTAATAAATAAAAAAATTTAAAACTAAAACTAAAAGCAAGCAAATTTCAAGTAATTGGGTGCACGGGAGCTATAAACTTTCCCTCCAGATGTAACAAATATGCCTACTCATTGGGATAACTTATGATTATTATAAACTGTACTAGTTATAAAATTGTCCTGTTATTTATCTTGTTCTTTTTAAAATTTTAACACAGAAAGGGGAAAAAATCTGTTTGAGAATTCAGTTTAGTGATGTAGATTTTAATAGAGGCTATAATTTCAGATAATAGACATAATATATTGATTTTCAACTGTGAAAAAAAAATGACTAATCAGTTGTTAGGCTGGAATCTCAACCTAATAATCTGCTTGAATAAGCCACACTAATGGAACTTAAAATATGTTGTGTACAAGAGTAGCTGATAGTGAAAATAATATACATCTGTGAAGAGGCAATAGAGATTTCATTTTATTAAAACTGTAAAACTTCAGGAATCTGATATAAGTTATTTAGCCCAAGGCCTTCCAAAGCTGCAAGGCAAGTTAAAAGATGTGTCTAGTCAACAAAGAAAAATGTTACAAGTATTATTTTACTAAATTTTAAAACTTAAATTGAAGTAATTGATTACTGGGATATAGAAGATTGCGGCTCTGAGAACACACTATGTGTGATGAGCAGGCTGAGCAGGCAGCAATGACTGCACAGTGACAAACACATCAAACTGTCGGCCTCCAAACACGAGCTATTGTGTTCCTCAGATGAAAGGAAACACCATGGTGTGGGAAGCAATCAGGTTCATTCTCAGGTCACCCATCTAAACCCCAGAAGAGTTCCTGATTTCCCTACAGGGCATGGTCAGCAGCCCAGAGCCACACACCTGCATGCTCTGATCACCATCCCAGATATAACTGTAGGCTCCAAAACATCAGAGACTAGGTTTCCCAGTCGAAGGAAATCTCAAGGTAAAGGAAGCAATCTTGTCTGACCTCAGCTAACTCAGCCAATGCCCCAACACATGGGAAAGTTTCCAGGTTAGTGTTCATTCTTATTCACCAGCCCAGAGCCACACTCCTGTGTGCTCTACTCACAATCACAGACTGAACTATGGACCCCAAAACTCCACAGACTGGGTCTCTCTGTCAGGAGGAAAGCCCATCATGAAGGAAACATCAGGTCTGACCTCACAGCACCAAGCTAATCCCCAGAAAAGTTCCTGGGTTCATGCTTGAGGGCTGTAGCCTCTATCCACATACCTGAGTGCTATACTCACCAGCCATTGATTACCTCTCGGGTACTGGGAAAAAGAGCTCCAAGCTCAGACCTACAGATCTCTGGAATCCACGGGATCAGCCCCAGATGCTGCTCTAGTGCTCAACATGACTCCTTAGCTAAACCTACCAAACCTCGGGGCTCCCTATTTCTTTAAGAGGGCTGCTCTAGGCAAACACAATATATGAGGAGGAGCAGCTCACCAAATTCAGAGCAAGAAAGCCAATGCAAAGCAGCTGTCTCCAGGACTTCTCCTGGTGATAGAACAGCCCCCCTGCCCTGAATACCAATGATTCCAGTTACCCCACAGGTCATACACCTGAGGTGATTTGTGGCAATTCCCTGAAGAACACTTTCTATTTGGTAACCATACGCAAAAAGCTGAGAAAACTTATTTCAGAAACAACCATCTTCCTGTCAAGGGGATTTCCCCAACCCCAGGGCTCCAGCAGGTTCCAGAAACTAAGAGCCAACATCTGAGATAGCAAATTGGGTAGATGCCAGCTTAAAAGCACATTCAACAAAAGCCAAAGCAATATGTCATATCTAGAACTCAGTTATCCAGGGAGAAGTAGCCCTGGATACCCTAACATAAGTGAAACTCAAGAAAGTGACCTTACAACTATGCTTATAAAGATTATAATGGAGGAAATGAATAAAGTCAGTAAAGAAATACAGTTAGATAAAGCCAAAGAGATTATGGCCATCTGAAAAGAAATACAGGAAGATACACCCAAACAGTTTATGGCCTTTAGAGAGGAAATAATTAAATCACTTAAATTAATAAAATAAAGAGAGGAAAGTTCAAACAAACAGGTAAAGGAATTGAAGGAATAACAGGAAAATACAAACAAACATGTGAAGGAAATCAACAAAATGGTTCAAGAGCTGAAGATGGAAATGAAAAAAAAAATAAAAGAAAACACAAATGGAGGCAATCATAGAGAGGGAGAACTAAGGGAAGAAAACAAGAACTACAGAAGTATGCATATCCAACAGACTACAAGAGTTGGAAGAAGAAATCTCAGGTGTTGAAGATACAGTGGAAGAATTTGATGTATCTGTCAAATGATAAATCTAAAAAATTCCTGACACAAACCATCGAAGAAATCAAGGACAAAATGAAAATAGGAAACCTAAGAATAATTGGAATAGGGGAAAAAGAAGATTCCCATCCTTAATGTCCAGAAAAAGTTATCAACAAAATCATTGAATAAAACTTCCTCAATTTAAAGGAGAGGCCTGTAAGCCTAGAAGAGGCCTACAGAACACCTAATAGATTAGACCAGAAAAGAAAATCCTCCTGAGGGGGGCGGAGCCAAGATGGCGACTAGCACACACAGTTTCTGAGCTGTGGAAGAGCTAAACGTCTGAGTTGATGAGTGGAAGGACCTCTAACCCAGGAAAACAACAGTGAGGCTTTCTAAACAACAGGGAACATTGCAGGAGGTGAAAACTTTGGTCCCGGGTCACCCGGGGACTTATTTGGGGAAGGTGAGAAACGATCCTTTGATCTCCCGGCACTCCCCTCCCCCAGACCTAACACAGCGGACTCATCTTTCTCAGTGCAGACCTAACTGCCTGGGGTCTGCAGCCGCTGAGGTGAAAGTTCCTAGCCCTTTAGTGGCAAATGCCAGCAGTACCTGTCTCAGAGTCCCAGATTCACGCGGCCGCTGCATCTTCCTCCCAGGGCCCGAGTCGGCTAGATACCATATAGCTCCGAAGGATCGCGATCACTGACGGTACAACCCGCCCGATCCCACAGTGACAGAGAATACCCTATATACTCACCAAAACCAGGCAGAAACGCCATACAAGCTAGGCACACCAGGTGCTGGTCCTCCCAAGCTTGGAGAGTACAGTGAAGAGACCCCAGGACTTCCAGAAAACATCTGAACAAGCAACCCAGTCTCCAGTTACAGTGGGACTTCCTAACCTGGCGGCGGAGCAGCACTGAGCTGGCAGGGCACATCAGCCTTTCAGTTTAAGACTAACCAGGGCCAAACCAGAGAACACAGAGCCTGCTTACTCCGATCCCTACTAACGTGACCACTTTGAAATCTCCAGCTGCGGCAAGACCTCATAACCTGTCAGTGACAGCAGCATGGAGCTGGCAGAGCACATCAAAGAAGCAGGCCTAAGCCAGAGAGCAGAGAGCCCGGATAGCCCAATCTCTGCCAAGTGACCTGCGTAAGTGAGTGCACCCTTGAGAATCTGCAGAGCCCCAGACCTTTGGGTCCTTCTAAAAGAGAAGCCAGATATCGAACCCACTCCCACCCATATACCCACTTTGGGAAACAGAGGGGCACTTGGGACATTGAAGTTACTGCTCTGTGGGTCTAATTGAAGAGTTAAGGCACTTAATGCCAGAAATTGTGCTGCAATCATCACTAGCACCTGGACATATACAGTGCAGAGCCCCTCCCACACACTCAAGGGTTCAACATTATCCATCACTCTGTCCGTCAAGACACACGTCCACGCACACTTCCACACACACACAAACATACAAACACACACACACACACACACACATGCTCATGCGCGAGTACCTGCATTTGCTCCTGCGTACTTTTCTCCAACAGGTACGGCTAGTCCTCAGCACACACTGAGGACACGGGACCTCTCTCAGCTTCCTGAAGAACTCTCCAGACGCCAGAGAGATACAGTACCAGTCTGAACTGCAGAATCCAGAAACAAACACAGAAGGTTTCAGATAAGCCAATGGCCAGGGGTAGGCGAAAGAACACTTCCAACATAAATCAGGACATCATGACTTCACCAGCAAACCCCAAAATTGATGGATACTCCAATTCATCAGAAGCACAGGAAAATGACTTTAAAGCCATGCTTACCCAATTATTCGAAGCTCATAAGGAGGAAATGAACAAATCTTTCAAAGAGTTGGCCAGTCAATTGGAGGTAAAGAAAGAAGAAATAGAAAAATCCTCAAAGAAACACAGGCAAACATAGCCAAACAAATAGAGGCACAAGTAGAGAAAAAATTAGTGGCATACAAAAAGGAAATGAACAAAGAAATAGAGTCCATTGTAGAGAGACAGGAATCCAAATTCAAACACATGGAAGAAATGGTGCAAGGCATGAAAACAGAATTAGAATCAATAAAGAAAACACAAAATGAGAAAACTCTTGAGCTGGAGAACTTGGAGAAAAGATCAGGAACCACAAAAGTAAGCATCACCAACAGAATACAAGAGATGGAAGAGAGAATCTCTGGAGCTGAAGACACACTTGCAGAATTTGGTACTTCTCTCAAAGAAAAAGTAAAATCAGAAAAGTTCCAATCACAAAATATCCAAGAAATCAAGGATGCTATGAAAAGACAAAATCTAAGAATAATAGGAATTGATGAAAAAGAAGACTCCAGGCTCCAAGGTCCAGAAAATATTTTCAAGAAAATCATAGAAGAAAATTTTCCCAACTTAAAGAAAGAGATGTCCATAAATATACAAGAGGCCTACAGAACACCAAATAGACTAGACCAGAAAAGAAACACATAAAGTCACATCATAGTCAAAACACTAAATCTACAGGACAATGAAAACATATTAAAAGCAGCAAGGGAAAAAGGCCAAGTAACATATGAAGGTAGACCTATTAGAATCACACCAGACTTCTCATCAGAAACTATGAAAGCCAGAAGGGCCTGGGCAAGTATCATGGAGACTCTAAGAGATCACAAATGTCAACCCAGACTACTATACCCTGCAAAGCTTTCAATCAACATAGATGGAGAAAACAAAATATTCCATGACAAAACTAAATTTACACAATATCTACACAGCAAACCAACCCTACAGAAGATACTAGAAGGAAAACTCCAATCCAACGAAAACAACTTTACCCAAGAAACCAGGGCATACAGATAATATCCCAACAAAAATGAAAAGAAAACAAGCAATGAAACAGGATAAATTCACCGACTCCATTACAAAAGGAACTAACATGCATTGGTCACTATTATCTATCAATATCAATGGACTCAACTCGCCAATAAAAAGACACAGGCTAACAGAATGGTTGCAGAAACAGGATCCAACATTCTGTTGCATCCAAGAAGCACACCTATGCAATAAAGATAAACACTACCTCAGAGTAAAGGGTTGGAAAAATGTTTTTCAAGCAAATGGTTCCAGAAAACAAGCTTGAGTAGCCATCCTAATACCTAATAAAATAGACTTTGATCCAAAGTTAATCAAAAAAGATAAGAAGGGCCACTATATTCTCATCAAAGCAAAAATCCACCAAGAGGACATCACAATCTTAAATATCTATGCCCCAAATACAAGAGCACCTATTTTTGTAACTGAAACATTATGAAACCTTAAATCATACACTGATCCTAATACCTTAATAGTGGGAGACTTCAACACCCCACTCTCATCAAGGGACAGATCAACTAGACAGACACAAAATAGGGAAATAAAAGCACTCTCAGAATCCCTAAATCAAATAGACCTAATAGACATCTACAGATCTTTTCACCCAAACTCAAAAGAGTACACCTTCTTTTCATCACCGCATGGAACCTTCTCAAATATAGACCATATAGTGGGTCACAAAGCAAGCCTCAACAGATACAAAAGGATTGAAATAATCCCTTATATTCTATCTGACCACCATGGACTAAAGCTGGACATCAACAACAACAGAAACAACAAAGAGCCGACATGCACATGGAAACTGAACAGCTTACTACTCAATGACAGCTGGGTTAGGGAAGAAATAAAGAAAGAAATTATAGACTTCCTAGAATTCAATGAAAATGAAGGCACAACATACCCAAATTTATGGGACACATTGAAACCAGTACTCAGAGGAAAATTTATAGCACTAAGTACCTGCAAGAAGAAATTCATGACATCACATACAAACAACTTAATGGCCCAACTGAAAACCCTAGAAAAAAAAGAAACAGATACACCCAAGAGAAGCAGATGGCTGGAAATAATCAAACTCAGGGATGAAATCAATCAATTAGAAACAAATAAAACTATTCAAAGAATAAATGAAACAAAAAGCTGGTTCTTTGAGAAAATCAAAATGATAGAAAAACACTTAGCCAAACTTACTAAAAAGCAGAGAGAATCTATTCAAATCAGCAAAATCAGAAATGAAAAGGGTGACATAACTACAGACACTGAGGAAATCCAAACAATTATTAGGTCATACTACAAAAGCCTATATGCCACAAAATTTGAAAACCTAAATGAAATGGAAAATTTTCTTGACAGATTCCATCTACCAAAATTAAGTCAAGATCAGGTAGAAAAACTGAATAGCCTTATATGTCCCAAGGAAATTGAAGCAGTCATTAACAGTCTCCCCTCCAAAAAAAGAACTGGCCCAGATGGCTATAGCACAGATTTCTACAATACCCTCAAAGAAGTGCTAACAACAATTCTCCTCAAACTATTCCACAAACTAGAAACAGAAGGAACATTACCAAACTCATTATATAAAGCCACAGTCACCTTGATACCAAAACTACACAAAGATCAAACAAAAAAGAGAACTTCAGACCTATCTCTCTTATGAACATTGATGCAAAAATACTCAATAAAATACTTACAAACCGAAACCAAGAATACATCAAAGATATCATCCACCATGACAAGTAGGCTTCATCCCAGGCATGCAAGGGTGGTTCAACATAAAGAAATTCATCAATGTAATCCACCACATAAACAAACTGAAAGAGAAAAACCACATGATCATATCCTTAGATGCTGAAAAAGCATTTGACAAAGTCCAACACCCATTCATGTTTAAAGTCTTGGAGAGAACAGTGATACAAGGCACATACCTAAAGATAGTAAAGGCAATATATAGCAAGCCTATAGCCAACATCAAACTCAATGGAGAAAAACTTAAATCAATCCCACTGAAATCATGAACAAGACAAGACTGTCCACTCTGTCCGTCCCAGAATCTCCAAAACGATCCTGTACAACAACAGGTTCTATACCAAAGACAAAAGGGCCGAGAAAGAAATTAGGGAAACAACACCTTTCACAATAGCCACTAACCACATAAAGTACCTTGGGGTGACACTAACCAAGCAAGTGAAAGACCTGTTTGAGAAAAACTTCAAGTCTCTGAAGAAAAAAATTGAAGAAGATCTCAGAAGATGGAAAGATCTCCCATGCTCATGGATTGGTAGGATTAACATTGTGAAAATGGCCGTCCTGCCAAAAGCAATCTACAGATTCAATGCAATCCTCATCAAAATACCAACTCAATTCTTTACAGACCTTGAAAAAAAGATTCTCAGCTTCATATGGAGAAACAGAAAACCCAGAATCTCCAAAACGATTGTGTACAACAACAGATCATCTGGAAGTATCTCCATCCCCGATCTCAAGCTGTACTACAGAGCAATAGTAATAAAAACTGCATGGTATTGGCATAGAAACAGAAATGAGGATCAATGGAACTGCGTAGAAGACCCAGAAATAAACCCACACAACTATGAATACTCAATTTTTGACAAAGAATCCAAAACCATACCATGCTAAAATGACAGCATCTTCAACAAATGGTGCTGGTCTAACTGGATGTCTACATGCAGAAAAATGCAAACAGATCCATACTTATCACCCTGCACAAAACTAAAGTCCAAGTGGATCAAAGATTTCAACATAAAACCTTGCTTAGCTTTTTTAGTTGTACAGATTTAAGTATGTCTATCCTATCCTATATGCCTAATATCCACTTAAAAGTGAGTATATACCATTTGTGTCTTTATGTTTCACTCAGTACGATCTTTTCTAGTTCCCACCATTTGACTGCAAATTTCATGATTTCTTTGTTTTTAATTGCTGAGTAGTATTCCATTGTGTAAATGTACCACAGTTTCTGTTTCCATTCTTCAGTTGAGGGGTACCTGGGAGGCTTCCAGATTCTACCCAACAATGAATAAACTTGCTATAAATATGGTTGAGTAAATGTCTTTGTTGTATACTTGAGCATATTTTGGATATTTGCATAAGAGTGGTATAGCTGAATCTTTTTTTAATTAATTTTTTTTAGTTTTTTATATTAATTACATTTTATTTGCTTTGCAAACCAGTTGTAGCCCCTTTCCTCATTCCCTCCCAATCCCACCCTCCTTCCCTCATCTCCTCCCATGCCCCTCTCCAAGTCTACCAATAGGGGAGGTAAACCTCCCCTTCCATCTGACCCTA
This sequence comes from Psammomys obesus, assembly GCF_907164565.1. Taxonomy (NCBI): domain Eukaryota; kingdom Metazoa; phylum Chordata; class Mammalia; order Rodentia; family Muridae; genus Psammomys; species Psammomys obesus. The sequence goes on from NW_026589137.1 coordinate 7,237,506, forward strand.
GCTTATAAAGTCTCATCAGGACTGCAATATCCTCCTCTGTGTCCTGGCAAGGATGCTCTCCCCCCCGGGGTGGGGGGCAAAGAGCCAGACACTGAGTTTATGTCAGAGACAATCCCTCTTCATCTTACTAGGGAACCCACTTGGATACTGAGCTGAAATGGGCTACATCTGACCAGAGGTTCTAGGTTACATCCATGAATGGTCCTTGGTTGGAGTATCAGTCTCTGAAAGTACACCTGAAAACAGATATTTTAGTTCTGTTGCTCTCCTTGTAGAGCTCCTGTACTCTCCAGGTCTTACTAACTATTTCTTCTTTCATATGATTCCGTGCATTCTACTCAATGTTTGGTTATGAGTCTCAACATCTGCTTTGATACGCTGCTATGTAGAGTCTTTCAGACGCACTTAGTGGTAGGCTCCTGTCCTGTTCCTTGTTTTCTCTTTCTTCTAATATCCTTCCCCTTTGTCTTTCCAAGTAAGGATTGATCCTCTTACCCAAGGCCCTCCTTCTTGTTTGTCAGCACTATTCCTAATTGTCTGAGAAAGTATCAGATTGAGTTCCAAAGTGGTTTTAAAAATTTACATTCTTGGGGAGGGGCATGTGTAAAGAAGGAGGAGGGAGGGTGGGATGGGGAGGGGAGGAGGGAGAGGCTTATGGGGAGATACAAAGTGAATAAAGTGTAATTAATAAAATAAAATAATATAAAATTTACATTCTGACCAGCAATGGAAGAGGGTTCCCATTTCTCCACATCCTCTGCAGCATGTGTTGTCACTTGTGTTTTTGATTTTAGCCATTCTGATGGGTGTAAGGTAAATCCTCAGGGTTGTTTTGATTTGAATTGAACTGATAACTAAGAGGGTTGAGAATATCTTTAAGTGTTTCTCTGTCACTCAGTATTCCTCTATTGAGAATTTTCTGTTTAACTCTTTTCCCTATTTTTTAATTGGATTACTTAGCTTGTTGGTGTTTAATTTAAGTTTTTTTTTTATATATTTTGAATATTACCCCTCTGTCTGATATAGGGTTGGTGAAGATCCTTTCCTAATCTGTAGGCTGATATTTTGTTTTGATGACAGGATCCTTTGTGTAACAGTAGATTTTCAGTCTCATGAGGTCCCATTTATTTATTGTTGATCTTAGAGCCTGTACTGTTGGTATTCTGTTCAGGAAGTTGTCTCTGTCACAAATGAGTTCAAGGCTCTTCCACAATTTTTCTTCTAAAACGTTTAGTGTGTCTGGTTTTTTGTTGAGGTCTTTGATCCACTTAGACTTTAGTTTTGTGGAAGATGATAAATATGGAACTATTTGCATTTTTCTACATATGGACATCCAGTTAGACAAGCACCATTTGTTGAAGACACTGTCCTTTTTTCCATTGTATGGTTTTGGCTTCTCTGTCAAAAACCAATTATCCGTAGGTGTGTGGGTTTATTTCTGTGTCTTCTATTTGATTCCACTGATACACCATTCTGTTTCTGTGCCAATATCATGCACTTTTTATTACAGTTGCTCTGTAGTATAGCTTGAGATCAGGGATGGAGATATGTCCAGACAATCTGTTGTTATACAGGATTTTTTTTTTTTAGTGGTTCTGGGTTTTTTGTTTTTCCATATGAAGTTGAGAACTGTTCTTTCAATATCTTTAACGAATTGTATTGGTATTTTGATGGGAATTGCATTGAATCTGTAGATTGTTTTTAACAGGATGGCCATTTTTACTATGTTAATCATTCTGGTCCATGAGCATGGGAGATCTTTCCATTTTCTGGTATCTTCTTCAGTTTCATTCTTCAAAGGCATGAAGTTTGTTTTTTTTTAATTTTTATTATTTACAGTTTTTCATGTTGTATCCTAGCTGTAGCCCTCTCCCCATCCACTCCCTACTCCACCCTTCCTCCCTCTTCTTCTCCTATGCCCCTCCCACAGTCCAATGATAGGGAAGGTCCTCTTTCCCTTCCATCTGAACCTAGTCTATCATGTCTCATGAAGACTGGCTTCATTGTCTTCTTCTGTGACCTTGTAAGGTTGCTCCCCGCTCAGGTGGAGGTAATCAAAGAGCCAACCCATGATTTCATGTCAGAGACAGTACCTGTTCCTATTACTGGGAAACCCTCTTGGACACTGAACTGCCATAGGCTATATCTGTGCAGGGGTTTTGGGTTATCTCCATGAATAGTCCTTGTTTGGAGTACCATTCTCACAAAAAAGATCCCTGTGCCCAGACTTTTTTTGGTTCTGTTGCTCTCCTGGTGGAGCTCCTGTCCTCTCCATGTCTTTCTATCTCCTTTTATCTTTTGCTATCCTTCTGCAACTTCCATCCCCTCCAGGTCTTTTTATCTCCCCTCTCATAAGATTCTCTGCACTCTGTCCATTGTGTGGCTATGAGCACTCAGCATATGTGTTAATACCCTGCTGGGTAGAGTTTTTCAGAGTCCCTCTGTGATAGGCTCCTGTTCTGTTCCCTGTTTTTTCTCTCTTCTGATGTCCTTCTGGTTTGCCTTTTTGAGTGAGGGTTGATCATCTAACCCAGGGACCTCCTTCTTGCTTAGGTTCTTTAAGTGTACAGATTTTAATATACTTATCCTATGTTACATGTCTAATATCCACTTATAACTGAGTATATACCATGTGTGTCTTTCTGCTTCTGGGATTCCTCATTCAGCATGATCTTTTATAGATCTCACCATTTGCCTGCAAATTTCATGATTCCTTGTTTTTAAATGCTGAGTAGTATTGCATTGTGGAAAAAAGATAACATCTTCAACATATCATGCTGGTATAACTGGATGTCTACAGTAGAAAAAGACAAATAGGTCCACACTTATCACCCTGAACAAAATTAAAATCTAAATTGATCAAAGACCTCAATATAAAAACTTGGCACACTAAACGTGTTAAAAGAAAAAGTGGGGAAGAACCTTGAACTCATTGGCACAGGAGACAACTTCTTGAACAGAACACCAACACCACAGGCTCTAAGAGCAACATTCAATAAATGGGACCTCATGAAACTGAGAAGTTTCTGTAAGGCAAAAGACACTGTCATCAGAATAAAACAACAGCCTACAGACTAGGAAAAGATCTTCACCAACCCTATATCTGGCAGAGGGCTAATATCTAAAATACAAAGAACTTAAGAAGTTAAACAACAACTACTCAAGTAATCTAAATAAAAAATAGGGTACAGAGCTGAAACAGAATTCTCAATAGAGGAACATTGAAACACAGAGAAACACTAAAGAAATGCTCAACATCCTTAGCCTTCAGGGAAATGCAAATGAAAAAGACCCTGATATTTTACCTTATACCCATCAGAATGGCTAAGATCAAAAACTCAAGTGACAACAAATGCTGGAAAGAATGTGGATAAAGGGGAACCCTCCTTTATTGCTGGTAGGAATGTACACATGTACAACCACTGTGGGAATCAATCTGGTGCTTTCTTAGACAATTAGGAAGAGTGCTACATCAAGATCCGGCTATTCCACTCCTAGGCATGTATCCAAAAGATCCTCAAGCATACAGTGAGGACATTTGCTCAACCATGTTCGTAGCAGCATTATTTGCAACAGCCAGACGTTTCAAAAAACTTAGATAGCTGTCCCTCAGTTGGGGAATGGATACAGAAATTGTGGTGCATTTACATAATGAAGTTTTTGTTTCTCTAAACAGGTTTTTCATTTATTTTGTTAGAGTCACACCAATGTACTTTATGGTATGTTTAGCTATTGTGAAGGGTGTTGTTTCCCTAATTTCTTTCTTAGTCTTTTTGTCTTTTGTATACAGGAGGGTTACTAATTTTTTTGAGTTAATTTTGTATCCAGCCACATTGCTGAAGGATTTATCAGCTGAAGGAGTTCTCTGGATGAATTTTGGGGGTCATTCAGGAATATCATAGCATCTGCAAATAGTGATACTTTGACTCCTTCCTTTTCCATTTGTATCCCTTTGATGTATTTTAGAAGCTCATTTTTCGAGCTAGAACTTCAAATACTATTTTGAAGAGATATGGAGAGAGTGGGCAACTTTGCCTTGTCCCGGATTTCAGTGAAATTGATTTAAGTTTCTCTCCATTTAGTTTGATTTTGGCTATAGGCTTGCTTGTCTTTACTTCGTTTATATATGTGCCTTGCATCCCTTATCTCTCCAAGACTTTAAACATGAGTTGGTGTTGGATTTAATCAAATGCTTTTTCGGCATCTAATTTCATGGTCATGTCCTTTTTTCCGTCAGTTTGTTTATATGGTGGATTACATTGATGGATTTCGGTGTATTCAACCACCCATGCATCCCTACTTGGTCATGGTGGATGATATCTTTTATATGTTCTTGGATTCAGTTTGCAAGTGTTTTATTGTGCATTTTTGCATCAATGTTCATAAGAGAGATAGGTCTGAAGTTCTCTTTTTTTGTTGGGTGTTTGTGTGGTTTAGGTATCATGGTGACTATGGCTTCACAGAATGAGTTTAGTAATGTTCCTTCTGTTTCTATGTTGTAAAATAGTTTGATGAGAATTAAAGATAGCTTTTCTTTTTTAGGTCTGGTAGAATTTTGAGCAGAAACCATCTTGCCCTGGGCTTTTTTTGAAAGGGAGATTTTTGATAACAGCTTCTATTTCTTTGGAGGATATGGAATTATTTGATATATTTGCATAATCTTGATTCAATTTTGATGAATGGAATCTATCAAGAAAATTGTCCATTTCATTAAGATTTTTAAATTTTATGGCATATAGGCTTTTCTAGTAAGACCTAATTACTGCTTGGATAACCTCAGTATCTGTCGTTATATCCCTCTTTTCATTTCAGATTTTGCTGATTTAGATAGTTTTTCTCTGCCTTTTAGTTATTCTGGCTAAGCGTTTGTCTATCTTGTTGATTTTCTTAAAGAACCACCTCTTGGTCTCACTGATTTTTTAATTGATTTTTTTTTTTTTTGTTTCTGGTTCATTGATTTCAGCTCTGAGTTTATTTCCAATGGCTACTCCTCTTGGGTGTGTCTGCCTCTTTATTTTCTATGGCTTTTAGGTATGCCATTAAGTTGCTTAAATGAGATGTCTTAAACTTCTTTCTGGAGGCACCTAGTGCTATGAACTTTCCTCTTAGCACTGTTTTCATAGTGTCCCATAAGTTTGGGTATATTGTGCCTTCATTTTCATAGAATTTTAAGAAGTCTCCAAGTTCCTTTTTCGTTTCTTCCCTGGCCAAGGTTTGAATGGAGACTGGTTTAGTTTACATGTGTATGGTTATCCTGTGTGGTAGGTTTAATATCCTCTTATTCATGAGTAAGCTTACTTGTGTCTTTCTGGCTGTTTTACCTCACTCAGGATGATCTTTTCTAGTACCATCCATTTACCTGCAAATTTCATAATGTCTTTGTTTTTAATAGGTGAATAGTGTTCCATTGTGTAAATGTATCACATTTTCTTTATCCATTCTTTTTTGAGAGATATCTGGATTGTTTCCAGTTTCTGGCTATGATGAATAAAGATTCTATGAACATAGTTGAGCAAATTTTCTTGGAGCTGTAGCTCAGAGTTAGAGTGTAGATGTCCCTGGGTTATAGCCCAGCACTACAAAATCAACAAACAAAAAGATAAAGTCAACTTTATTAATTTCAATGACTTTGGCATTTCTTTTCTGCATGCTAACTACTTTGAAGCACTACACTGTTTAATGTTGTTCCATAAATTTCTCTGTTTTACAGATAAAGAACAGGGGCATATATAAGACAAGAAACTTGTCCAAATTCACACAACTAAAGAGCAATAATTTTTACTTATATTTCTCTTGCACCATACGTTTAAATAATATACCACTACATCTTGCTTTTGAGAAGATTTTAGATGACAGACAGATTCTTCCCAAGGATAATAGAATCAATAAATGAAGTACTTGAAGAGAATATTCTATCTAATCAGTGTTATTGAATTCAATGGTAGATTTAAAACAAAGTTTATAATCTTATTGGCAATAAAAGAGAAGAGATAAAAGAATTAATATAAAAGTGGTATATAGTGAGAACATATAACTATATGAAAATATTGCATTTTGTATAAAATCGTGCAATTTTAAGGTTTTAAAAGAGAATGGGTGTAAATTAATTGAAGAAATGTGTTTAATTCCAAGTTTCACAAAAATAAATAAATCTGGATTTTTAAGATTAAAAATAAAACATTCTATCATTTCTGACTTTTTAAAATATCCGTGGATTTTATTGAAGTATGGTTTGTATACAATCAAATTCTAAAATGCCAATGAAAACTGCTTTGAGTTGTGTAACTCTCTTCACTACAATAATTATACAGAATTTTTCCACAGTAAGTGATCACTTCCTTTTGTCTCTCGGTAGTCAGTATTTTTCTCTAGTATCCATTACTGGCATCTACTGTCACTGTAGATATGTCAAAGTTATAAGTTGGACACTTGGTTATGCCACCTTCTGTGTTTGGATCATCTCCTGTTACATAAGTTTTCATAGAAAAATATATATTATGAGTCTGTAAATGAGTGATTTTTCTTTTGTTTGTTTGTTTGTTTTCTAGATGATTTATTATAATTTGTTAATCTGGTCTCTTATTGTAGTCCACTTGTGTTGATCCTAGGTTTTGACTATTTTAAATAAACTCCCATAAACATTTGAATACAAATCTCTTTTTGTTTGTTTGGTTTTGGTGTTTGTATGGCAGGTTCTCAATCATAATGAAAAGAAGACTAGAACTAACAGTTTTCACAGTATGGACTCAAACTAATGACAATCCCTTCTCAGCCTCCCAAGGGATGGGAGTCCAAGTTTGAACCACCACACATTGCAGTACAGAACTGTTAGGACTGTGTTTTCAATTCACTTTGTAAATATTTATAATATACAGCAGAAATTTACACAGGTGGAAATCCAGAAGAGAAAAGTTATCAGTATACAGATAAAACCAGAATCTTATGGTAATCATCGGTCATGTGCTTAGGGAAGGACCTGAAATGACAGTTGGAGAATTTGTCATACAGAATAGTATCAGAACATTGGAACTTTAGAGAATTCTGTTGGAATTGTGAAAATTGGATGGCAGATTTTAAGCAATAGACACAAGTAGTAAGGAATGAAAAACACTCTCTTAAAATATTTTATAATTATTAATTTTACATGCACAAATATTTTTCCTGCATGTGTCTTTGTGCGGTGTGTGTACCCCTGGTATTGGAGGAGTCAGAAAAAGGCCTTGGATTCCCTTTAGCTAGAAGTACACATGTTTATAAGTTGCCATGTAAGTGTTTCTAATTAAGCCAGGGTCCTCTGGAAGAGCTGCATGTGCTCTCAACCTCTGAGCCATCTCTCCTGCCACAGCCTACTCTTTTAAACATCTGAAAATAAGGGATGTGGAAGAGAAATTATATGTAAATTTTAGGAATTAGCCAATTTCCAGGAACAGTATGAACAATTAATTCTGCAGGGAATGATCTTATCTGTAGATAGAGAAGGGAGAGTGACGTTGAAATTAGGGAGTTATTGTGGTATCAATGTATGTCAGAGTAATGGGAAAAGGTGGGAGACCAGATCTACCTTTCTTGAAAAGATTCTTTTCTAGGACAAATACAAAAGGGCAATGATTAGATACGGGCAGAAGGGATGATTGGACAATAAATAGTGACTTAAAGAAACAGCAAGAAAAGTCAGAGAGATCATAGCCTATGGCTTCGAACTTACTCAAAGAATTAAGCAACTCAGTAGAATGAACAGTTAAAAGTTTGGCAGTGTGCCTTTGGAAATACTCAGAAAATTTCAATGAGGGAAGCAAAACTGCGAAGCAAAGTATAAAAGCCAGTAAAAGTTCAATAGTCCAATATTTTTTGTGAACACACGCATTGTGGTTTCATGACTTCAAAGGAGTTCAAAGCCCAAAAGTGAAAGTAAAGAAATGAAAAGAGAGGAAGTTTCTCTTTTGAATTGAAAAGGTTCTTTCTAGTCTTAATAAAACAGAAAAGAAGTAGTAGATTATTTGATTTAATGAGGAGATAGCGTGGGTCCCAATACACATAGGGAAGCAAGTAAAGAAAGTAAGATAAAAATTTCATCAGTAGAGTTAATGAAATTGGAAATTATTTGGATGGAGAAATGGCAATGAAAACATTCAGTAGCAATAAAGGAGCATAGCGAATATGATTTTATAGTAATGATAGCTGGTACTTAAAAATAGTATAATGAGGAAACAGTTAAGCTATCTGAATAAGGAACATGTTCCTGAGCAAATCACTGGAAATGAAATCACCACAGATCTTCCATTGTAAAATCTAAACTTCTGTAAGACAGTGTGCAAGAAGAAATGTGATGATAAACACAAGATCTATTAAGATAGGTTACCTCCAGAAAGAGTAAGGTTCTGTCATCTGTACCATATCAAATCAGAGTGGAGAAAGCGGTTTCCAGTTCTTTGATTGCCTATGGCTTCCCTTTACCATCTATTTATCATTTTTAGTGTATACTGCTTTTAGACTTACCCTTTCAATTGCTACCACACTCATAAAACACTTACCACATAGCACCATCTGTCACTTTCTCCAAGTGTACACTTGCAATTCAAATGAAAAGGATTTAATTCTGTAAAACTCAGCTAGAATAGTATCCTTATTATAAACAACAACACACTCTTGCTGATGGTTGCAGAAACAAAAGCAAGATGATACTGTAAAACAAACAAACAAAACCAACCAACCAAACAAACAAACAAAAAACAACAACACTCAGTCACTAAGTAAGGTGAACAGTTTATGTCTAAACATAACAAAGGATTTCTGCTAATTGAAATCACATAGAAAAAAAATTAAAGATTAAACCCTGAAGCAACAGTGAATGGGTTCAGTGGCAACACTGAAAACGACAGGATTACACAAATTCTACAGAATGCTTATCTCTAGAGGTTAGAAGGAAAGAGAAGGAGGAGGAGGAGGAGGAAGAGGAGGAGGAGGAGGAAGAAGAAAAAGAAGAAGAAGAAGAAGAAGAAGAAGAAGAAGAAGAAGAAGAAGAAGAAGAAGAAGAAGAAGAAGAAGAAGAAGGGGAGTTTTCATAGGATTTGTGCTAGTGGAAATTAAGCTTGACCTTCAATTTTTTTTTTTAAAGAAAAATAAGAAGTCTGAAAGAAGTGACCTAAATCAGTACGTTTAACTCCTTAGAGCATTGATTTTTGTCAGTTGTAAAATGATAATATCAGGAACTACTTTGCCGAGTTATTCAATCAGTCTCGAATTATTTACAATAGTTTCATATGTGTTACACATTGGTAAGCAATATTGTAGGTTATGTGTTTTAAGCTTATGTGTTTTGCACAAAGAAAGCACTAAACAGATGTCATTATTTTCTTCCAATTACTCTTACATGAAAGTAGAAGTGGTCTCATAATTTGAGGGAAGGTAAAACAGAGTGAATGACAAATGCACAAGAGATATTACACCAGGCAAACCCTACCTGTACAGTAAACATCGAGCTTCATATTGCCTGGAGGCAGTCTTCTTTAATGTCCCAGGAAAGTTTCAATGCTCTTGTGTGCTCCGAATCCATCAAATTCTTTTTTTTTTTTTTTTTTTTTTTTTTTTGCTTGTTTGTTTTGAAGGAATTGAAGATAACAAGGCTAACTCCATTTTGTTTCTCAGGCTCTATCTTAAGTTGACTGTCTTTAGAGTGATTTGCCCCCACCTTTATGTTCTGAGAAAAACCACCCGGCCCTACACTCTGCAAGTTGTTTTGAATACCAAAGAATGTGTTAAAAGATAACTATAAGCAGGCCTCCACTCCACAGGTTATCATAAATACCACAGAATGTGTTAATGGGTCCTCCACCCAGCAGGCTATCAGAGATGTCTGGCAGTTTGAACAGGTGGCTTGGAAAAGGCAGCCTAAGGGTCACCTTGATTGCTGAACCCCCTCCCCCCAATCTTACCCAACCCTGTAACACCAAGACTTGGAATTCCCCACTTGCAGTTTTTCCTTTTAAAAACTCTACCCTCCTGAGACTTGAGGTAGCTCTTCCTAACCTGCTGCATTAGGGATGACTGATGGCCAGAGCTTAAGCTTAAATAAAGCCCTCATGTATTTGCATTGGACTTGTGTTCCTGGTGATCTCTTCAGGGTCTTGCAGTCCAGGCATAACATTTAGAGGTCCCACCGAGATTTTCCGGACTCACAGGACCTCGATCCAGAAGGTCTTCTACTGGCCTGTAAGTGTCCCTGTGTAGTGTTCATGTTTTATCTTTTACTGTTGGTTCTAAAAAGCCACAAATAAATGTATAAATGGCTAGACATGGCTAAGGGTGGATGTGCCCACCGTGGGGGCAGGGAGCTATCTCTGACCCTGGTGTGGTTCAGGTAAAACCCACCCATCACTCAGATAAAGACACACCATCAGGAGTTTGTTCAGGTTGAACCCATCCATCAGTTGGATAGATTTTCAGTGGATGTGGAATCCCACTGTCTACTCTCCTCTCTGTGTCACTTTTGGATTCTGAGGCAGAAGTCTGTGAGTCTAAGCTTTTGGATCTATTTCTGTTTCCAGTTGAGGAGTGGCTACTTTGTCTGTGTTTCGATTTTTTTGTCTGTGTCTTTCTATTTTGTTCCTTGTGTTTGTGAGTGTTTGTATTGGACTATGATGGATGCTATGGGACAGATCACCACTCACCCTCTTGATCTCATCTGAACCCAGTTCAAAAAAGTTAAGTCTAGGGCTCATAATCTTTCAGTAGATGTAAGGAAAGGAAAGCTGACTACATACTTCAGCTCAGAATGGCCAACTTTTTAAGGTAGGGTGGCCACCAGAAGGAACTTTCCATCTTCCAACTGTATTAACAATAGAAGACACAGTATTTCAGAAAGCAAATGGACATCCTGATCAGGTTCCTTATATTACAGTCTGGAAGGACCTGATTGCTAACCCACCTCCATGGGTTAAGCCCTTTCTCTTTCCTCCTGTTAACAGTTCTTTATCAACAAGAACCTTGCCAACAACTGGTAATGGGTGAATGAGAGACTCCTACGCTAACAGCTCTCCTGTATCTTGTCTTGCAGTATACCATCCCAGAAGATCTCATTTTCCCCAACCACCTTACAGAAGCGCAACCAGCTCCAGCCCTGACCCTGCCATGCACTTCAATGGCACCAGTTCTGAGAGCAGGAGAGGGATCCACCCTGCACACCAGGAATAGATGCAATGTGCCTCCTGAGTTTAGGGGGAAGAAGATGGATTCCACTGTTCTTCCCCTTAGGGCAACAGGGCCAGCATATCAGCACTGGAATCAACCTCATCATTACTGGTCATTTGCTTCTGCAGACCTCTATAACTGGAGGACACAAAATACTCCTTTTTCCAAAACCTGAAACAACTTATTAACCTTTTGGAAACTGTCTTCTTTACTCACCAACCTACTTGGGATGATTGTCAACAACTTTTGCAGCTTCTTTTTGTAAGACCTGGGGTCTCACAGCTCAGGAGTTCAAGATTGCACCCTTCCCAGAAACTCCTCCAGACCATGAGACTCGTTGCAAAAGCAAGAAGTTTATTAACCATTGCGCAATGGGGTCACCCCTGCCCGTCAGCAAAGAGTTGCACCAGGAGACAAAGGCTTTAAGTTTTTAAAAGAAAATTGCGGGAATTTTGAAGTTGCAGTTTTGGCAATTTAGGATTGGATGAGGAAGCTATCAAGTAAGATAATTGGTTAGTCTTAGGTGCTCAAGCTTGGCCAGTCCTGCCAAGTGTGGATGGAGCTGCAATTGAAGGTGGGGGTGGTTAGCTCATCCTTGAAGATTGGGGCTGTAGACTCTTGGCTGGAGGTCAGAAGCTACTCAGAAGAAGTCTGGGTTGGTGGCTAAGAAACGCTATCTCAAAGACAAGGGTCTGGTCCTTCTTTTTGCTAAGTGAAGGTCATTGCTTTTTTTAATATCTGTCCTCACAGAAAGGATCACATTTCTCCATTCTCTGGAAAGGTACCAAGAGGCTTTAGCTTAACCTGAACCTAAAACTCAAAACTATAGGCTTTAGAAGACATACAGGTTACAAAGTTAGTCTAACCCTTTCATTTTCACTACAGAAGAGAGAGAATGCATCCTCCTGGCAGTCAGGAAAAATGTTCTGGGGAATACTGGTGATCCACTCAGAATACAGCCACAATAGATGCAGCCTTTCTCCTTACTCGTCCCTGTTGGGACTACAACACAGGTGTATGTAAAGAGTGTCTCTGGGTTTATTGCCAGGCTCTGTTGGCAGGTCTCAAAGCAGCAGCCAGATGGCCAACTAATTTGGCAAAGGTGTATGATGTCAGACAGTAGTCTAATGCAAGCCCAGTGGCATTCTTAGAGAGGATCATGAGTCTTACAGATGTTATACTCCTTATAATCTTGAACACTCTGACCAAAAATCATCAGTGGCCCTGGTTTTCATTACCCAGTCAGCACCAGAAGAAGCTACAAACACAAGAAAGATTAGGAGAAAAGTCACTCAGGGATCTAGTTGAGGTGGCAGAGAGGGTTTACACTAACTGAGATAGCCCAGAGTATAAGCCCAGAGAAAGAAAGCAGCAGCTCCAACAACCTGCTATTGGGAAAGACCTGGAGGGAAGACACAAAACACATCTTTGTGCATATTGTAAAAAGGAGGGCTGTTGGGCAAGGAAATGCTCAAATACAAGACTCATGCCCAAAGTCATGTTTGTTGTAGGAGATAGCAATTGAGGGACAGGGTTCGTGCCCCCTCCCAGAACCCACAATATCCCTTAAGGTGGAGGGGAAACCCTTGGACTTTCTGGTGGATACAGGAGCTCAACCTTCAGTACTCCAAAAGGCTGATGGCCCCTAACCTCAAAAAAAATCGTGGATCTAAGGGGCCACAGGTACCAAACAATACTCTTTAACTACCTCCTGAAGATCTATGGACTTGGGAATCGGACAGGTAACCCATTCATTCATGATCATTCCAGAACACCCTTTTGAGGAGGAACCTACTAAACAAAATGAGGGCCCAAATATATTTTGGGCCAGAAGGAGCCCAGCTACTTAATGATAAAGAAATGCCTATCCAAGTCCTAACAGTCAACTTAGCCTCTGAATCTGAATACAAATTGTATGAGCAACCCCTTGATCCTGAGGAAAATATGGATCTTTGGTTGGAGGACTTGGGCTGAAATGGGAGGAATGGGACTGGCCAAACACCGGCCACCAGGTTTTGTGGAACTTAAGCCAGGGGCAGATCCTGCCCAGGTACACTGATACCCAATGTCTCTGGAGACAAAAGAGGAAATAATCCTCATATCCATAAATTACTCAAACTTGGGATTCTCAGGTCTTGTCAATCTGCATGGAATATTCCTCTGTTGCCTGATAAAAAGCCTAACTCAAATGACTATCAGCCAGTGGAGGACTTGAGGGAAGTCAACCAGAGGGTGATGGATAGTCATCCCACTCTACCTATCCCATATACTTTGCTGAGTTCCATACCACACAAAAGAAACTGGTATACCATCCTAGACTTGAAGGACACCTTCTTCAGCCTCCCCTTGGCACCCGAAATCCAGGAATACTTTGCTTTCAAATGGCATGACCAAGAGACAGGCATCAATGGTCAGCTGACTTGGATGTGCCAACCCCGAGGGTTTAAGAACTCACACACCATCTTAGACAATGTCCTGCTTAAGGACTTAGGTGAGTAACAGACTAATAATCAGGATGTTACCCTTCTTCAGTACGTAGATGACCTATGGTGACATCCAAGGACCGGGCAAGCTGTCTAGAAGGGGGCTGGAGGCTCTTACAAGTCCTGGAAGAGCTAGGATACCGAGCCTCAGCCAAAAAGGGGCAATTCTGCAGAACTAGTGACTTACTTTGCCTATATCCTGAAAGGGGGACAACACTGGCTCCCCAAGACCAGAAAAGAGACTGTTCTGAGAATTCCAGTCCCAAGCAGTCATCACCAAGTAAAACAGTTCCTAGGGTGGATGGGATTTTGTAAGCTCTGGATCCCAGGCTTTGCAGAAATAGCTAAGCCCCTTGACAAAGTCACAAAAGAGACTGAGAACTTTAATTGGACCATGGAACAACAAACAGCCTTGATAAGTTGAAGCAGGCACTGTTGTCGGCACCAGCCTTATGATTGCCAGACATTACTAAGCCCTTTCACCTGTTTGTGGATGAATGAAAAGGGATTGTTAAGGGTGTTCTGACTCAAACATTGGAGTCAGTAGCATACCTGTCCAAACAGTTGGACCCTGTTGTGGCCACATGACCCCCTTTCCTGTACATCATCACAGCCACCACCTTATTGGTCAAGGATGCAGACAAGCTCACCCTGGGGCAAAACCTAATTGTTACCACTGCACATGCCTTTGAAGGAGTGCTAAAACAACCTCCAGATCTATGACTTAGTAATGCCAGAATGACTCATTATCAGACCCTACTGGTAAGCCCTAACAGAGTCAGTTTCCAGCTGCCTATTTCCCTGAATCTGATGACTCTGTTACCAGACCCAGACTTGGAACCCCTCTACATGACTGAACTGAGATACTGGATGAACTGCACAGCACCAGGCCAGACCTGATGGATATCCACCTGACCGGGACCAATTACAATCAGTACACAGATGGAAGCAGAGGTCCAGAGAAAAGCCAGAGCAGCAGTAACTACTGAAAAAGAGGTAATTTTGTCCCAGTCTTTCCCCACAGGAACCTCTGCACAGAATTCTGGGTTGATAGCCTTGACCAAGACCCTAACTTTGGGAAAGGATTTGGCAGACAATGTCTACATGGATAATAGGTATGCCTTTGCCACAGCCCATGTGCATGGTTCCATTTCCCGATAACGAAGCCTGCTCACTGCTGAGGGAAAGACCATCAAAAATAAAGAGGAGATTCTGAAACTGCTCCAAGCACTCTGGTTACCTAAGAGATTGGCTATCATCCACTACCAGGACATCAACAGGGAACCTCCTCTACAGTCAAAGAAAATAATTTGGTAGATCAGATGGTTGGGGCAGCCTCATTGTGAGAAACTACCCTCTCTCTTCTACCCACTGTTCTACCAGAACCACCCAGCCCCAACTTGCTGGAACAACCAGTCTATATTGAGAAAGAAATTACATGGGCTAAGAGCCTGCCCACAAGTCAATGTTTGGAGAGCTGGTGGCGATCTGCTGAAGATAAGGTAATATTACCTAACTCTTTAACAAGAACCATTTTTAAGAAAATTCACAGTCACCCACATGGGCACCAGAAGAATGGCAGATGTAATCAGAAAATCTACAGTGACTCTCAATAACATAAAGAAAACCCTTGAAGACATTGTGACAAACTGTAAAGCTTGCCAACTAACTAATGCCTCTGGTAATCCCAAAAAGCCAGGCTCTCAGCTATTAGGTAAGAGACAGGAGGCCTATTGAGAACTTGATTTTACAGAAATCAAGCCATGAAAATATGTCTACAAGTATCTGCTAGTGTTTGTGGATAGCTTTTCTGATGGACAGAAGTGTTTCTGACCAAGACTGAAACAGCAAAGGTAGTCTCCAAGAAACTTTTGGAAGATATCTTACCCAGGTATGGACTTCCTCACATGATAGGGTCAGATAATGGACCAGCATTCATGTCCAAAGTAAGCCAGGACATAGCAAGGGGCATATTAGAAACTGCATTGTCCTTATAGACCCCAAAGCTCAGAACACATATAGAGAATGAAAAGAACGCTAAAACAGACCTTAACTAAATTAAACTTAGAGACTGTTAGGGACTGGGTGATGCTTCCTCCATTTACCCTCTACTGGGTGAAGAATTATCCTTACCAGATGGGGCTCACCTCATTTGAGATTATGTATGGTGTTCCAGGTCCCATTTTATGTAACCTGCAATCTGGAGCTATTGCAGTACTAAATGATGATGATTCAGAGTTAGAGCAAACCAAGGGAGTCATCAATATGTTTGGCCTAAATTGTGTGCCCTTTATGAGGCAGGCCCAGTTCCACAGCCACATAAGTTCCCACCAGGAGACTGGTAGTATGTGAGGAGGTTTCACCAAGGCACACTTGAGCCCAAATAGAAAGGACCTTACAAGATTATGCTGACCACACCAACTGTTCTTAAGGTGGATGGGATTGCTGCATGGATACATTACAATCACGCCAGACCAGCCAACCCTTTCTCTACCATAAAGGACTATCTGAATCCTATAGAACCAGAATGGTAAGTTCATTGTGGAAGCAACCCTTTAAAACTCAAGTTTTCCAGATCTTAGCTCTCTCAGGACTTCTAACCATATATACTACTGACCAGAACCCACATAACCCTTACAATCATGCCTGGATGCTTAAGAATGACTATGGAACAATTATTACTAGTATCTCAAAGGTGGTTTCCAGCAGAATTTGGCTTCCTGAGCTTAGCTTTGATCTCTTACAAATCATTCCCAATGCAAGGGGAGGGAGGTATTTTGAGGGTAGGAAAAGTTCCTTACTATGTATGTCTTTCAACTTATTATGGCCCACCTTGGCAGAAACATAAATGTGGGCATCTGTCTTGGGACTATTTCTGTGCTAGTTGGGGATGTAAAACGCAGGGCCCCTGGCTTCATCAACCAAAGCTGGAGGCCTTAGTAGATATCCAGAAGTATCTTGAATCAAACTGTGGTTATTCAGGAGTGATTCAACTGAAGGAATACATTCAGCCGTGTAACCAACTCAAGGCGACCTTTACTGAGCTAGGAAAATCTTACAATTGGGAAAAAGGTAAAAACTTTTGTATCCGACTGTACAAACATGGATACGATGATGGAGGAATCATCTGGGTTTTCTTAACCATGAGTCTGGTCCTGACCACCTCTCGGAGACTAGGCCTGAACTCAACCTTAGTACCCAAACCAGCTTCTATACTCAAGGGTCCCACAATTTCAGTGGTCACATCTAAACCTAAACAAATGCCTACAACCAGGGACACTACTAAACCTGTGACCACTTTTTACACACAGGGTACTGATACTAATCCCTTATGGTATCTCATGGTACATACTTACAAAGCTATTCATGGGTCTAAGCCTGATTTAACCTGTTATGCTATGTTATGTTAGTCCTGTTATGCTACAATGCAAAACCCCCTATTATGATGGTATCTCCACAATGGGTAACTATACTTTCTCTGATAACCATAGTCTGTATAGATGGCAGCAACCCTCCTCCGCCATACTCAAACTCCAGTCACTTGAAGACCAGGGAACAGGAGTGTTATGTATAGAGAATGTTGCTGAGGAATATAAAGTGTTCTGCAATCTAACCCAGAGCCTCATGGATTCTGAGAAGACTAAGTTTCTGATCCCTCCTGCCAATACTGGTGAGCTTGTTCAACAGGATTTACTCTCTGTGCCCATGGTTAGCTGTTACACTCTCCTGGCCAGTTCTGCATCTTGGTATAGCTAGTTCCCTGTTTAACCTATCACAGTGGAGAAAACTTTGTGTCCTTCTGGGACTCTGCCTCTACCTTAATGGATCTGCATGTCAGGGCAAAGAGGGAACACATCTCTACCTTAATTTTGGCTGTCATCCTGGGGTTAGGGGCTGCAGGGACCAGAACAGGAATCTCTTCCTTGGTACTCCACGATCGACACTACAGCCAACTTAGGGAATCTATAGATGAGGACATCAGTAGATTAGAGACTGCCATCTCCTACTTGCAGGGTTGATCTCTTTGGCTGAAGCTGTATTTCAAATTAGAAGAGGATTAGACCTATTATTCCAACAGCAAGGGGTACTTTGTGCAGCCCTTAAAGAAAAATTTTGTTTTTACATGGATCACTCAGGTATAGTTAAAAATTCTATGGCCAGAGTACGAGAAGGCTTACAAAGGCAAAAAAGGTAACAATCCCAAATTTGGTTCCAATCATGTTCTAATGCTTCTCCCTGGTTAACATTGGTTTCCACTATAAAAGGACCCCTCCTCATTCTGCTGGTGTTGTTACCCTTTGGGCTTTGCATTCTTAATAAGCTATTACAATATATAAACCAAAGACTGGGAATTATTCAGTTAATGGTATGAAGATCCCAGTATCAACAACTCAGTACTCAGCTATCAGATCTCCAAGAAGCCCAAGATTGGCCTCCCTAGTTACCAGAAAAAAAAGGGGTAATGAAGAACTGAAAATAACAGGTCTAACTCCATTTTGTTTCTCAGACTCTATCTTAAGTTGACTGTCCTTGGAGTGACTTGGCCCCCACCTTCAAATTCCAAGAAAAAACACCTGTCCCCATACCCCACAAGTTGTTGTGAATACCACAGAATGTGTTAATAAATAATTTTAATAAGGTCTCTACCCCATAGGTTGTCATAAATACCACAGAACGTGTTAATGGGTCCTCCACCCAAAAGGCTATTATACAGATATCTTGCTATTTGATCAGGTGGCTTGAAACAATCAGTCTAAAGGTCTTCTTACTCATTGAAGCCCCCACCCAATCTTACCCAACTCTGTAACAACATGACTTAGAATTTCCAGCTTTTGTTTTTTTAATTCATTTTTTCTAATTTTTTTAAAATTTTTTTTATTAATTACAGTTTATTCATTTTGTATCCCCCCATAAGCCCCTCCCTCCTCCCCTCCCGATCCCACCCTCCCTCCCTCCCCTTTCTGTATGCATGCCCCTCCCCAAGTCCACTGATAGGGGAGGTTCTCCCCTTCTTTCTGATCTTAGTCTATCAGTTCTCATCAAAAGTGGCTGCATTGTCCTCTACTGTGGCCTGATAAGGCTGCTCCCCCCTCAGGGGGAAGTGATTTTGTTTTTTTTTCCCTTTAAAAACTCTGCCCTCCTGAGACTCAAGGCCACTCTTTCTAACCTACTGCCTCAGGGACGCTTGACTGCTAGAGCTTAGCTTGAATATTGCTCTCGTGTGTTTGCATGGGACTCATGTTCCTGGTGGTCTCTTTGGAAGTCTCACCATCTAGGCATAACAGTTTGCTTTGTTTTGTTTTTGCTTTTTGGTTTGGTTTTGGTTTTGCTTTTTGTTTTTGCTTTCATCTGATTTGTTGGTGGGTTACTCTTGTTTTGCCTTTTATCTAGGACCTTGCTCTGTGGTTCAGGCTGGTGCAAATTTAACAATCCTCTTGCCCCAGTCTCTGAATGTTGTTACAAATTCAGGAATAGCTGCTCAATGACCACTTAGACACCAGACTCAACTCAACAGGTTTATTGAACACTAAACAGAAACTGACTGGTCAGGGCCATAATCTGGACACAAGAGCCAAACTATAGTCTTGGTCTGCTGTTAAAACAGGTTTTCTGTACAAAAAAAAAAAAAAAAAAAAAAAAAAAAAAAATTAAAAAAAAAGGGAAAAAAAATAAAAAAAAAAAAAAAAAAAAAAATAGGAAGGATGTAAAAAAAAGTTTATTAAAAAAAAAAAAAAAAAAAAAAAAAAAGCATAACTATGTAACAACTAGGGAGCAAAACTGTAACCAGGTATAGGAAACAAACTGCAAGTAGGTAACAACCAGGTAACAAAAAATGCAACCAAGTATCCAGATGGAACAAGTAACATTACATCATTTTGAGTAGCTCCATAAAGTGTTTCTAACTCACTTTTAATTTGATTGGTTCTGCAGTTGAGGAACTTCATAGAGTATCCAGGTAACAAAGTATTCAAAGTTTGAGAAGTGAAACAATAGAGACCTTTGAAAACAATATGGCTTCTGATATATTAAAGGTTACAGCAGACATTAACAGAGGAGCCATAATTATGCTAAGAACTAAAGTAGTCCTCAACAAAAGGACTATAGAGTTCAAGCAGGTTACAACCCCTTTAAGATCAGAAAGAAGCATCCCACCACATTCAGCTTTCCAAACCCATTCATGCACCTTTACTACCCCCTGAAAGCTTGGGATCATTTTCATCTCTAAGAACTAGCTTTTGTGGGTGTATCAGTCTTTCTGTATTCAGTCAAAACCTGCTCTCTACAGTTAAATTTATAGTTTGTTGAAGTAATACACTTATTAATTACATGAAGACACTCCAGATCTTGGGTGTGTGTTTCTAATTTTAATTTTATTAAATGACAACAACAGGAATGATGTAATATTAAAGAATGTAAATGTCTCTAAAATTAAATGCAGTTTATGAAAATACAATGATAATTTTCTTTAAGTTTTACCATCTGTGGAATGTAAAGACAAGGAGAGTCAATTTGTGATCTTATCAAATGGGTTTGTTGTAAGGAATGAAATAATGTCATTTGGGTAATGTGTCTGGCACACAGTACTTGTGTCTGGAACACTGATTACTATTAATCTGCCAGATTTAGTATGCTACATTTAGGTTCCTGTTTAGTTACCTTATAGTTATGTAATAAAACACCATTTAGAGATCCAAGATGGTGGCAACCAATGCACACCATATCTGAGGGGCACAGGATCCAAAACTCCAAAATAAGTGAGTGGAGGGGCTGCTGAAGCCAGAACATCAACATTGAGGATTCCTGGGTAAGAGGGGACAACACATCAGCTGAGACCATTTGGATCCAGGTCCTCTGCAAACATCACTGTGGACAGAAAGAGGGGAATATTCAACCACCCTGCACTTCCCCTTGAAACAAACATGGATCAATCTCCCCATCAGAGGCAGCATACAGTACCAGCTGCTCTAAGTATGGCCCTCCCTGCTGAAAAACTGAGACAACAGGGGCAGGCTTCTCAGCTCTGCAGCCGTGGTGGGCAGCTGTATGGGCCTCCCAGCGGGCTGCTGTACAGGCCTCTCAGATCTACTGGCAGCCATAAAGGCTTCCCAGGGGAAATCAGAAGGATACTATTACACTCTCTCAAATCTGTTGCAGCAGGAAGCAGCTGTATGGACCTCCCAGGGTCTCCCAGCAGGAGGCTGTAACAGCATCCCAGGTCTACAGGCAACTGTATGGACATCACAGAATCTCCCAGAAGGCTATTGTATTGGACTACCAGCTGTGCAGCAGTGGCAGACAGCTATATGGGCCTCCCAGGGCCTCTCAGGGGACGGGTGTACCAGCTTCCAAGGTCTACAGTGTCTGTGTCTGGGTGGCAGCTAGCCCTAATAGGATCCTCCATGCTCCATGACTGAGACAACAGACTTGGCTATACCAAATAAGGATCTCCTTGCCCAGTGGACAAACAATGAAAACCACTGAGCTGACAGCTCTCTTATACTCACATTTGCTCCTGCAGTCCCAAATCTGAGAGTAGAGAACAGGGAAAACCAGGTGATTTCTAATTAGGCCTGCTAGCAAGTGAGTGCACCTAAAAGGGAGTGCATGTAGAACCCCAGATTCAGGATTCCTCTACGCTAGCAGGCAGACATCAGATCCTTCCCACCAACACAACCACTCTGGGCAAAACAGGAATTCTTGGGAGAACATTCTAACATTGAAGCCCCTGTTCTGTGGGTCTACCTGTGGAGACCAGGCAAACAATTCCTGGAGCCTAGACAGTTCTGAATACTAGGAGGACAGCAAGACAGGCCTGTAAGCCACAGAGGTACTCAGGGCACCTGCATATGAGCTTTATGCCCAATAACAACACCAGCACCTGCACCCACTCCTGTGCTTAAGCCAACGATTCCACTCATCTACATGCTCTAGCATCTTCTCCTTCAAGGCACACTTCCACACATATGCCCATGCTAGTGCACCTGCACCTGGAACCATCCTCTCTTAGCTACAGCTGAAACACTAACATCTACTCTCAAACCAGTGGACCTTTGTCAGCTTCCTGAAGAATACTCCAGATACCAGAGACAAACAGAGCCAGTTTGAAGTACAGATGCCAGGAACAAACAGTGAAGGTTACTGAAATGCAGATGGCTAGAGGTCAGTGTAAGAACACATCGAACAAAAATCAGGACATCATTGACTTCACCAGCAACCAAAAAAAAAAAAAAAAAAAAACAATCAGTGGACATACTAATTCATTAGAAACACGAAATGATCACAATTCTATACTTATCCAGATATTAGAGGCACATGAAGAAGAAATTAACTAACCTCTCAAAGAAATAGAGCCAAATACAGCCAAACGAATAGAGGCACAATAAGTTGCATATAAAGGGGAAACAAAAAAAAAATAGAGGCTATCATGGAAAATCAGGAATCCACCTTCAAACAGATGAAGGAAATGGTACACAAAATGAAAACAGAATTAGAATCAATAAAGAAAACAAAAACAGAGAAACCCTGGAGCAGGAGAACTTAGAGAAAAGATCAGGAACCACAAAGTTAAGCATCACCAACAGAATGTAAGAGAGGGAAGAGAGAATCTGAAGTGCTGAAGACACAATTGCAGAAAGTGATACATCTCACACAAAAAAGTAACATTGGAAAAGTTCCAAACAGAACACATCCAAGAAATCAAGGATGCCATGAAAAGATGAAATCTTAGAGTAATAGAAATAGGTGAAAAAGAAGATTCCAGGCTTAAAGGTCCAGAAAATATTTTCAAGAAAATTATAGAAGAAAAATTTCCCAACTTAAAGAAAGAGATGTCCATTAACATACAAGAGGCATACAAAACACCAAATAGAGTAGACAAGAAAAGAAACTCTTCATGTCACATCATAGCCAAAACCCTAATTCTATAGAACAAAGAAAAAATATTAAAAGCACCAAGGGGAAAAGGCCAAGTAAGATATGAAGGTAGATCTATCAGAATCACACCAGACTTCTCAACAGAAACTATGAAAGCCAGAAGGGCCTGGGCAGATGCCATGTAGATTCAATGAGACCACAGATGACAAAACAGACTACTATACCCAGCAAAGCTTTCAATCAACATAGGTAGAGAAAGCAAAATATCCCATAACAAAACTAAACTTAAACAATATCTACACAGTAACACAGCCCTACAGAAGATACAAGAAGGAAAACTGCAATCAAACGAAAACAACTACATCCAAGAAAACTTAGAATATAGATAACTTCAAAACAAAAATTTAAAAGAATACAAGCACAGAAATACAGTAAAACCACCAACTCTACAATAAAAGGAACAAACATACATTGGTCACTATTTTTTCTTATTTTGAGAAATTGATGGTTTTCTGCATAATTTTTGAAGGTAGCATATAGCTAGTTTTGTTTATTTTTAATAAATTTGTTTCTTTAAATAATTTTTATTATTTTATATTAATTACAATTTACTTACTTTGTATCCAGGCTGTAGCCCCCTCCTTCATTTCCTCCCAATCCCTCTCTCCCTCCTTCATCTCCTCCCTGCCCCTCTCTAAGTCCACTTATACGGGAGATCCTCCTCCCCTTCAGTCTGACCCTAGCTTATCAGGTCTCATTAGGACTGGCTGCAGTGTCCTCTTCTGTGGCCTAGCAAGTCTGCTCCTCCCTCATGGGAGGGGGAAGGTCAAAGAGACAGCCACTGACTTCATGTCAGAAACAGTACATTGGTCACTATTTACCAACATCAACAGACACAACTTTCCAATATAAGAATAACAGAATGGTTGCAGGAACAGAATCTAACATTCTGCTGCATCCAAAAAACACACCTCTGCAACAAAGATAAATACTATCTCAGAGTAAAGGACTGGAAAAATGTTTTTCAAGCAAATGAAAGCAGAAAACAAGTCGGAGTAGCTATCCTAATATCTATTAAATTAAACTTTCAACCAAAATTAGTCAAAGAAGATGAGGAGAGACACTTCATTCTCATCAAAGGTAAAATCTACCAGGAGGACACCACAATTCTGAACATCTATGTACCAAATACAATAGTACCTACATTTGTAAATGAAACATTATTAAAGCTTAAATCACACATCTATACCAACATCTTAATAGTAGGAGACTTCAACCCTCCACTCTCATCAAGGGACAGATCACCTAGGCTGAAGCTAAACAGGGAAATAATGACACTTAGAGAAGTCCTAAATCCAATGGACGTAACAGATATATACAGAACTTTTCACACAAACTAAAAAATATATACTTTCTTTTCAGCACCTCACGGAACCTTCTCAATAATTGACCATATAGTTGGGAACAAAGCAAGCCTCAACAGATACAAGAAGATCGAAATAATCCATGCTATCAGACCAGCATGACGTAAAACTAGACCTCAACAACAATAGAAATATTAAAAAGCCTACATATACATGGGAACTAAACAACTCTCTACTCAATGACACCTTGGTTAGGGAAGAAATGAAAAAAGAAATTATAGACTTCCTAAAATTCAATGAAAAGGAAGGCACAACTTACCCAAACTTATGGGATACAATGAAAGCAGTGCTAAGAGGAAAGTTCATATCACTTAATGCCTCCAGAAAGAAGTTGGAGACATCTTATATAAGCAACTTAATGGCACACCTAAAAGCCCTAGAGTAAAAAAGAAGCAGACATACCCAAGAGGAGTAGAGGATTGGAAATAATCAAACTCAGCTGAAATCAATGACTTAGAAACAAAGAAAGCAATTCAAAGCTTCAATGAGACTAAAATATGATTCTCTGAGAAAATCAACAAGATAGACAAACCCTTAGCCAAACTAACTGAAAGCAGAAAGACACTTTCCAAATCATCAAAATCAGAAATGAAAAGGAGGACATAATATCGGACAGTAAGGAAATCAAAACAAGCATTAGGATTAGTACAAAAGCCTATACCCCGCAAAATTTGAAAATCTAAAAGAAATGGGCAAATTTCTTGATTCATTCCATTTACCAAAATTAAATCAAGGTCAGGTGAATAGTTCTATATCCCTCAAGGAAATAGAAGCAGTCATCAAAAGTATCCTTCCAGAAAAAGCCCAGGGGCAAATGGTTTCAGTGCAAAATTTTACCAGAACTTCAAAGAAGAGCTAACTCCAATACTCCTCAAAGTATTCCACAAAATAGAAACAGAAGGAACATTACCAAACTCATTCTCTGAAGCCATAGTCACCTTGATACGTAAACCACACATACACCCAACAATAAAAGAGAACTTCAGATCTATCTATCTTAGGAATATTGATTCAAAAATACTAAAAAAAAAAAAAAAAAATACTTGCAAACCAAATCCAAGAACACATAAAAGATTTCATGCACTATGATCAAGTAGGATTCATCCCAGGCATGCAGGGGTGGCGAAATACAGGGAAATTCATCAATGTAATCCACCATATAAGCAAACCAAAATAGAAAAATCACATGATCATCTTCTTAGATGACAAAAATGCATTTGACAATTCCAACACCCATTCATGTTTAAAGTCTTGGAGAGGTCAGGGATATAAGGTACATACCTAAATATAGTAAAGACAATATACAACAAGCTTATAGCCAACATCAAACTAAACGGAGAGAAATTTAAATCAATCCCACTGAACTCAGGGACAAGGCAAGCTTGCCCACTCTCTCCGTATCTCTTCAACATAGTACTTGAAGTCCTAGCTAGAGCAATAAGGCAACAAGTGGAGATCAAGGGGACACAAATCAGAAAGGAAGAGGTCAAAGTATCACTATGTGCAGATGATATAATAGTATACATGAGTGACTACAAAAATTCAAGCAGAGAATTCCTTCAGCTGATAAACACCTTCGGCAATGTGACTGTATACATACTCAAAAAAGACAAAAGGGCTGAGAAAGAAATTAGGGAAACAACACTTTTCACAATAGCAACTAATAAAATAAAGTACATTGGTGTGACTCTAACCAAGGTAATGAAACACCTGTTTGAAAAAAAACCTTCAAGTCTCTGAAGAAAGAAATTCAAGCCATCAGAATGGCTAAGACCAAAACCTCAAGTGACAACACATACTAGAGAGGACGAGTAGAAAGGGTAACTCTACCGCATTTATA
Organism: Psammomys obesus; assembly: GCF_907164565.1. Lineage (NCBI taxonomy): Eukaryota > Metazoa > Chordata > Mammalia > Rodentia > Muridae > Psammomys > Psammomys obesus. Next base: position 7,263,314 of record NW_026589137.1, read on the forward strand.
GCGGGAATGTAAATTTGTACAGCCACTTTGGAAATAAATCCGGTGCTTTCTCAGACAACTAGTAATAGGGATTCTTTAAGATCCAGCTATACCACTCTTCGGCATATATCCAAAATATGCTCAAGTACACAACAAGGACATTTGCTCAATATATCCATAGGAGCTTTATTTGTAATAGCCAGATTCTGGAAACAACCTAGATGTTCCTCAAAACTGAGAAATGGCTACAGAAATTCTGGTATATTTACACAATGGAGTATTACTCAGCAATTAAAAACAAGGAAATCATGAAATTTGCAGGCAAATGGTTGGAAGTAGAAAAGATCATCCTGAGTGAGGTATCCCAAAAGCAGAAAGACACACATGGCATATACTAATTTATAAGTGGATATTATACATATAATATAGGAATAAGTTATTAAAATCTGAACACCCAAAGAAGCTAAGCAAGAAGGAGGACCCTGGGTAATATGCTCAGTCCTCACTCTGAAAGACAAATGGGATGGACATAGGAAGATGGAGAAAACAGGGAACAGGACAGGAGCCAACCACAGAGAATCTCTGAAAGACTCTACCCAGCAGGTTATTAAAAAAAAGCAGATTCTGATGCTCATAGCCAAACTTTGGACAGAGTGCAGGGAATTTTATGAAAGAAGGGGAAGATCAAAAGACATGGAGGGTACAGGAGCTCCACAAGGAGAGGAACAATATTGAGAAATCTAGGCCCATAGTTCTTTTCTGATACTGATATTTCAACCAAAAACCCTGCATGGAGATAACCTAGAACCCCTGCACCAATGTACCCCACCATATCTCAGTGTCCAAGTAGGTTCGCTATTAAGGGAACAGAGACATTAACTCAGTGACAGGTTCTTTGATCACATTGCCCTGAGAGGGGAGCAGCCTTACAAGGACACAGAGGAAGACAATGCAGCCAGTCCTGATGAGACCTGATAGGCTAAGTTCAGATGGAAGGGGAGGAGGACCTCCCTTATCACTGGACTTGGAGAGGGGCATGGGAGGAGATGAGGGAGGGAGAGTGGGATTGGAAGGGGATGAGATAGTGGGCTATAGCAGGCACACAAAGTGTACAAACTGAAATTAATATTAAAATAAAATAAAAATAAAAAGAACTCCATTAAAATAATACTTTTACAATCTGATACAAGCATTTCATAGCTTCTTTGGAAAAAAAACATTATCCAACACAGTATGATTATTTAATTCTGTTTCCTAGGAGACTGAGCAGCCCAGTTTTAGGTGAAGAAACAAGGCAATATAAGGGATATATATGAATTTCAGGAAAATATGTTGGAGTGAAAAATTGTGAAATAAAATGGTCTTAGGAAGATAGAAGACTTGGAGATGATTGTTTTGTTCATGACAGAGTTGATCTCTTACTACCAGTGTTGTATTGGAGCCAGAAATCTTCTATTAGCTAACCAACATTCCTGAATAATTCAACAGGCTGTGTTTCTGACTTCTGAAATGCATGTAGAAGCTTAAATGTGATGATATTTATAAATGTATTTATAACAGTGTAAAGTGTGTGTATATGTTTTCAGGGATAATCGTTTGGTGTTAGGTGATGAATTTATATGATCTTTTCTCAGGAATACTACTTCTGCAATCAGTAGCTCTTAGTTGTGTTTAGTTCTTCCTTTTTTCTTTTTTTGCATTTTCATTAATTATTATTATTTATTACAAATTATTCATTTAGCATCCATCCTGTGGCCCTCTCCCTCATCTCCTCACAAACCCACTATCCTTCCCTCTTCTTCCCTATGCCCCTTTCCTAGTCTACTAATATAGGAGGTCCTCCTCCCCTTCTACTTGACCCTAGCCTCTCAGGACTCATCAGTACTGGTTCATTGTCTTCCTCTGTGGCCTGGCAAGGCTGCACTGCCAGCAAACCAAGGGGGGCAGTGATCAGGCAGCGTGCCACCAAGTTCATGCCAGAAAAATTTCCTGCACTCCTAACCAGGGACCCCACTTGGAGACTGAGTCTATGGGCTGCATCTGAGACTGGGGTTTTAGATCCTCTCCATGCATGGTCCTTCTTTGGGGTGTCATTCTTTGCAGGACACCCAGGGTCCAGTTTGTTTTCTCTGTTGTTCCCCTTTAGGCACCCCTGTCCCCTCCAGGTCTTTATAACTCCCTGTTCATTCAAAAAATTCCATGCATTCTGCCGAAAGCTTGGCTGAGTTTCAGCCTCTGCTTCAATACCTCTATCAGTGTATTCATTCAGAGGTCTTCTGCGATAGGGTCCTGTCCTGTTCCCTGTCTTCTCATGCTTCCAATGTCTATTGCATTTACCCTTCTGAATGAGGATTGAGCATCTTCTTTAGGGGCTTCCTTGTTTAGCTTCTTTGGGACTATAGATTTTAGTATGTTTATCCTATATTATATGTCTAATAGCCACTTATGAGTAAGTATATACCATATGTGTCTTTCTGCTTCTGGGTTACCTCACTCAGGATGATCCTTTTTAGTTCCCACCATTTGCCTGCAAATTTCATGATTTCCTTGTTTTTAATAGCTGAGCAATATTCCATTGTGTAAACACACCACAATTTCCATATCCACTCCTCCTTTGACAGACATTGAGGTTGTTTCCAGATTCTGGCTATTATAAATAGAGTTGCTATGAACATGGTTGTGCAAATGTCCTTGTTGTAGAGTTGAGCATATTTCAGATATATGCCTAGGAGTGGTATAACTGGATCTTGAGGTAGCACTATTTCTAGTTTTCACAGAAAGCACCAGATTGATTTTCAAAGTGTTTGTACAAGTTCACATTCCCACCAACAATGGAGAAGTGGTCCCCTTTCTCCACATTCTCTCCAACATGTGCTGACACATGAGTTTTTTATCTTAGCCATTCTGATGGATGTTAGGTGAAATGTCTGGGTTGTTTTTATTTGCATCTCCCTGAAGACTAAGGATGTTAAACGATTCTTTAAGTGTTTCTCTGACATTTGAAATTCCTCTATTGAGAATTTCTGTTTAACTCTGTGCCCATTTTTTTCTTTTTTTTTAAATTTTTTATTAATTACACTTTATTCATTTTGTATCCCCCCATAAGCCCTACCCTCCTACCCTCCTACCCTCCGGATCCCACCCTCCCTCCCCTTTCTGCATGCATGCCTCTCCCCAAGTCCACTGATAGGGGAGGTTCTCCTCTTCTTTCTGATCTTAGTCTATCAGTTCTCATTAAAAGTGGCTGCATTGTCCTCTACTGTGGCCTGGTAAGGCTGCAAGGATGGAAGAGGCCCTTGGGCCTAACAACACACATACGGTTAAGGCATTGCCACCTACTTCGTGGCATCTAACCACTGTGCCCATTTTTTTAATTGGATTACTAGGTTTGTTGGTGTTTAACTTAAGTTCTTTTTATATTCTGGATACTAGCCCTCTGTCAGATGTAGGATTGGAGAAGATCCTTTCCCAATTTGTAGGCTGTTGTTTTCTTCTGATGACGGTGCCTTTGCTTTACAGAAGCTTTGTAGTTTCATGAGTTACCATTTATTGAATGATGATCTTAGAGCCTGTGCTGTTGGTGTTGTTCTGTTGTCTCCTGTACCAGTGAGTTCCAGGCTCTTCCCCACTTTTTCTTTTAACAGGTTTAGTGTTTCTGCTTTTATGTTGAGGTCTTTGATCCACTTGTAGTTTAGTTTTGTACAGAGTGATAAATATGGATCTATTTGCATTTTTCTACTTGTAGACATTCAGTTAAACCAGCACCATTTGTTGAAGATGCTATCTTTTTTCTGATGTATTGTTTTGGATTCTTTGTCAAGTATGTGTAGGTATGTGGGTTTATTTCTGGATCTTCTATTTGATTCAATTCATCCACCATTCTGTTTCTATGCCAGGACAATGCAGTTTTTATTACTATTGCTCCATAGTACAACTTGAGATCAGGTTGTAGTTTTATCTGTATGGTTGAGGCCTTCTGTCTCCATCCCCCATGTTATTAGCATAACTACTGTTGTCCTTGTTCAGATCGTGTTTGGGCAGTCCTGTTGGTAAGAATTTATTGGTGTAGATTTTGACATCCTTAGGAGAGGCAATCTCACAGCAAATATACACACAAATAGCATAATACAGACTGAGCAAATTGTATTTATGTGTTTAGGGGTTTGTGTGTGTGTGTGACAAAAATTAGTGATAAAAGAACACATGAACTTGAAAGAGAACTAGGAGCAAAGAGGTGTATATGGAGAGTTTGAAGGTAGGAAAGGGATGACGTAAATGAGGTAATCTCAAAAAGTAAAACAGATAAATTTCAAAATGCTATTTTGAATATTTAAATTTAAATATATAAAATTTAAATATAATTTGTTGTTTAATTTTCTATATCTATTTAATTTATGGTCATTCATTTTACAATTTTAGAAGGTGCTTATTTAGCTTCTTGATATTTAAGACAATAGTTATCAAGTATTTGTGTTTTTTTTAAATTTTTAATTAAATTCCAAAACTTGCTCCACTAAAGCATAACAAAAAGCAAAAACATAAAAAAAGAACAAAATGATTAAAGTGAGCTGAGAACATAGAGGCAGGAACTATGTTCTTGCATAGCACATTCAAAGAATTTGTTTTTGAGGAGGGTATAGCTCAGTAGAAATCTGAGTGAAGAACAAAGGCTATTGTCTGAGACAATCAAGGGATGCCAAGAAAGCCAATTTGTATTGAACAGGAAACTATAAAGTTCGTGTAAATATCGAGAAGTTATGGGAAAACTTGAAATAGAACATTTACATACTTCTGTTCCTCGTATATTGTAGAATAAAGTTTATGGGAACAAGGATTCCAAAAACTTTGAAGAAAGTTACAGTATGTGCTGGTTTGAATAAGAATCAACCCCATAGGCTCTTTTATTTGTATGTTTGGTGCCCAGTTTGGTAAGAATAGAAGGTGGGGCTTTGTTGGAGAATATGTGCCACTGAAGTGCACTTAGCAGTTTGAAAAACCCGTAATAGTCCCAATCTCCATGACAGTCATAGACTTTTTCACTCTGAAACTGTAAGCAAGTCCCCCGTTAAATGCTTTCTTTTCTCTAATAAGAGTTGCTTTTATAATGGTTTCTTTTCACAGCAATGGAATAGTAACTAAGATAAAAATTGGTACCAGGAACTGCAGAGTGAGAATCCATACCTCATACATATGAGAATATGTCTGTGTATATGTCCATCAACAGATAATTGATAAAGCATGTAATATTACGCAGGCTTTGCAAAGGAGCTAATCTTATGATACAGAACATCATGATGAACCTGAGAATGAACTACATGAAATAAATCAGTCATAGAAGAGCAGTGCTTAAAATAGTCATACAATGAGAATGTCAGAGGCTGTGGGGAAGGAAGGAGAGAATGGAGGACTGATAATCAATGGGCATTCAAATCCAAGGTAAGATCTACAGACCTACTGTATAACACTGTCAATAGATAAAATAATGTAATATTTGTACAGGTAAAAGCCTGACTAGACTTAAGAATCACTTCAAGTGTTCTTATAAAATAAAAAAAAAACATAATAGAAGTTTGGATTCGTCTACAAAATATACAGCAAAATAATGTATAAAGAAATAAACAAAATGATTTCTGTTCCTTGCCTGTGAGGGTTCTCAAAAGGAAAAGGGAAATAAAAATAAAGGTATTAGGCATTTTGGATTAACATCTATGACACAATCTTCTTTTTATGTTTTTAAGAAACCTATAGTCACCCAGACAAAAGTGGTACAAAACTTTAAACCCAGCAAATGGGAGGCAGGGAGTAGGTGGATCTCTGTGAGTTCAAGGCCAGTTTGGTCTACAGACTGAGTTCCAGGGCAGCCAGAGTTACACAAAGAAACTCTGCCTCGAAATACATGTAACATAAATATATAACCTATAAAGATTTAGGGATGTGCAGAAAAAAAAATCTTTTGATTGCATTGACTTATCTTGTGTGTGTGTGTCAGTGAAGTCATGGATGGGAGTAAGAGAATAGCTTGTGGGAGTTAATTCTGTCCTTCGGTCATGTGGCTTCCAGGCATCAAACTTAGGTTGTCAGGCTTGCTGGCAAATACCTAAAACTTCTGAGCCATCTCACTGGCCCAACAGAAAATGTATCTTTATGAATCTGTACAAAATTAATAGTGATTTATCTTAGATGAGTTCTGAAATTTTCTTTATTTCGAAGCTATTTCTATTTTAAGAAAGAACTCATGCATTATTGAGTCTTTGTAAATTTTACTTAACATAAGAGGCCTGCTTTCTGTCAGCTTGCAAGATGTCATTTTTCATCACTTTAAGGATTTATATCTATCTCTAAATACAATGTGTGTATTATATGTTCTTCTTCATCATAGTTCCTGTGGAATAATTCAAATTACTAGGGATTGAAGTACATGAAATTTCAATATTTGATTATTTGATACCAATAAAATGGGTCATTTTATAGTTTTGTCTATTGTTTAAAATCTGACCTGATATTATGATTCACAACCTGAAAGATCCTAACTAATGAGTCGCCTTATTAATATTAATTTCTTTCTCTCTATTCACTGTCTTTATAGGTTCCATCCTTAATCAGAGAGACAACTGTGATGTAGTGACAGAAACTCTAGATAAAGTCAGGCAAATTATATCTTAAAATATTTTAAGGTCTATTTGAGTTAAAACAGACTTCATATATTTGAAGTCCTAAATGATATTTTTTGTATAAAACCATACCATGATAAGATGGCAAATATTTCTATCAGCCCAAAGGGATTATGTACATACCTTTAAAATCCACCCTTTCTGCAACATCCATTCCTAGGCAACTACTGACCTATTTTTTCTCACTACATATTTGGTTACAAATTTTATATCAATTATTTCACAAAGTATGTATTCTTTCAAATTCGGCTGCTTTAATGTACTACAACTGTTTTGATCTATGCTATTTTACTTTTTCTAATTTTATTGTATTTATTTTATTGTTGTGCGTGTGTTTGTGGGTATGTATTTGTGTGTCCATGTATTTGATGGTGCATGTGTGGAAGTCAGAGAATAAATTCAGGTTTTGTTTTTCCTTCCGTTATATGAATACTGATTCTCAAGCTTGGTTTGCTGAGCTTGGCAGTAATCATCTTTAGTTACTGAGCCATCTTGAAGCTCTATTCATGTTTCTTTCAGTCTCATTTAGATCAGCAGAAGCAATTGGATCATGCCTTGATATGGTTTTATTTATTTTATTGTTTAAATATACCCAGATCTGGACACTTCTTTTGTTTCCTTGTTTTTTATTTGAATGTGTCCCTGGTTCCTGACATCACTAAAAGCTCTAGGCATATCTTTAATGTTTCTTTTTGAAGACATAAGTAGCCATGAATCCTTGGTTCCCATTTTAGGGAATAGTATTACAAATGATGATATGTGCACTCAGTAGGAGAGATATTTCCCTCAGATTGAATCATATTTGGGGTCTAGATCAAGCCTGATTCTATTTTCATTAGACTGAAAAATTTGAGCCTACTGGGGTTGACTGAACACATGTTACATGGAGGAAGGATCTGAATTGGTAGTACAGCAAGGGAAGATGCTCTTTTCTGAGACAAGAGAAAATAGATATTCTGCTTTTCTCTTCATTCTTTCTTTGATAAGATTTTACTAAGTTTCCCAAGCTGGTCTAGAATTTCCAATCCTACCAGTTCTTCCTACCAAATATTGGTTATAGACATGCACTATCATTTAATTTTGTTTCCCAAATTTTTGTTTGTATTTGTGTCTCAAAAAATATCTCAGGATCCCTGTGCTCTGAAGACCTGGAGGGTACAGAAATTCCATGTAGACCAACAGAACCAACAAATCTGGGCCTGTGGGGGGAGGGCTGAGGATGCAACAACCAAGGACCATGCATGAAGATTACCTAGAACCCCTGTTCTGATGTAGCCAACAAACAGCCCAATATCCATGTGGGTCACCTAACAAGGGGAGCGGGGGCTGTCTCTGACCTAGACTCTTTTGTCTGCTCCTACAGCACTTCCCTTTGATTGGGAAGCCTTGCCAGGCCACAGAGGAAGAGGATGTAGCCAGTCCTGAAGAGACTTGATACTCTGAGGTCAGTTGGTATGGGAGGAAGACTTACCCTATCTAAGGAATAGAGGAGCAGGGGAAGAGAGCAGGAAGGTGGTTCTGGTATGAAATGAGGGAAGGAGCTACAATCAGGATATAAAGTGAATAAATTAAAAATAAATAAATAAAAAACAAAACAAAAGAATAAGTTAGACTGATTTGAGCTCAAAATGTAATGAAAACTACTGTTGAATTCCAAATCTTCTTGCCTCCATCTTCCAAAGGGTAGGATTTAAAAGCATTTGTTACCATGCCTTGGTGACCAGTCTGTTTCTTAAGGCATAAAAGTTCTGGATGTTATTTGTATGGCAACATGAATATCACTTGCACTATGGTAGCATACACTTAGAATAACTGTAATGGCTAATCATGGTCATCATTTTAATACAGATGGGCGATCAACCTAAAACTCAAGAAGCTAGACATACCTATGAGGAGAAATTAGTCTCAATTAGATAAAGTGAAGTGTGAAGATCTACCCTAAACCTGGATCATTTGACCTGGATCATTTGAGATCAAAATACCTGCCTTAAATCTGGGCCACAACTTCTGGTCCATGTAAAAAGACATGAGAAAAAGAAGCTTTTACACTTTTCCTGCTTGAACTCAGTCCAACTGGCAAGCTAATTTTTCCTGCCATTAAGGAATTCTTTTTTCTCCTTATATTTTATTAATTACACTTTATTCACTTTGTATCTTTCCTTTAGCTCCCCCTTCCTCCTCTCCCAATCCCACACTCCCTCTCCTTTCTCCACCCATGCCCTTCCCCAAGTCCGCTGATAGGGTAGGGCTTCCCCTCCTTCCTTCTGATCTTAGTTTATCAGGTCTCATAAGGAGTGGCTGCATTGTCTTCCTCTGTGGCCTGGTAAGGCTAATCCCCCCTCAGGGGGAGATGATCAAAGAGCAGGCCAATCAGTTCATGTCAAAGACAGTCCCTATTCCCATTACTATGGGGCCCACTTGGACACTGAACTCCCATGGGCTATCTCTGTGCAAGGGTTCTAGGTTATCTCCATGCATGGTCCTTGGTTGGAGTATAAGTCTCAGAAAAGACCCCTGTGCTCAGATTTTTTGGTTCTGTTGCTATCCTTGTGGAGCTCCTGTCCTCTCCAGGTCTTACTATGTCTCACTTCTTTCATAGGATTCTCTGCACTCTGCCCAAAGGTTGGCCATAAGTCTCAGCATCTGCTTTGATACGGTGCAGGGTAGAGCCTTTCTGCATACAAGAAACACATCTAAGTTACACTGAAGGAATTCTTTTGCTGGGGTTAGAACCTACTTTTCTGCAAAAGTAGACTGAAGACCAGACCAGAGGTGCCAGTGTTGTAGCCTGAACAACTACAGGATTATTGGCCTTTCCTGACAGGAGACAGTTATTGTGCAAGCCAGATCATGGCCTGTAAGCTTCTCTAATAAGTTCACTTTTAATGTCTACAGATTCATCTTAGAAGTTTTATTTCATTTGAGAACCCTTAATGCAATGGCCATGACATAATAATTACTATGTTTTAAATGTACAAGATAAACACAAGAAAGGGATATATATAACTCTGAGAAAAAGCTCCATTTTTCCTGGATTCAGTCGCTTTATGCCTGTAATGTCAGGTACACTGGAAGTAAAAACCAGAGGATCAGAAGTTCAAGGGAAGCATGGGCTACACATTTAGGTTCAAAATCAAACATTGACAAAAAGAGTGATAAGGGAGCTCAGTGATAAAACAATTGACTGCCACTTCACTAGAGTGGCCCTAGGTTGAATAACCAATATCATACACACACACACACACACACACACACACACACACGCACACACTAGATAGATAGATAGATAGATAGATAGATAGATAGATAGATAGATAGATAGATAGATAAACAGATAAATAAATATTTCTAGTTTCAGATGTGCTTTAGAACCTGTGGCTCTGCATCGATAACTTTCATGGGTAGGCTTTTCTAATCATTGTATTTCATAGTAAGTCTTGAATGCAATTAGTGTGGTTTAGACATTTTCTTCTTTTTGAAAACTGTTTGGACTACTCTAGCTCCACTGCATTTTCATGTATGTCTCTGAAAAGCCTTTATATATCTATGATCTCTAAGTGGAGCTTAGTTGAATATATAGATCAATTTGGATGAAAATGATAGATAACAACATTGAATCTTCTGATACATGAATATACTTTAGCTCTCCATTTATTTTGGAGTGCCTCTATTTTGATGTAGCAAGGTTTAGTAACTTTAAGCATGGGTTTTAAAAATTTATTCATAAATAATTCTGGTTGTATATGCTGCTATGAATGTCATTGCTTTTTTAACCTTGGTTTCTACTTATTGTCATGGTTTCTGATGAGTAATGTATGGGTGTCTGAGTTGCTGTTCCACATATAATTTACAATTTAATTTATAAATTTATAAATTTATAATTTAATAAGTTTTTCCTTATCTGTTTTCAGAACTTCTGTCTTTGGAATGTTTAACTATGACCCATGTTGTCATATTTTTCTCTGAGATATTCTGATATAGGTTCATTAATCTTCCTGAGTTTGTTGATTTATGTTTATTTTTGACACTGGTCAGTTTCTTTTTTTTCCTCTATGGGCTCAGATGATATGAATATTACATGTTTTTGAGACTTGAACCACAGATCTATAAAGCTCTGTTCCTTTATCTGTCTCATACTCTGTCTTGCTTGTTTTGGTGTTCTTCAGATCACAAAACATTTACTGTTTTATTTTCTAGTTTATTGGCTGTTTCCTGTATCATCTCCAGTGTACTTGTGAGACCATCTGCTAAATGTTTCACTTAAAATGTTCTGGGTTGGTGATTGCATTTCTCCCATATGGTTCTTTTCTTTTTCAGATTGTGGTTTTAGTGTGAGACCTGTCACCAATATTTAGTCCTCTTCACTGAGGCTCCTGTGTGTTGGGATAGCAGATACACATCATTATGCCTGATTTCTGCCTTACATTTTATGCTTGGAAGTTCAAATCTTCTATTTGTAGACTAGCTAAATGATGAAATAACTTTCAGACACAAAAAGAACAAAATGTTCACTTTTGATACAATATGGATTGACCTATAAATCACCATGCTCAGGCATATGCAAATTACTACATATTGTATAACTTTACTCTTGAAATTTCTGGAAAAGATAATCAATACAGATAAGTATATTTTCAGCTGGGCACCATAGTGCACTCTCTTAATCCCAGCACTTATAGAGGCAGAGGCAAGTAGACCAGTGTGAGTTCAAGTCCAGCCTGGTTTACAAAGCAAGCCCAGGATAACCAGGGCTACACAAAGATAGCCAGTCTTGAAAAACCAAAAAACAAACAAACAAAAACCCAAAACAAGTATATTTGCAGTTTTCCATTGATAGAGTAAGAACAGAACTTAAATATACCTAAATATAGAACATAAATATAAGAACTGGAATCCTACTGAGATGATGTAGGATTATCATACATTATTATTCATACTGGATTATTCCAGTATGAATTTGCTATTCCTAATTGCCTTATGGGAATTACTTGAAGTCAATGAAAACTTGCAAGGGGATTACAGGTCCTGCTTTTGTTATTAAATACTTTGCTTATTAGAAGTTGTGCATATGGCAGAAGCTAGCTGTGACTTCTGAGTTAGGAGACTACTCTAGCTTTCTTCTCTTTGTAATTCTTCATGCATTCTGAAACTTTGTGGTGTTCCTTTATCTTTACTCTTCTAGAAGTCCCGAAGACTGAGAGGATACCTATCAATTTTTGTTCAGTTATTTTAGTGTATTCATTGGATATTTGTTAAATGTTGGAGAAATTTTTAAAAATGTACTCATTCTCATGAAACTATTTCCTACTTAAAATTCCTCAGTGATTTATCATTATCTTCAATAGAACTTACAGGAAAAAAAAAAAAAAGAAGTGTTGGATATGATGGTTTGGTCTTTTGATTCCAGCACTTGGGAGGTATAGACAGGTGAAACATATTTCAAAATCATCCTTGATTAGAGAGTGAGTTTGGATCTAGCCTGGATATTGCTCCAAAAATACAAAACTAAGAAAAAAAAATAAAAGTTTCTCAACATTTTCAGCGAGGACCATGCCTGATCTAAGGCTTTCCTAACTTCCCATCTAAGTGTCTTATAGAGAAATACTATAGATATAAGAGTGAGCCTCACAAAGAACTAGAGAGAATCACACATATAATGTAGCTGTAGTTATCAGATGTATCACCTGCTGCAACTTGAATGTGTAACTTTAGAATTTTAAAGGCTTCCTCCTCAGTGTGGTATTGTTGAGAAGTAATACCATTGTACCACTACATGATTGGTGCCCAGTTTTGAAGGAAATTAATATACCAAAATTGGGAAACAGAGCAAAATACAAGTTATTTTCCATCCTCTAAATGCTGTCTTTCACTCCTTCTTCCCATCCTCAAGAACTGATCTCTTCCAGCAGGCTTAAAGCCTGTATCTTACTCTCCAACCTTGATACCTTATCCTTCCACCTTCCTTCTTTCTTAAGATTTCAAAACAACTTTTAATTATTTTCTTACTGAACAGTAGTCCACATGTGTTAAAGTATGCTCTCTGCCCATGGTTTTGCAGAACCTAAGTTGAGGCATCAACTTGGCTACAGGCTTAGCTTGAGATAGTGAGAGAAAATCTCATTCTAAGCTCATTTGGGTTGTTGGCAAAACTCAGTGACTTGCTGGATTTTGAGTGTTTCACTTCATTTTTTTTTTCTGTTAGTTCTGTTGACCTACCCAGATACACAATTCTTTTTTTTTTTTTCTTATAAATTCTGTTGCTTCCTTGGATCTCTAAAACACCCAGGTAAATTTCACAAGTGCCTTCTCTTTTTTAGTGTTTGAGCTCAATTCACTGACCTGCATGCATGCAATAACATTTCTCTAATGTTATTTTATGTATTAGTGATAAAAAGTGAATAGTATCTATCTTATTTTAGTTTGTTGTTGTTTGGCTTCTTTTTTTGATGCAGTGTCTCTCCATACAGCCCAGGCTGCCTCACACTTATAGCTATCTTGTGGTCTCAGTCTGACAAATGCTGGGGTATAGACAAGAATCATCATGCCCACTTCATTTTAAATAATATATTTGCTGGGAAGGCTATAAATCTAGTATATAATATAAAAGTCCAAGCTCTAAAAATCTATTTAGATTATTTGTACACAGTTAACCTATACTTTCCCCGCAAATCTAGATCTCTTTATGGGGCATCTCTCATACTGTATATATACTTGTGTATTTAAATGAATTCATCTGTTTGAAAAATAGTCTAGTAATAAATATGATTTTTTTGTCTCTTTAGGTTCAGGCTGGCCTCTAACTTACAACAATCCTCCAGTTTCTGGATACCATGTGCTGGAAAGAAGTCAGGAGAAGGTATGTTTGGTGAAGGAATCCCTGATCCTGGGAATGAAACCAGTTGGAGAAAGAATATCTGCCAACAGCTATGAGGGCAATCTACCTAAGACAGTGGGTTCTGTGGTGCCAGAAGTAGTTTAGGTGCTGAAACACGGCACTCACCGTGAAGCAAAATTAATGAAGGCACAAAAGCTTGAAATTAACTGTTAGGATGCCACATAATCTTGAAGGTTTGTGAGATAACCCCAAAAGTGCTGAAAGTATCATAAAAGCAGCTTTTCTTTGATTTTTGGGTCCAGGCTCACAGTGAAAATGATAGCCCCTACATCCAGGTCTTGCATTCCCATGAATTTGATGACATTCATAATTTAAATCATATAGCATTATTTTCATTCAAGAACTCAATAAAGCCATAGGCTTGGTGCTAGCCAGTGACTCTATCTTTTGACATGTGGGTAATTGCCACAAGGACAGCTTGGAGAAGGAGTTTTCACAGCAGCGATTCTCTAGCCATCTTATCTAGACATCCTCTGTACACAGTGACATTCTGGTTCCAACTGACTGGTAGCAATGACAAAAAGGCTCTTGATGTTTATAAGCAAAAAGTTAAAACATAGTCAGTCTATCATTGGAACCAGCACTCAACAAATTGCCAATATTGGCCTTCCACAGAACTATTATAGAGATGTGCAACAACACCAAACTTTTTATGAGTGCTAGACCTCCTAACACAGTTTCTTGTAATTACCCAGCAGGTTCTTTACTCTGTAAATGTTTTTGTTTTATTTCCTCCAATGTGAGGATGATATTAGAGCCATTCCCAGACCTTCTAGTACTTTCTAAACTCTTACTTACTTGTTCAACTCAGCTATTCTGATCTAAACTCCTCTCCAAGCTGACTGATTCTAACTGTATTCTTATGGCTTCTGACTGAATTGCCCTGCCTGACCTCAAACTAATTCTAGAAATGTGTTTTAATCTTCTGTTTCTTTCTCATTCTCTTACTTGTTCTGTCTTCACCTGTGTCTAGCTTATTCTTTCTGGAACCTTTGTCTGTAAAACTGTCCCTGTAATCAACTCTAGATAAAAACCCTCTCTCTTCATTAGTATGTAAAATGAATGAATGGATGAATGAATGAATTACAAAAAGAAGAAAACAACCAAAAAAAAAAAAAACCCTCTCTCCTTGTGCTGCTCTTAAGTAGCCTCTCCTTCTTCTGTTCTCGTGAAAGTTTTGTCAAACATTTCTCTGATTCATCACTGTGTCTGTCACTCAATTAGATGTCACTTACAAAAAATGGTTGCTTCCCTCTATAAAATATCCTTACCTTCCTTCTTTGGGATTAAAAGTGTGTACTAAGGGTGTGTCAGTCTTCCAGCCGGATTATACTGTAATCTAGATCATGTCCTCATTCCAGCTGTATAACATAGACCTAGATTGTCTTTGGATGTGATCCCTTGCCAGAGCAGCCGTGTTGCTATATTAAAATTCCTCTACAATATCCACTGATTCTTATCCTCAGTTTTTATGATGGCTTTCAATAAAGAACTGTAGTATGCCATGACATGAATCCCCCACCCCCACTTCATTCCAACTATATAAATAGTAAAAGAAATGAGTGGATGGTAAAAATTAAGCACACACAAAAAGCGATACAGACAGTAAATGGAATAGTGAACTGAATAAATAGTCCTCAAAAGAAGAAATACAAATAGGTAATACATGAAAAAGCATTTAGCACTCTTAGCCATAAGGGAAATGCAAATTAATGCAGATTGGAGATTTCATCTCATCCATTTCAAAATAGAAGAAATCGAATGACAGAAAATGCTATTGAGAATGTGGGGAAATGAGAACACTTATTCTCTTCTGGTGGAAGAGTGAACTTGTTCAGCCACTATAGAAATCAGTGTGGGAGTTTCTCAAAAACCTACAAATAGAACTACCATATTATCAAGCTATATAACTTCAGGGTGTATACCTAAAGGACTCTATATCAGCATGCCACAGAGATACTTTCTGTGTTACTTTTCTTTTCTGTCTCCCTTCCTTCTCTCCTTCCTTCCTTCCTTCCTTCCTTCCTTCCTTCCTTCCTTCCTTCCTTCCTTTTTCCTTCCCTTCCTCCCTTCCTTTCTTTATTTTCATCAATTGCTCTATCTACAATGGATAGAAATTGTAACCAGCAATATTTTTTTGGCGACAGATGAACAGATAAAGAAAATGTGAGGGCTGGAGAGATGGCTCAGAGGTTAAGAACACTGGCTGCTCTTCCAGAGGTACTGTGTTCAATTCCCAGCAACCACATGGTGGCTCACAGCCATCTATAATGAGATCTGGTGCCCTCTTCTGGTGCACAGGCACACATGCAGACAGAACAGTGTATAATTAAGAAATAAATAAATATATTAAAAAGAATTAAAAAAAAAGAAAGAAAATGTGGTACATAGATATAGTTACACAGACATGGTGGATTTTATTAAGTAATAAAGAAAAATGAAATCATTACACTTGCAGAAAAATCAATGATACTGGAAATCATTCTGTTAAATGACTTAAGTTAAGACTAGTGCTTTCATATATAAAATGTAGGTTTAAAACTTTCTCATTTTTTCTCTCTCTCCCTGTGTGTGTGTGTCCTCTGTCTCACACACACACAGAGACTGAGAGAGAGAGAAAGAGAGAGAGAGAGAGAGAAAGAGAGAGAGAGAGAAAAAAAAAGGACAGAGGACCCTGAGAGGGAAAGAAGAGATCCTAAATGAGAAGATAAAAACAGGATATTATACCATAGATGTTACATAAAGTCAGGAGACTGTTTACTATTTTCACAAAACAAACAAACAAAAAACAGATCAATGACTGAAAGGATAGGAGACATGGAGGGAGGACAATGGAGAAGGAAGACAAATCAGAACCAAGTATAAAAACAAGTGTTGGTTAAATTTTTTTTAACAACTTAAACTACAGTCGTATGAGAAGAAGGACCATCAATTCAGGACTTGCCTCCACCAGATAGGCCTGTAGGTAGTCACTGGGACATTTCCTTGATTAGCGATTTTTATATGAGGGCCCACTACACAGTGGATGGTGCCACCCTGGGCAAGTGGTCCTGAGTTGTATAAGAAAGCAACCTCAGCAAGCTGTGGAAAGCAAGTCAGTATGTAAGTTTCTGCCTTGAGTTCTTGCCTATGCTTTTCTTGATAATGAACGGTAAACTTAATCCTAAATAAACAATATTTCTCCTCTAAATTGGCCATTATTTTATCAAAGCAACAGACAAGCAAACTAGGATATGCATATGCATGAAAATGCCATAGTATAATTACTGTGTCAGGTAACATTAAAAACATAATTTTAAAAACACAAAATACATCCTGAGTGAAGTATTCCAGAAACAGAAAGACACACATGGTAAATACTTACTTATAAGTGGATATTAGAAATATAATATAGGATAGACATACTGAAATCTGTACACCTAAAGAAGTTGAGCCAAAAGGAGGACCCTGAGCAGGAGGATCAATCCCTATTAAGAAAGACAAACTGGATGGACATTGGAGGAAGGAGAGAAAGCAGGACAGGAACCTATGACAGAGGGCCTCTAAAAGACTCTACCCAGCAGTATAACAAAGTAGATGTTGAGACTCATAACCAAACTTTGGGCAGAGTGCAGCGAATCTTAAGAAAGAACAGGGAGATAGTAACACCTGGAGAGGACAGGAGCTCCACAGGGAGAACAACAGAACCAAAAAATCTGGACACAGGGGTGATTTCTGAGACTGATACTCCAACCAAAGACCATTCATGGATATTACCTAAAATGCCTGCTCAGATGTAGCCAATGACAGCTCATTATCCAAGTGGGTCTCCTAGTAAGGGGAACAGGGACAGTCTCTGGTGTGAATTCACTGGATGGCTCTTTGACCACCTCCCCCTGAGGGAATAGCAGCCTTGCCAGGCCAAAAAGGAAGACAGTGCAACCAGTCCTGATCAGTCCTGATAAGCTAGGGTCAGATGGAAAGAGAGGAGGACATCTCCTATCAGTGGACTTGGAGAGAGGCAGGGAGGAGATGAGGGAGGGAGGGTAGGATGGGAGGGAATGAGAGAGGGGGCTACAGCTAGGATACAAAGTAAATAAACTGTAATTAATATATAAAATAAAAATTTAATTTAAATAGTACAGAACAGTACAATGCTGTACAGCTGTAGGTTCAGGGGTTGTATAAAATTGATTTTATGAGCTTAAAAACATACAAAAGAATAATTAGATAAAATCAATAAGGCAATTTCATAGAAAAGGTGAGTTTGTAACAAGATTATCACAGTGATTGAGATACTCTGGTGTTTAACAGTAAAGCACATTTTTGTGAAGCAATAAGGAAACTGAATAGGAATTCAACCACTAATCTAGTAAATTTTTCTCTAAATAATTAACAGTACAGAAGCTGAGTAATGCATAGAGAATCAAAGGAATAAAAGGAACTTATTTTACCTAAAATAAAGGGCCCATCCACAGGAAATTAACAGTCCAGGTACTTGTCATACATTTGGGAATATCTACATATATGTTCTTTGGTATTATTAATAGTATCTGTCCATTCATATAATCAATATTTTTTGAATATGTAGTATGTGCCAGAGGTTCAAGCATGCAGAATACTATGCCAAGAGCTTTAAGTATTGCCTCGTGTAGGCCTCCTAGCAATACTATCAGTGATGTTTTAATAGATAACTTACATTTTGTTTATTAGGGGCCTAAGCCTCAAAGGAAATACATAGTATTTCCAAAATGTCACAACTAGCAAAAAATGTATTACAGAGACTCAGGTGACTGTCTCTTGAGTGCATACTGAAAGCACTGGCATGCTGTAGAGTTTTTTGAGCAAGAGACAAGTATAAGAAAAATACTGTTAATAAGAGACTATGGCCACAAATATGTGAAAGAAGATCATAAAAGCCAAGTTCATACTGAGTGAGTTACATGATGAAGTAACCGCTAATTCATTCACAATTAAAGCTCATGTCTTTTCTTCTCATGCAGTTTTTTATATGTATTTTTTTTATTAATTACACTTTATTCATTTTGTATCCCTCCATAAGCCCCTCCCTCCTCCCCTCCCGATCCCACCCTCTCTCCCCTTTCTGCATGCATGCCACTCCCCAAGTCCACTGATAGGGGAGGTTCTCCTCTCCTGTCTGATCTTAGTCTATAGACTATTTGTGGAGATGACCTGGAACCCCTGCACAGGTGTAGCCCATGGCAGTTCAGTGTCCAAGTGGGTTACATAGTAATGGGAAGAGGGACTGCCTCTGACATAATCTGATTGGCCTGCTCGTTGATCACTTCCCCCTGAGGGGGGGAGCAGCCTTACCAGGCCACAGTAGAAGACAATGCAGCCACTTCTCATGCAGTTTTAAGGACATTGTTTATCTGAATGTTATGTGAAAGGAAATAGATAAAAACTTCAAATTACCATTTTACTTGCCCCAGTAGTGCAGAACAATCAGAAAAATATGCACAAATTATATTCTCTGCGTAGCAATTAATGAGGTTTGGTATGTAGTAACTTTTTGCACTTAATTTTTTTTGTTAAAATATGAAATATAAGGAATTATATACACATTCTTTTATGGATATAGCAAGAAATGCGTTGAAGTTAAATAGTCTCTTTGTAGCAGCTTCTTATTAAAATAACAATTTAATTTGAACATGGAAAAAAGTTATAAACTTAAATCAAAGAAAATATATTCTTAATTCTCCAAAATTCCTTGTTTTTCCAGTTTGAACCATATCTAGGCTGAAAACCTAAGAACCAAAAGGACAGTACTCATTGGTGCCCATGGGTGCAATGTCATATATACTAAATGCTTGTCATGAGGCAGGGAAGGGGCAACAAGTCTCTTTGTATTAGTGGTGAATTTTTGTTTATTCCCAGGTAAATACCCCAAATGTATCATCATTTATTTAGAAATGACAAAAACTAGAAAATTTCATCCCTAGAATCTCAATTTTTATAATTTATTGAAATGTTCATTAAATTTTTATAATCAGAATTCCTTTGGATGTTTTCATAGTCAGTTCTCTTTGTTCTGAGTAATCCACAATAAGAAGCGCAAATTTGGCCTTGAGCCTCAGCTGCCCCAGTTGCTGCCCCAGTTGCTGCGCCAGTTTGCAGATGAGCTATGAAGGGTTTGGGAGATAACTACTCAAACTCCCTGACAGGCAACAGGGTTAGAACAACCGCTAAGGAACTGTGTGACTTCCTTCCAGTGCCAGCATTTTCTTTTTTTTTTTTTTACATTTTTTTTATTATTAATTAGACTTTATTCATTTTGTATCCCCCCATAAGCCTCTCCCTCCTCCCCTCCCGATCCCACCCTCCCTCCCGTTTCTGCATGCATGCCCCTCCCCAAGTCCACTGATAGGGGAGGTTCTCCTCTCCTTTCTGATCTTAGTCTATCAGTTCTCAAAAGTGGTTGCATTGTCCTCTTCTGTGGCCTGGTGTGGAATGCCAGTGAGGTTGCATTTTATTCTTTTCCTGTGGTCATTCTTCTAGGTACTATACAACCATTTATATCTTGTTTTAGCCAAAAACAGAACCTAGAGGAAACTCCAAGGGAAGAAATTTTAAAGTTCCTTTCTTTTAAAGGCAACATTGTAACTCCAAAGATGTAGTAAGGCCAGAGCACCAATAAAAGGAGAAAGAACAAGCACCTCTTAAATCCAATCCAAGAAGGAAACTACTATATTTTTTTCAGTTAATCTTGAAAAGTTTGTGAAGCAGTGACTCACATTTTCATTCTTTTTCAAGAGGGACAAATTTGGGGTTCCATATAAATGTTGCCTCTTTTCAATGTCCCTGCAGTACTCATGCTGTGCTATGAACAAAGTGAGCTTTTTACACTTATTTTTAGATGTTAATCAAGAGTGTTATTCAATTATCAGTCTTTGATGACCTGTGCAACTCAGGGCTTTTGCCGTGGAACTTGTAAAGTCTTTTATGCTGTTTGCATAGACTGACAGGAACTGATGTAGTTCGTTATAATACCTTTGCAAAGGTATTCATAGCATATAGGATCTGACCAAAACAGATTAACCAGTCATTTCTCTTAGCACAAGAGAAAAAGTTTCAAGCTGCCCATTTTCCAAGGCCTGGCTAGTTTCTAAAACTGGACTATCAGGAAAAAAAAAGAATCTTTGTCCAGTTTTTCATCTTTTTCAGCTAAAATTGAATCTCACCCTTTGTAAAATTTTCAAAGATCCTTGACAATAATTTACATAATTAATAACCTCAAAAGTATATTTATACAAGTTCCTCCTAGCTCTCAAAGAGCTTGTATTCTGATTCTGAAAAAACATCTTTATAATACAATACAGACTATGATAATCTTCACAATGTATGCTTGTATACAGTTCAGAAAATGTTGCAAGGAGAAGAGATACTATTTTATTAGGAGCAAAAATAAAGGCTTTAGGAAGAAACAAGTCCCAAAGTAGAACATTACATCAGTGACCAATTTGTCAGATTTCTCAACATGGATTCTAGCTCTGTAAACAGCTTCCTGGATGACAACCTCTGTAAACAGCTTCCTAAGTGACAACCTCTCAGATTCAATTTTGTCATCTGTAAAATTAAGACAATAAAATGACCTAATAAGACTGAATAAGAACAAAAAGATAGTACACCAGCACTCGGGAAGGCAGAGGCAAGCAGATTGCTGTGATTTCAAGGCCAGCCTGCTGTACAAATCGAGTCCTGGACAGCCAAGGGTATATAGAGAAACCCTATCTCAAAAAACAAACAAAAACAAAAATAAAAATAAAAGATAGTATACTGTACACCCAACAAAAAAAATATTCTGGATTTATTAATTCTTATTTCATATGTATGAGTGTTTTCATCTGCATGTATGTCTGTGTACCATATGTGTGCCTGGAACAGGGTGTCAGATCCTTTGGAACTGGAGCTACACATAGGTGTGAGTTGCCATTTGGATACAGAAACTCAAATCCAGGTCCTCTGTAACAGTAGCCAGTGCTCTTAACTTTAACCACTGAACCTTGTCTCCTGTTCTCTAGAAATATTTTATTATTTGTAAGTAAACTATGCGTATCAGAAGATGAAATAAGGCCAAGGTAAAACTTAGCTTATGAAGTATAAGGTATGTCAGAGGAGAGTAAAAAGTTAAAATTATAGTAAGTAAAAGTGTCTGCTATGAGAGTGGTGAACTCCACTGGTCCCTTCAAATCACAGCAGCTGAAATAGTATTCCTAACATTGAACTTAGATCAAGGACACAAGTCACCAGAACAATTGAACCATATGATTTTATGGAAAACATGATCCGCCTCTCTGCCACTTCCTCCATTCACCTTGCTCTGTCCTAAAACTTCAGAAGAGGGCGCCAGGCCATCAATGAACAACAGAGCTTGCTCAGCCAAATTAGAGTCTACCTAAAACCTGAGATTGGAGAGAGAGGACACCCTCTCAGAGACACAAAGGGAAACAAATACACACACTCACCCCCAACAGAAACAGACCCTTCCACACTGCTACTTCCATGATTGGCATCCCCATTTCCCAACACATAAACACAATCAAAGGAACACAAGTACAAGTATCTCCCCTTTCTTCCACTCTTAACAGAGGAGACACAATCAACAGTTTGGAGCCAGCTCGTCTTTACTACTGAGAGGAAGCACTGTTATCATGAAACTTTGAATCTTGAAGTAAACTGTAAATTCCTAATGGTTCCAATGGCACAATCAGCTCTGCTTTGAATTGCAGGGCTCAATTACACTGTGACTATACTCAAAAAAACCTTTTTAAGAACATTCACAAACATACACATACCCATGCCTAACAAATATACTAATAGACTCAAGAAATGCTAAAAGAGCACAAACATGGTATCTCATCTAACACAAGCAAAACTGATTAAGTGAGAACTGATGAAAGACCCCCTGAGGGTATCTTTCGTCTGAGAGACCCCCTCCCAAGGATCAGCGAGTCCAGGCGTTCGGATGCAAACAGCAAGAGGCTTTATTGGATACACGGGTACCCGGGCGGAAAGCCACTCAGATGACTTTACGCACCCTTCCGGGTGAAAAGCTGGGTTTTTTATAGGGTTAGAGCAGAAGCACTGATACAGAAGCGAGAAGCATAGTTACAGGGAGTTGATTGGCTCTTTCACATGAAACCATAACATGAATCAGGGTTGACAGGGACACCAGAATTCCAGGAACTGGGTGGTCAAAACAATTATGACGACCTTGACTAGTGCCGCCATATGTTGCTTTTCCCAGGACTCCTATCTCAGCCAGACCACCTGTCAGATATCCCATGAGGGTGGTCAGGACAAGTTGTTTTTGGCTCAGTTGGGGCAGCCTTGACCGCAGATATCTTGAGGGGGTGACTTAGCTGGATTTCTCAGAGTAATTTTTAGTTCCCATCCGGCCTTTACTATTTTTCCCAGAACTGTGGTACACCACAAAATGGCGTTAGCTATGTTTAACTCTGTTTAACTCAGGGTGATATGGGGTCTTTCACTGAAAATAATCTCATTATAGAATGTAGCACTTTTTTTCTTAATCTTTATATAAGTTGATTTGAGATTTTTAGTTATTCATCTTTCAAAGCAAATTTGATTTTGAATTGCTAGATCAATAAGTCTACTTTATTTTTAAAGTAATTATTTTGATCATCAGTGTGTGTATGTGGGAGAGATAAAGAAAGAGAGAGAGAGAGAGAATTTAAACTCAAGTCTTCATACTTGTGTAGCAAAAAACTTAAACTGCTGATCAATTCCCTAGGCCTGGTTCACATTTTTTACACATTTACTTATCCTTCCATTTTGTTTTACCATAGTTGTTATGCAAATAATGCTTTAAAAATAGAAAACTGCTTGATCATCTTAGTTCAATTCAGTGTTTTTATGTAAGTGCAGTTCTCCTTGCTTAATTATACAGCAGCATTTTGTAAATGTAGATATAAAAATTGTTTCACTTAGGCTGGGTGTATAGTTTATTGGTAAAATGTTTACTTGTTATATAGAGGGCTGGCAAGAATGCTAAGTGGGTAAAGGGATTAGCGTCAAGTTTGAAAGCCTAAGTTTGATCTCTGGAACTCTCATGGTTGAAGGAGAGAATCAACTCATTACACAGATGCCTGTGACCTTCACATTCATTCTGTTGTATTTATGTGCATGTATACACACAATACATAAACAGTTAAAATAAAACATAAAAATAAAAGTAATAAAATATTATCACTTATACAATAAATGTTTATCTCATTTATTTATTTTATTCACTTTACATCTCCCAGTCCCACCCTCTCTCCCTCCCTCCTCCTGTTCCTCAGAAAAGGGAAGCTCTCTTTCTCATCCATCCCAGGTCATCAAGTTGCATCAGGACATCCTGTGTCCTGTCAAGTCAGTCCCAGTAAGGGAAAGTCATAAAAAAGCTAGCAAGTGAATCCTTGCCTGATAATGCCCCTGATTCCCTTACTAGTGGACCTACTTGAAGCCTAAGCTGCTGATCTGCTACATCTTTATTGGGGGCCTAGGTCCAGTTCATGCATGGTCCTTGGTTGTTACTTCAGTCTCAGCAAACTTCTGTAGGCCCTGGATAGTTGGAGCTGTTCTTTTTCTTTTTCTTTCTTTTTTTTTTTTTTTTGTTAATTAATTCAATTTACAGCTCAGTCATAGAATGAAAAGGCAGTCTATTGTTTAGGAAAAGAGCTTCACCAATCCTACATCTGACAAAGGGCTAATAACCAGAATATATTAAAAAAAAAATCAAGAAATTAAACACATATGTCTTTATCTTCCTGATGTAGCCCGTGGCAGTTTAGTGACCAAGTAGGTTCCATAGTAATGGGAAGAGGGACTGTCTCTGACATGAACTGACTGGCCTGCTCTTTGATGACCTTCCCCTGAGGGGGGAGCAGCCTTACCATGCCACAGAGGAAGACAATGCAGCCACTCTTGATGAGACCTGATAGACTAGGATCAGAAGGAAGGGGAGGAAGACCTCCCCTATCAATGGACTGGAGGAAGGGCATGGGTGGAGAAGGGAGAGGGAAGATGGGGTTCGGAGGGGAGGGGGAGCACAGGGGAAATGCAAAGTGAATAAACTGTAATTGATAAAAATAAATTAAAAAAGAAAAAATGCAAGGGGCAACACATGCTGGAGAGGATATTAGAAAAGGAGAACACTTCTGCATTGCTGGTGGGAGTGCAAGCTTATAAACCACTTTAGAAATCAATCTGGCACTTTCTCAGAAAACTGGGAATAGTCATACCTCAAGACCCAAATATCACTTCTGTGCATATACCCAAAAGAGGCTCCACCATTAAACAAGGACATTCAGTGAACCATGTTCATAGCAACTTTATTCATAATAGCCAGAAACTGGAAAAAAATTAGATGTCCCTCAGCTGAAGAATGGGTAAAGAAACTGTGGTAACATTTACACAGTGGAATACTACTCAGCCATTAAAAACAAAGAAATCATGAAATTTGTGGGCAAATAGATGGAACTATAAAAGGTTATCTTGAGTGATGTAACACAGACCCAGAAAGACACACATGCTATATGCTCACTTATAAGTGGATTTTAGTCATATAGTCATACAGGATAGACATACTACCATGTACAGACGACATGAAGATAAGAAACAAGGAGGACTGTACGAAGGATGACTAAATCTCAATCAGAAGAGGAAATAGAATAGACAGAGGTAATGGTGGAAGAGTGGGAACAAGTATCATCAGAGTAAATCAACCATATTTTAGAGGGGCCTATGAAGTATGAAGCATCAGCCAAGGACAATGCATGGTCTAGACCTAGGTCCTCTACTTATAAATAGCTGATAGGCATCTTAGGCTTCATTTGGGCCCAATAGTCAGGGGAGCGGAGGATGTCTCTGACATGAACTATGTTATCTTCTTTTAGATCACTGCCTCCTGATGGGACTGCCCTACCAGGCCACAGGGTTGGAAGAGGAACACAGTCCTCATGTGAATAGAAGAACTGGGGTACCTGGATTGTGGGCTCCCCTATTCTGAGAAAATAGGGGTGGAAGCATTTGGTAGGGTGAGTGGGACTGGGAAGTGAGGCGGGATAGACTTATGATGGAGATGTAAATTGAATTAATTAACAACAAATGGTTATGAGTAAGCACCTATTTAATTCTTTACTCAGTAAACAAACACGTCATGCATGCATACTGTTAAGTAAAATATATGGAAGGCCATTATTTTGACTACACTCCTGTTCTAACACTCAAAACAAAAATTCAAAATGGAATCATTCATGTTAATTGCAAATACAAATTAAGTGGAATATTTACCTTCTAAGAAATTGTGATAAGATAATTCCAAGTTTCCCAAACACATCAATTGAAATTACATGTATCATGCATTTATATTCATAATCTTTTAATTTTTTTTAAATTGTAACCTTGCATAATATTATGTTAATTTATCACTTAATTTATATATAAGGAAATTTAATGCCCTGTCTCAGGATTTCAAGAACAAAAAAAAAAAAAAAATACCTTTGAGAGTAGAAAATATTGGGTAGATTTTATCAGACTACATTTTAAGCAACCATGTATATTTTAAAAATATATGTTAAAATTCTGAAATAACGGCAGACCTAACTGCCTGGGGGCTGCAGCCACTGAGGCTGAGCCCCAAGTCCTTTATCGGCAAAGGCCAGCAGTACTGTGTATCGGAGCCCCAGATTCACGTGCGGCAGCTGCACCATCCTCCCAGGGCCCGAGTCTGCTAGACGCCATACTAGCTCCGCAGGATCGCTATCACTGACGGTACGGCCCGCCCAATACCACAGTGACAGAGAATACGCTATATACTCACCAAAACCAGACAGAAACGCCATACAAGCTAGACACACCAGGCGCTGGGCCTCCGAAGCTTGGAGAGCACAGTAAAGAGACCCCAGGACTTCCCAGAAAGCATCTGGACTAGCAACCCAGTCTCCAGTTACAGCGGGACTTTCTAACCTGGCGGCGGAGCAGCACTGAGCTGGCGGGGCACATCAGCCCTCCAGTTTAAGACTAACCAGGGCCAAACCAGAGAACAGAAAGGCTGGTTACCCCGATTCCCACTGACGTGACCACCCTGAAATATCCAGCTGCAGCAAGACCTCATAACCTGGCAGTGACAGCAGCACGGAACTGGCGGAGCACATCAAAGAAGCAGGGCCAAACCAGAGAGCAGACAGCCCAGATACGCCGATTTCTGCCCAAGTGTCCTGCCTGTAAGTGAGTGCACCCTTGAGAATCTGCAGCTCCACTGATCCTGGCTTCTTCTAAAACAGAAGCCAGGCATCGAAACCCCTCCCACCCATATACCCACTTTGGGAAACAGAGGGGCACTAGGAACATTGAAGTTCCTGCTCGGTGGGTCTAATTGAGGAGTTAAGGCAGTTAATGCCAGAAATTGCACTGCGATCATCACTAGCGCCTGCGACATATACATTGCAGAGCCCCTCCCACACACTCAAGGGTTCAACATTAGCCATCACTCTGTCCCTCGAGACACACGCCCACACCCACTTACACACACACACACACATATACACACACACGCACGCACGCTTGCATTTGCCTCTGTTTGCGCCTGCGTACTTTCCTCCCACAGGTACAGCTAGTCCTCAGCATACGCTAAGGACACGGGACCTCTCTCAACTTCCTGAAGAATTCTCCAGACTCGAGAGAGAGACAGTACCAGTCTGATCGGCTGAATCCAAAAACAAACAGGGAAGGTCTCAGATAAGCCAATGGCCAGGGGTAGGCGAAAGAACATTTCCAACATAAATCAGGACCTCATGACTTCACCAGCAAACCCCAAAATCGATGGATATTCCAATTCATCAGAAGCACAGGAAAATGACCTTAAAGCCATGCTTGCTCAATTATTTGAGGCTCATAAGGAGGAAATGAACAAATCTTTCAAAGAGATGGCCAGTCAATTGGAGGTAAAGAAAGAAGAAATAGACAAAACCCTTAAAGAAACACAGGCAAACATAGCCAAACAAATAGAGGCACAAGTAGAGAAGAAATTAGTGGCATACAAAAAGGAAATGAACAAAGAAATAGAGTCCATCGTAGAGAGACAGGAATCCAAATTCAAACACATAAAAGAAATGGTGCAAGGCATGAAAACAGAATTAGAATCAATAAAGAAAACACAAAGTGAGAAAACTCTTGAGCTGGAGAACTTGGAGAAAAGATCAGGAACCACAAAAGTAAGCATCACCAACAGAATACAAGAGATGGAAGAGAGAATCTCTGGAGCTGAAGACACACTTGCAGAAATTGATACTTCTCTCAAAGAAAAAGTAAAATCAGAAAAATTCCAATCACAAAATATCCAAGAAATCAAGGATGCTATGAAAAGACAAAATCTAAGAATAATAGGAATTGATGAAAAAGAAGACTCCAGGCTCCAAGGTCCAGAAAATATTTTCAAGAAAATCATAGAAGAAAATTTTCCCAACTTAAAGAAAGAGATGTCCATAAATATACAAGAGGCCTACAGAACACCAAATAGACTAGACCAGAAAAGAAACACATCACGTCACATCATAGTCAAAACACTAAATCTACAGAACAAAGAAAAGATATTAAAAGCAGCAAGGGAAAAAGGCCAAGTAACATATGAAGGTAGACCTATCAGAATCACACCAGACTTCTCATCAGAAACTATGAAAGCCAGAAGGGCCTGGGCAAGCATCATGGAGACTCTAAGAGATCACAAATGTCAACCCAGACTACTATACCCTGCAAAGCTTTCAATCAACATAGATGGAGAAAACAAAATATTCCATGACAAAACTAAATTTACGCAATATCTATACAGCAAACCAACCCTACAGAAGATACTAGAAGGAAAACTCCAATCCAACGAAAACGAATTCACCCAAGAAAACAGGGCATACAGATAATGTCCCAACAAAAATGAAAAGAAAACAAGCAATGAAACAAGGTAAGATCATCGACTCCATTACACAAGGAACTAACATGCATTGGTCAATATTATCTATCAATATTAATGGACTCAACTCACCAATAAAAAGACACAGGCTAACAGAATGGTTACGGAAACAGGACCCAACATTCTGTTGCATCCAAGAAACACACCTATGCAACAAAGATAAACACTACCTCAGAGTAAAGGGCTGGAAAAATGTTTTTCAAGCAAATGGTTCCAGAAAACAAGCTGGAGTAGCCATCCTAATATCTAATAAAATAGACTTTCAACCCAAGTTAATCAAAAAAGATAAGGAGGGCCACTATATTCTCATCAAAGGAAAAATCCAACAAGAGGACATCACAATTTTGAATATCTATGCCCCAAATACAAGAGCACCTACATTCGTAAATGAAACAATATTAAAGCTTAAATCATACATTGATCCTAATACCTTAATAGTGGGAGACTTCAACACCCCACTCTCATCGAGGGACAGATCAACCAGACAGACACCAAATAGGGAAATGAAAGCACTCACAGAATCCCTAAATCAAATGGACCTAATAGATGTCTACAGATCTTTGCACCCAAACTCAAAAGAGTACACCTTCTTTTCAGCACCGCATGGAACCTTCTCCAAAATAGACCATATAGTTGGTCACAAAGCAAGCCTCAACAGATACAAAAGGATTGAAATAATCCCTTGTATACTATCTGACCACCATGGACTAAAGCTGGACATCAACAACAACAGAAACAACAAAAAGCCGACACGCACATGGAAACTGAACAACTTACTACTCAATGACAGCTGGGTCAAGGAAGAAATAAAGAAAGAAATTAAAGACTTTCTAGAATTCAATGAAAATGAAGGCACAACATACCCAAATTTATGGGACACATTGAAAGCAGTGCTCAGAGGAAAATTTATAGCACTAAGTGCCTACAAGAAGAAATCTGTAACATCACATACAAACAACTTAATGGCCCAACTGAAAAACCTAGAAAAAAAAGAAGCAGATACACCCAAGAGGAGCAGACGGCTGGAAATAATCAAAGTAAGGGCAGAAATCAATCAATTAGAAACAAATAAAATTATCCAAAGAATCAATGAAACAAAAAGCTGGTTCTTTGAGAAAATCAACAAGATAGACAAACCCTTAGCCAAACTAACTAAAAAGCAGAGAGAAACCATACAAATCAGCAAAATCAGAAAGGAAAATGGGGACATAACTACAGACACTGAGGAAATCCAAACGATTATTAGGTCATACTACAAAAGCCTATATGGCACAAAATTTGAAAATCTAAATGAAATGGATAACTTTCTTGACAGATTCCATCTACCAAAATTAAGTCAAGATCAGGTAGAAAGACTGAATAGTCCTATATCTCCCAAGGAAATAGAAACAGTCATTAACAGTCTCCCCTCCAAAAAAAGCCCTGGACCAGATGGCTTCAGCGCAGAATTCTACAAGACCTTCAAAGAAGTACTAACACCAATTCTCCTCAAACTATTCCATAAAATAGAAACAGAAGGAACACTACCAAACTCATTCTATGAAGCCACAGTCACTTTGATACCTAAACCACACAAAGATCCAACAAAAAAAGAGAACTTCAGACCTATCTCTCTTATGAACATTGATGCAAAAATACTCAATAAAATACTTGCAAACCGAATCCAAGAACACATCAAAGATATCATCCACCATGACCAAGTAGGCTTCATCCCAGGAATGCAAGGGTGGTTCAACATACGGAAATCCATCAATGTAATCCACCACATAAACAAAATGAAGGAGAAAAACCACATGATCATCTCCTTAGATGCTGAAAAAGCATTTGACAAAGTCCAGCACCCATTTATGTTTAAAGTCTTGGAGAGATCAGGGATACAAGGCACATACCTAAAGATAGTAAAGGCAATATACAGCAAGCCTATAGCCAACATCAAACTCAATGGAGAGAAACTTAAATCAATCCCACTGAAATCAGGGACAAGACAAGGCTGCCCACTCTCTCCATATCTCTTTAACATTGTACTTGAAGTCCTAGCCAGAGCAATAAGACAACTAAAGGAGATCAAGGGGATACAAATCGGAAAGGAAGAGGTCAAAGTGTCACTATTTGCAGATGATATGATAGTATACATGAGCGACCCCAAAGATTCAACCAGAGAACTTCTTCAGCTGATAAACACCTTCAGCAAAGTGGCAGGATACAAAATCAACTCAAAAAAATCAGAGGCCCTCTTGTATACCAAAGACAAAAAGGCTGAGAAAGAAATTAGGGAAACAACACCCTTCACAATAGCCACTAACAACATAAAGTACCTTGGTGTGACTCTAACCAAGCAAGTGAAAGACCTATTTGAGAAAAACTTCAAGTCTTTGAAGAAAGAAATTGAAGAAGATCTCAGAAGATGGAAAGATCTCCCGTGCTCATGGATTGGTAGGATTAACATTGTGAAAATGGCCATCCTGCCAAAAGCAATCTACAGATTCAATGCAATTCCCATCAAAATACCAACTCAATTCTTTACAGACCTTGAAAAAAAGATTCTCAGCTTCATATGGAGAAACAAAAAACCCAGAATCTCCAAAACGATCCTGTACAACAACAGATCATCTGGAGGTATCTCCATTCCCGATCTCAAGCTGTACTACAGGGCAACAGTAATAAAAACTGCATGGTATTGGCATAGAAACAGAAAGGAGGATCAATGGAATCGCATAGAAGACCCAGAAATAAACCCACACACCTATGAATTCTCAATATTTGACAAAGAAGCCAAATCCATTCAATGGAAAAAAGACAGCATCTTCAACAAATGGTGCTGGACCAACTGGATGTCTACATGCAGAAAAATGAAAATAGATCCATATCTATCACCCTGCACAAAACTAAAGTCCAAGTGGATCAAGGACCTCAACATAAAACCAGATACTCTAAATCAGCTGGAAAAAAAAGTGGGAAACAGCCTAGAATTCATTGGCACAGGAGACAACTTCCTGAACAGAACACCAACAGCACAGGCTCTAAGAGCAACAATCAATAAATGGGACCTCATGAAACTGAAAAGCTTCTGTAAAGCAAAAGACACTGTCATCAAAACAAATAGACAGCCTACAGATTGGGAAAGAATCTTCACCAACCCTTTATCTGACAGAGGGCTAATATCAAGTATATATAAAGAACTAAAGAAGCAGAAAAGCAACAAACCAAGTAATCTACTTAAAAAATGGGGAACAGAGCTAAACAGAGAATTCTCGAAAGAGGAACGTCGAATGGCAGAGAAACACTTAAAGAAATGCTCAACCTCATTAGCCATTAGGGAAATGCAAATCAAAACGACCCTGAGATATCACCTTACACCCATCAGAATGGCCAAGATGAAAAACTCAAGTGATAGCACATGCTGGAGAGGTTGTGGAGAAAAGGGAACCCTCCTCCATTGCTGGTGGGAATGTAAACTGGTTCAACCACTCTGGAAGTCAATCTGGCGCTTTCTCAGACAACTAGGAGTAGTGCTACCTCAAGACCCAGCTATACCACTCCTAGGTATATACCCAAAATTTGCTCAAGTACACAACAAGGACATTTGTTCAACCATGTTCATAGCAGCTTTATTTGTAATAGCCAGAACTTGGAAACAACCCAGATGTCCATCAACGGAGGAATGGATACAGAAACTGTGGTATTTTTACACAATGGAATACTACTCAGCAATCAAAAAGGAAGAAATCATGAAATTTGCAGGCAAGTGGTGGGATCTAGAAAAGATCATTCTGAGTGAAGTATCCCAGAAGGAGAAAGACAAACTTGGTATATACTCGCTTATATAGACCTACAAGACATGATAAACATAATGAAATTTACACACCTAAAGAAGATAATCAAGAAAGTGGACACAGGCGAAGGTGATTAATCCTCATTTAGAAAGACAAATGGGATGTGCATTGAACTTATGACAGGAGTCTATCACAAAAGGCATCTGAAAGACTCTACCTAGCAGTGTTTCAAAGCAGACACTAAGACTCATAACCAAACCCTCGGCAGAGTGCAGGGAATCATATGAAAGAAGGGAAGTTAGTATGATATGGAAAGGATAGGAGCTCCACAAGGACCAAATATATCTGGGCACAGGGTCTTTTCTGAGACTGACACTCAACCAAGGACCATCTATGGATATAACCTAGAACTTCTGCTCGGATGTGGCCCGTGGTAGCTCAGTAACCAAGTAGTTTTCCAAAGTAAGGGGAACACGGACTATTTCTAATAGGATCTCAAGGGCAGGCTGTTTGACCCCCACCCCAGGGGAGGAGCAGTCTGTTAGGCCACAGAGGAGGACTTTGCAGCCAGCCCTGAAGATACCTGATAAAACAGGGTCAGATGAAAGGGGAGGAGGTCCTCCCCTATCAGGGGACTTGGAAAGGGGCAGGGAGGAGACCAGGGAGGGAGTGTGGGGTTGGGGAGGGAATGAGGGAGCGGGATACAGCTGGGACACAGAGTTAACAAAATGTAACTAAAAAGAAAAATAAAATAAAAAAAAAAAAAAATTCTGAAATAACAAATCTGACTCCTTTTTATGTTTCTGCGAATTTCTAGTTCTATACTGGAAACCAACCTCTTTTACCCAAAATATTGGAACACTTTCTCAGTCTTATGTTGTGAAGTACTGACCATTTCTCAAACAGAAAAGAAAGCTAATTAAAGTATTTTAACTAAATTATTGTAATTTTGTCCTTTAACACCATCAACTGCAAGTCACAAGGCAGACACTATTCCTGATGCAAGTGGGACAAAGAAAGTACTCTAGGATATGAATGTATCTATTTACTTCTAAAATGATAACACCAGAGCATTGAAGGGTTGACATGGCAGTATTGTTCCATATAGACAGAGTCCTAAGTCAATAGAGACTAAACCTTTTAGAAGTAAGCATGTTTTAATTAATTACACTTTATTCATGTTGTATCTCCAATAAGTCCCTCCCTTCTCCCCTCCCGATCCCACCTTCCCTCCCCCTTCTTTACGAATGTCCCTCCCCAAGTCCACTGATAGGGGGAGATCCTCATCTCCTTCCTTCTGATCTTAGTCTATCAGATCTCATCAAGAGTGGCTGCATTGTCATCTTCTGTGGCCTGGTAAGGCTGCTCCCCCATCAGGGTGAGGTGATTAAAGAGCAGGCCAATCAGATTATGTCAGAGGCAGTCCCTCTTCCCATTACTATGTAACCCACTTGGACACTAAACTGCCATGGGCTACATCTGTGCAGGGGTTCTAGGTTATCTCCATGCATGGTACTTGGTTGGAGTATGAGCCTCTGGGAAGACCCTTGTGTTCAAATTTCTGGTTCTGTTGCTCTCCTTGTGTTGTTCCTGTCCTCTTCAGATCTTACTATTTCCCACTTCTTACATAAGATTCCATGCACACTGCCCAACAGTTGGCCAAAAGTCTCAGCATCTGCAAGGATCATCCTGAGTTGTCCCAGAAGCAAAAAGACACACATGGTATATACTCACTCATATAGACATGTAATATAAGATAAACCTACTAAAATCTGTACACCTAAATAAACTAATCAAGAGAGAGGACCCTGACTAAAATGCTCAATCCCTATCCCAAAAGGCAAAGAGGAAAAACATCAGAAGAAGAAAACAGGAAACAAGGTAAAAACTCGCCACGGAGGGCCTCTGAAAGGCCCTGCAGACTATCATAGCAGATGCTGAGAAGTAAGCATTTTTAAGGTAACTTACAGGGCCTTATCCATTCTAAATAATAAGAAAAGGAAAGGAATATAGAGTAGGTCACTTCCCTGGAAGAAAAAGCATACCCCAAATCTGTTCATAAAACAGGACTATTCCACTACAGTTTTAATATTTAGAATGACACTAGATATTTACATTTGTGATGAAATTATCTTGAATATGATTTTCATTTTTGCTTTGCTTTTTAAAGACTTATTTTACATTATGTTTATGTGGGTCTATGTGTTTGTCTATGTGCAGTAAGCACAGTGCCTAAGACGGGCAGAAGATGAAATTAGATCTCCTGAAATGGAAGTTATAGTTAGCTGTGATCTGCCAGACAGGGGTGCTTGGAACTGAACTCTAGTTCTCTGCAACAGCATTATGTGCTCTTAGCCACTGAGGAACCTCTCCAGTTGCTTTGTGGGGTTTTGTTTGTTTGTTTTGAAATGGCAGTCTTACTATATAGCCTAGGCTGGCATTGAACGTCTGATATTCCCACCTCACTCTCCCAAGTTCTGGAATTATAGACAGGAACCACTATATCTAGGTCATAGTTGACTTTCTTAGGGAGTAGAAATAACAGATAAAGATAGATAATGAAGTATATACTTAACTAGAAAAGAGTGTATGTAAATGCCTTGAGACAGGAAACAGTTTAGATAGAAATTAAAGAAAGATTAATGCAAATGATGTACAAAAGTTTTCAGAAAATGCAGCTGGAAGATGTGGCTGTAACTGAGATAATTGCAGGACAAAGCTTTTGAAATCCTGGTACTCATTGTGTAGACCAGACTGGCCTTGAATTGACAGATATCCAACTGCCTCTGCTCCCAACTACTGGGACTAAACCCAGCCCTACAACTTACACAGGTTAAATATATCCAAGAAAAAAATGAAATCAATAATCTCAGACCAGAATATCAAAAGAGGGGAAACACATATAACACACACACACACCACCACCACAACCACAACAATACCAAAAATCAATAAAATAATGGGGATCAACAAACATTGCTCATTGATATCTCTCAGTACATGGTCTCCATACCCCAATAAAAAGACATAGACTAACACAGTGGGTTCAAAACCAGGATCCACCAGCAGTGGAGGAGGGTTCCCCTTTCTCCACAACCTCTCCAGCATGTGTTGTCCCTTGAGTTTTTCATCTTGGCCATTCTGATGGGTGTAAGGAGAAATCTCAGGGTTGTTTTGATTTGCATTTCCCTAATGGCTAATGAGGTTGAGCATTTCTTTAAGTGCTTCTCTGCCATTCGATATTCCTCTACAGAGAATTCTCTCTTTAGCTCTGTTCCCCATTTTTTAAGTGGATTACTTGCTTTGTTGCTTTTCAGCTTGTTTAGTTCTTTATATTATATTGGATATGAGTCCTCTGTCAGATAAAGGGTTTGTGATGATTCTTTCCCAATCTGTAGGCAGTCGCTTTGTTTTGATGACAGTGTCCTTTGTTTTACAGAAGCTTTTCAATTTCATGAGGTCCTATTTATTGATTGTTGCTCTTAGAGCCTGTGTTGTTGGTGTTCTGTTCAGGAAGTTTTCTCCTGTACCAATGAGTTCTAGGGTATTCCCCACTTTTTTTTTCTAGCTGATTTAATGTGTCTGGTTTTATGTATCCTAGGCATATACCCAACAGAGGCTCAAGTACACAAAAAGGACATTTGCTCAACCATGTTTGTAGCAGCTTTATTTGTAATAGCCAGAAGCTGGAAACAACCCAGATGCCCCTCAACTGAAGAATGGATGCAGAAACTGTGGTACATCTATACAATGGAGTATTACTCAGCAATGAAAAATAAGGAAATCATGAAATTTGCAGGTAAATGGTGGGACCTGGAAAGGATCATCCTGAGTGAGTTGTCCCAGAAGCAAAAAGACAAGCATGGTATATACTCACTCATATAAACATACAACATAGGATAAACCCACTAAAATCTGTACATCTAAACAAACTAAGCAAAAGAGAGGACCCTAACTAAAATGTTCAATCCCCATCCTGAAAGGCAAAGAGGATGGACATCAGAAGAAAAAGAAAATAGGAAACAACCTCGGAACCTGCTACAGAGGGCCTCTGAAAGCCAGAAGAAAAAAGGAAACAACCTTGGAACCTGCCACAGAGGGCCTCTGAAAGCCTCTGCAGTATAGACTATCAAAGCAGATGCTGAGCCTGATGGCCAACTGATGGGCAGAGTGAATGGAATTTTATGTAAGAAGTGGGAAATAGTAAGAGCTGGAGGGGACGGGAGCTCCACAAGCAGAGCAACAGAACAAGACAATTTGAACACAGGGAACTTCCCAGAAAATCATACTCCAACCAAGGACTATTCGTGGAGATAATCCAGAACCCCTGCACAGATGTAGCCCATAGCAGTTCAGTGTCCAAGTGGGTTACATAGTAATGGAAAGAGGGACTGCCTCTGACATAATCTGATTGACCTGCTCTTTGATCACCTCCCCCTGAGGGGGGAGCAGCCTTACCAGGCCACAGTCGAGGACAATGCAGCCACTTTTGATGAGAACTGATAGACTAAGAACAGAAAGGAGAGGAGAACCTCCCCTATCAGTGGACTTGGGGAGTGACATGCATGCAGAAAGGGGAGGGAGGATGGGATTGGGAGGGGAGGAAGGAGGGGCTTATGGGGGGATACAAAATGAATAAAGTGTAATTAATAAAAAAAAACAGTATCCATCCTTCTCATGATCCAAGAAATGCACCTTAACAATAACAACAGACATCACTTTAAGGTGAAAGGATAGAAAATATATTCCAAGCAAATAGACCTAGGAAGCAAGCCAGCATTGATATCTAACAGCCTATACTTTAAACCAAAACTAGTTAAAAGAGTTAAGGAAGGACAGTACATATTCATCAAAGGAAATATCCACCAAGAAGACATTGCAGGTCTTAACATATATGCTCCAAACACAAGGGCACCCAAGTTGGTAAAAGAAACCTTTCTGAAGCTTGAATCCTATTGATCTTCACACACTTATAGTGGGAGACTTCAATACCCCACTTTCACCAATAAATGGATCATCAAGACAAAATATAAACAGAGAAATATGGAAGCTAACAGACATTATAAACCTAATGGACCTGACAGATATCAAACATTTCACCTAAACACAAAAGAATACACATTTTCTCAGCAACTCATGGAATGTTCTCCAAAATTGACTACAAACTCAGACACAAAACGAATATCATCAGACAGAAGAAAATTTACATAACACCTTGAATCCTATCTG
Organism: Psammomys obesus; assembly: GCF_907164565.1. Taxonomy (NCBI): domain Eukaryota; kingdom Metazoa; phylum Chordata; class Mammalia; order Rodentia; family Muridae; genus Psammomys; species Psammomys obesus. Next base: position 7,300,829 of record NW_026589137.1, read on the forward strand.
ACCACCTCAGATTAAAGCCGAATATAAATAACAACAAAAACAACAGAAAGCTTTCAAACTCATGGAAACTGAGAAATTCACATGGGAATGAAAATTGGGTCAAGACAGAAATTAAGAAAAAAATCAAAAACATTCTAGAATTTAATAAAAATGAATATATAACATACCCAAACTTTGAGAGGCACAATAAAGTTGCTTCTAAGGGGCAAGTTCATAATATTAAGTGCCTACATTAAAAAAATTGGGATGATCTCAGACTAGAAACTTAATGGCACAGCTGGAAACTATAGAACAATAAGAATCAATCACACCCAAAATAAGTAGATATCAAGAAATAAACTCATGGTTGAAATCAATAAAACAAAAACAACAACAAAAACAAAACAAAGAATCAATGAAACAAAGAAGTGCTTCTTTGAGAAAAATCAACATGACTGAAAAACCCTTATCCAACTTAACTAAAATGCAGAAAAAGTATGTCCAAATTAACAAAATTAGAAATAAAAAGAGGAACATAACAATAGACAAAAAGGAATTCCAGAGACTTGTAAGGACATACTTTAAAAACTTATACTCCAGCAAACTGAAAATTCTGAAAAAATATAGATAGATGGAAAGATAGATTGGTAGATAGACAATATTCTTGATATATACCGCTTACAAGGATAAATCATGATCAGATAAACACTTTAAAGAAAACTATAACCCCTAATGAAATAGATGCTGTCATTAAAAGTCTACCAAAAAAGCCTAGGGCCAGATAGTTTTAGGCAGAATCCTACCAGACTTTCAAAACTGAGCCAATACTCCTCAAATTAATCCATAAAATAGAAACAGAAGGACCACCATACAATTAGTTTTATGAAGTCACATTTACCCCAAAACCCAAAACACATAAAGACTCATCGAAGAAAGAATAACAGACTAATTTCCTTTATGAACATGGATGTAAAAAAAAAAAATACTCAATAACATACTTGCAAACTGAAAACAAGAACATATGAAAAAGTTTGTCACTATGATCAAGTAAGCTTCATCCCAGAGATACAGAGATGGTTTAATATACATAAATCAATAAATGTAATCCACTGTATAAAAAATTTGAAACAGAGAAACCACATTCTTATCTCAATAGATTCAGAGAAGGCCTTTGACAAAATCTATCATACCTTCATAATAAATGTCCAGAAGAGATACAGCAAACATGTGACATATTTCAACATAATAAAGGCAGTTTACAAAAATCCCATAAACAACATCAACTTAAATGCAGAGAAACTCAATGCATTCCCACTAAAATCAGGGACAAGACAGATTGACCGTTATCTCCATACTTATTCAAGTAGTAGTTGAAGCCTTAGTTAGAGCAACAAGAAGACAACTGAAGAAGATCGAGGGTATAAAAATAGAAAGGAAACAGAAGTATCCTTAATTGTGAATGATATAATTGTATACATAAGTGATCCCAAAATTTCCACCAGAAAACTCCTACAGCTAATAAACACTTCAGTAAAGTAGCTGAATATAAAATTAACTTACAAAAATCAGTAGCCCTTCTTTATACAAATGGCTGACTGTGAAAAAGTCAGGGAAACAACATCTTTCACAATAAAGTCAAACAATAAAAATATCTTGGGGTAACTCTAAGTCAACAAAAAGACAAATATGTTTGTAAGTAGATATTATTTTTAAGTCAGTTAAGTCAATTATTATCGTGCTACAGTTCATAAAATCATAAAGGTTAGGTATAGAGTAAGGGACTACAGGAGGTACATAGATCTTGTTAGAAAAAGAACTATATTAGTTATGAGGTGATGCTCCAATGGAAAGGTCAAGTGGGGAGGGGAAGCGGGGAGGAGGTGATAAGGGCGGTAATACTTGGAGAAACAGCTAAACTTAAGGGCCAGTTGAGGAGTAGTATGGAAACTTAGTACAGTAGAAACTTCCTAAAATATATGTACTTATGAAGGCAATCTAAAAGAAATTGCCGAACAATGGCAACCCTAACTGGCCATCTCTTGTGACCAAATAAAGCTTCCAGTACCAGGACTGAATTATGTCTAATTGAGTTGTTGGCCAAATGGGCTCCATGGAAAAGTTTAAACAACCTACGCTGTTGCCAATACTATAGGTTGTTTTCCACAAGCTTATGGCATGGTACCCATTCCTGAAGATGACACCTATAAAACTAATCAAACATGAAGAAGTTGAGAAGGTGCCTTTATAAAACCTTCACCCCATTGATAAATGCAAGAGTCCTTGTATTTGGTGCATAGATGTTTAGGATTATGATGTCCTCCTGGTGATTTTTTTCCTTTGATGAGAATGAAGTGTCTCTCTCCATCTCTTTTGATTAATTTTGGTTGAATGTCTATTTTATTAGATATTAGGATGGCTACTCCAGCTTGCTTCTTGGGTCTGTTTGTTTTGGAAAACCTTTTTTTTGAGCCCTTTGATCTGAGGTATTGTTTATCATTGTTGCAGAGGTGTTTCTCTTGAATGTAGCAGAACATTGGATACTGTTCCACAACCAGTTAGTTAGTCTGTGTCTTTTTATTGGAGAGTTGAGACCATTGATGTTCATAGATATTTGTAACCAATGATTGTCAGTTCCTTTTTTTCTGGAGTTGGTGGTGATTGTATGATTGTGTGCTTTCTTCTTTTGATATTTTTGTTGTGAAGTTATCTATGCCATGTGTTTTCTTGGGTGTAGTTGATCTCATTGAGTTGGAGTTTTCCTTCAAGTATCTTCTGTATGGCTGGATTTCTGAATATATACTGATTAAATTTAGTTATGTCATGGAGAATTTTGTTTCTTCATCTATGTTGGTTGAAAGTTTTGCTGGATATAATAGTTTGGGTTGGCATTTCTGACTTTTTAGTGTCTGCATGATATCTGCCCAGGCCATTCTGGCTTTCAGAGTTTCTGTTGATAAGTCTGGTGTTATTCTGATAGGTGTGCCTTTATATGTTACTTAGCCTTTTTTTCTTTGCTGCTTTTAATATTTTTTCTTTGTTATGTAAAATTAATATTTTCATTATTATGTGTCAGGAGGAATTTCTTTTCTGGTCTAGATTATTTGGTGTTCTGTAAGAACATCTCTTTCTTAAGTTTGGAGAAATTTTCTTCTATGATTTTCTCAAAAAATATTTTCTGGACCATGGAGCCTGGAATCTTCTTTTTCTTCTATTCCTATTATTCTTAGGCTCCAAGATCTTTCTTCCTGCTTCCCAGCAACCTAGTTCACCTGGGTCAGAAAAAATGAGGTCAGCATATACAATGAGTCCAGAGGAGCTGAGCCAGGCTGGGACACAAATCCCATCCTCCACCATCTTAAGGAAGCCTCTGGAACACTGGAGTAGCTCTAGACTCAGAGATCTTTCCCCCTGTATCCCAGCTACCTGGCATACCTGGCATAAACAGTGAGCCAAAAGAGAGAGTGAATCCAGGGAAGACTACTCAGACTCCAGAGACAGGTAGATCCTGTCAGCAGCACAGGCTCCAGGAATAATCAGTCAAGGGTACATACAATCAGATGACAAGAGGCAAGTGTAAGAATACAGGCAACAGAAACCAGAACATCATGGCTTCATGACAATCTCTAAAACTGAGCAGATATTCTATTGCAGCTGAAACACGGGAAAATGATCTTAAATCTATAATTATGCAGTAATGTGAGGCACATGAAGAAATGAACAAAAGGAAATACAAGCATATAAAGAGGAAATGAACAAAAAATAGAGGCCATCATGAACAGACAGGAATCCACATTCAAACAGATAAAGGAAATGGTACACGAACTGTAAACAGAATTAGAATCAATAAAGAAAACACAAACAGAGAAAACCCTGGAGTTGGACAACTTAGAGAAGAGATCAGGAACCACAAAGGTAAGCATCACCAACAGAATACAAGAGACAGAAGAGAGAAATCTCAGGCACTGTAGATACAATTGCAGAAATTGATACTTCTCTCAAAGGAAAAAATAAAATCGTTAAGTTCCAAACACAAAACTTCCAAGACATCAAGGACACCATAAAAAAATCCATTTTCAATAAAAGAAAAAAAATGCAGAGTGCTTCAGACTAATGATGTAGCAGGAGAGGAGGAATATTAAGTGACATTATGATAAAGAAATAAAAGAAATAATGATAGATTGAATGTGAGGGTGAAAAGGAAAAAGGAAGGTAGGAAGATGATGGAACTTGCATACAGAACAGATCGTGGAGAGGTACTTTATTTTATTTTTTATACAGTGAGCTTCAGGAGTGCTCAGGATAAGAAGATATATGTTATGGGAAGTTAACTATAGAAAACTGAAGCTGCAGAAGCATCCAATGTTAGGAATAACATGTTGAGAATCACGTGAATTTGTTGGTAATTTGATGGACAGGAATAAAAGAGGCTAAGAAGTTGAAAACCAGGCACAGTAGACCTTCTTGTAAGTCAAGCATTAAGTAGACTGAGGAAGGAGAATCATGATCAGTTCAAGGGCCACCTGAACAACATTAAGTGTGTTCTACGCCAGCCTGGACTACTCAGTGATACCCTGCAAAAGAGAGAGAGACAGAGACAGAGACAGAGAGACACAGAGAGAGAAGGCAGAGATGGATAGGGAGGAGGAAAAAAATGGAAAATAAGCTGAATAAACAAGATGACTGGAAGAAACGGCTCCCTGGGACTAGGATCATTGGGTTGGCTGGAGCTGGGGTAGCAACAAGATGGCATCCTCGGCAGAATGATGGTTTCTCCCCTGGCTGGAGCCTGAGATAGTGGTGGCAGTGGGACCACTGCCCTAATTTACTGCGCCCCTTTCCCAGCCCATGATATCACCGCAAACTCGAGACATCGGTGGCCTCCCAAATAGCAAGTGGCCTAGCTTCAGCAGCTGCAACCAGTAACTGAGGCCTGGCCCTCATCAAGCAGCGATCTGGCTTCTGTAAGCTGATTCTGCACCCTGTAAAGCCAACAAAAGCATCGGTTTTCCATTGTCTGCCATGCTCCACAGTTCTGCTGCGTGGAACATCCCCAGAGGACTCCATCCTCTTCCCAGAGGTGTCAGGCTTGGCTCCTGCCTCTATCTTCAGGTCTTAGAATGGCGAGAAGCATCCTCTCCAAGGCAGAATTTATCTTTGGAGGGAAATACAAACTGGTGAGGAAGATAGGATCTGGTTCCTCCGTGGTCATTTATATGGTGATCTACATCACCAATGGTGAGGAAGTGGCAGTGAAGCTAGAATCCCAGAAGGTAGGCATCCCCAGTTGCTGTGTGAGATCAATCTGTATAAGATTTTTCAAGGTGGGGTTGGCATCCCTCACATACAGTGGTATGGACAAAAGAGTACAATATGCTAGTCACGGATCTCCTGAGGCCTAGCCTTAAAGACCTCTTGAATTTCTATTCAAGAAGGATCACTATGAAGACTGTACTTTAGCTGACCAGATGATCAGTGGAACCAAATATGTGCCTACAAAGAATTATATACACAGAGACACTGAACCAGATAACTTCTTAATGGGTATTGGATGTCACTGAAATAAGTTATTCCTTATTGATTTTTGTTTGGCCGAAAAGTACAGAGACAGCAAGACAAGGCAACACATTCCATGAAGAGAATATAAAATCCAAACTGGGATTGCATGATATGCTAGAATCAATCTTGATACTGAGGAGAGTCGCAAGGATGACATGGAATATTTAGGATATGTTTTGATGTATTTTAATAGAACCATGGCAAGGGCTAAAAGCTACAACAAAGAAACAAAAATATGAAAAGATTAGTGAAAAGATGTCCACTCCTGTTGACGTTTTTTGTAAGGGGTTTCCTGCAGAATATGCCATGTACTTAGATTACTGTCATGGGCTGTGCTTTGAGGAAGCTCCGGATTACATGTATCTGAGGCAGCTATTCTGCATCCTTTTCAGGTCCCTGAACAACAGTACATTTGATTGGATGATGTTAAAGCAGAAAACAGTACAGCAGGCAGCCTCTTCCGGTGGACAAGGTCAGCAGGTCCAAACCCCCACAGGCAAGCTAACTTAAAAAATCAAGAGTAACATGAAAGGTTTCTAAGCAAGAATTGAGGAAGAGAAGCAGCAGAGCAGATGATTGGAGCAGGATTTGTTTCTCCACAATTCTAGATATTTTAGTTCATATGTACACTAGCCAGCAGTTGTGGGCAACTGTTTATTGGTGTAAAGAACTTAATTTCAGTATAAACTGGCTCTGGACAGCATTGCTGATGCAGATCCTAAGCTGTACCCTCTGTAATTGTGAATATTAACTGAAATATCAAAACATGGTGTTTGTTTTTCTATTGCATTTTTTTTCAAGTGGAAAAGTTAACTAAATGGTTGACACATAAATTGGTGGAGAAATTGTGCATATGCCAACTGTTTTTTGTTGTTTTTAAAACCTTTTATTTTGAACTATACTGCTTTGGGATCTCATTTCAGAAGAACGGCATGAACAGTCTTCGGCCACAGTTGTGATGCTTGTAAATGTTCACAATTGTATGTTCTTAGGGTTTTCCTTCCCTGGGTTTTGCAAATTGTTAACTTAAAACATTCTTTAAATGGCTGGCTTCTTGTTTGCAGGCCAGCTGATATGGTAGCAACCAAAGATTCCAGTGTTTGAGCATTGAAAAACTCTACCTCCTTACCTGTGCTAGAAATAACAGCATCTAAAGTGAAGACATAAGAAAAAAAAATAAAGCATAGTGACTACTAGATTATTCTTTGGATTCTGCAATAACTCTATAATATTCTTGCTATTAAAAAGCATATTTGTCATGGAAATTTAGTTGCTGTTAAGATTTTGGAACAAAACCTGCTTCTGGGTTGCCTAGCAACTTATGATGTCAACATGTGTCACAGGCCAGGTGGCCACACCTGGAAGGCGTGGTTACCTTGCCCTTTAAAGGGACCAGCTGGCCATGTGGTCTCTCTCTTGGTCCTCTCTTGGTCTTTTGCTCTCTTGGTCCTTTCTCTATCAGGGCACTTTCCCCCTTTCTTTCTCCCCATCATATCCTGCTCTCCCTTCCCTCCCTCTCTTCATATCCACCTAATAAACCTCTTTCATAGAAGATCAGTTGTGAGCCTCTTCATTCATTAAGTGGCCCCAACAGTTGCTGTCTTACAACTGAACATGTATGTGTGTTGCTTAGATAAATGTAATCACTGTAAACATCTATATGATCTGAGATTTGTTTTTATTTTGAAATGGGAGCTTTTTGTTTACAAGTTCATTAAAAGTTAAAAACTGAAAAAAAAAAGAAGATGAGTAATATAGAAAGAAGAAAGCTTAAATCTGGGTATGTAGTACAACATGTTGCTATGTCTAACTGGCAGTTTACAGGCCTCATGTGCCCTAGAGTAACTATGAAAGTGGATGAGCACAGAGTCAACATGAAATAACTAAAAATGTTGTGGTTTGTTTTCTCTTGTAACTCAATTGCAAGCTCCTACAGCTCTTGAGCTTGAGCTTTGTAGATGACAACCTTGCATACCAATGGTAAAGGGTTCTACATGCCTGCTTGAGTGAAAGAAAGAAGACAGACAGAAATTTAGGTGGAAAACTGCCAGAGTTTTGCAGCAGCCAAGCTAAAGTAATAAAGCATTACAAGGAGTCAATAATCTGAATAGAACATTCAAAGGAATGAAAAAGGCCACGATGGTTCTCTATTACCAGGAAAGCCTTTCTAAAAGGGGCAGCTCTTTCCTTTCAAGAATTTTGTTTTGTTTTGTTTGTTTGTTTGTTTGTTTTCGGTTTTATAGTAGTCAACACTTTGGTAAGGAAACTTTTTCATCCTTCCTTCAGCCTAGAATCATGAGGAACAGAAAAGAAGCCCGGAGATAATGAAAGGCACTGCAAGTTCTTCCATGAACAATTGACCATGGGTTTCTTTAGCCCGAAAGAGACACAAAAGAAAACACTTAAGAAGATATATTGTTAATGCACCTTGCTGGGAGCACTTTCACTTCTCTTATTTCTGTGGTCACCTGCCAAAATGGAGTCAACTCACCAAATAACCACATCATAGAAAACACACAAGCTGTTGTTCCTGTTACAATAATCACCAATTAATAGCAACAGGAGTGTTGCACCTGAAAATGCTTTCCTGTCTCCTTTTTGCAGAATTAGTATTATTTGGAAATACAGAAAAGAAAGAAGCAACAGCTATCAGATGGTTCCATGTTTGTTTGTTTGTTTGTTGTGGTTGAGTAAATTTAAAGAGGCAATAACCATAATAAATATAAGTTCTGCAAGCAACTCATGGTTCCTTCTTGTTTAGGAGTCTATTAGTTTTATCAAATGTGACCTTCTCTTTCTCTGAGTATAAACAGTCACAAGGAGTTATTAAAGGGCAAGATTATATTTCGGGCTGCATTGGGCTCCAATTATCCTTTTGATTTCATTGTACTGTCTGCTGTTATTTATTAATCATTTACTATGTATCAGACATTCTTCTTGGTGTCTGCAATAAAGCAATAAAGTAAACATAAATCCTAGACATAATGGAGCTTATTGGTTGTCATGTTTGTTATTGTGCTAGAACCACTCTCTGCATTTGCTTTTGTGGAAAATAGCTAATGAGGAGAAAAATGAACTCTCAAGGACCCTTACTTTTTTGCCCTTTGTTTCTCCTCCTTCTAGAAAATAGATCACAGACTCTCTCAGGAATTAAGAGAAGAAAATGTTTGTATGACGTAGTGCTATGTATCTCTTATGACCTTCCTCTGTCTTTCCTTTGGGTTTTATTTCTTGTGGTATTGATCAATCCAAGGCCTTGTATATATCAAGCAATCAGCCGCTCATCCCCAGACTGCCACCTGGACTGCCACTTAATTTAGTATACTTGTCTTATAATTTCTTGTAGTAGTGCCATAAATTCTCTGCTTCCTGAAGGGGGTTGGAAGAAGGACTACTTGATCTAGTGTCAAGGAGGCTTTGAACAGAGTGCTAGAAGATTTCAGTATAATATTGTCCATCCTCAAACCCTCAGTACATTTCACTACATTTTATTTATTCTCTCACTCTCTGTCATGGTCTCTGCCTCTCTCTGTCTTTCTCCATCTCTCTGCATGTATGTGTGCATTTGTCTTTAAAAGGTAAACAAGAGTTCCCCAGGGTGCATGCATTTGTCAGAAGACAATTGCAGTTGTTTTCTCCTTCCAGCATGTGGTTACAAGGATTCATCTGAGATTGTCATAATGTCAGGCTCAGCAGCAGGCATCTTACCCAACAAATCTTCTCACTATCCTCTACTCAACAAGTTTGATATGTACATGTGTTTTCTTTTTCATTGAACACTATGTACCCTTAATTTTTGTGAGTCAAAATTATCCTGCCTTTCCTCTCACCACTGCTCTGGTCATTTCTCTCATCTCCGAGGATTTTCTTCCTCTGTACATCCATTTAATGGCAAAGTTTTATCTCAAAGGTCTATCTAAAGCACTTGTCTCTTCTTTCTTGCCCTGTTCTAGTTACTTTCTATTGTTGTGAAGAGTCAAGATGATCAAAGAAACTCTTATAACAAAAGCATTTAATTGGAGAGAGTGACAAGATGGCAGCACCAGGAGAACACTGTGTCTGAGGAGCAGGACAACGTTTTCTGTACAGCAACCAAGAGACTAAACTCTGGGCCCTAAAACAACAGCCATCATGTTTCCCAGGTGAGAGGAAACCCCCATGGCATGGTCAGTTGGGTCCACTCTCAGGTCACCCAGCCAGAACACAGAAGAGATCCCAGTCGCGCAGGCACTAGGTAGCCAGACCAGAGCCACATGCCTGTGTGTCCTGATCACCTTCCCAGGCTGAATGGTGGGCACAAAAACACCAGGACTGGCAGTCCCAGTCATGAGAAAAACCCACAGGGAAGGAAGGAAATGGGACTGACTTAGGGTCACCCAGTCTTTCCCTGGAAAAGGTCTCGCAGAATGACGGATGTGTGCCACCAGCACTGAAATGGGCTCCAGGTGCGAGCACAGAGACTTGCTGCAAGCCCAGCTCTCCATCACAGATAGAGATGTGTGCCCCAGGTCAACAGAGACTGGGAGTCCCTGTCAAGAGTAAACCTGACAAGGAAGGACGGAAACCAGGACATGATTAGGCCACCCAGTATATCCCTGGAAAAGGTCTCACAGACCAGCCCAACCCAGGGACCTACTGTGCACCAGTTAGCCTATTGCTACCAGGAGAGTGGTAATCACCTGCACAGATTACCACTTGGGTACTGAGGCACAGAGCTCCAACCTAAGACCTACAGAAATCTGGGTCCCCGAGATCAACCCCCAGATACTGCTCCAAGGAACAACCACTTATCCCTAAGAAAACTGACCAAACCAAGGGACACACAGGATACAGCAGCAGGTCAATAAGTTTAAAGCAAGAAACCCAGAAGCAGGGCAGCTGTCTCCAGGACTTCTCCAGGTGAGTGGGGAGCCCTCTTGACTAGCAAGGACCACAGTTACCACTCAGGTCTCTATGCCTGAGTTGAGCTCTGGCAATTCCTGAAAAACACTGTCCATTTAGTGAGCATACCCAAAAATCTGAGGAGGCTTCCTTCAGGAAAAACCATCTTCCTGCCAAGGGGATTCTCTCTGCCACAGGATCCCAGGAACCACCAAAAAATAACACCCAATACCTAAGATTGCCAGGTATTGGGTAGAGGCCAGACTAAAAGCTCAACCAGCAAAAGACAGAGCAATATAGCATGTCCAGAACCCAATTATACAGGGGCAAGCAGCCCTGGACAACTCAGCATAAATGAAATTAAAAGAGATGACCTAACATCTATGTTTATGAAGAGGATAATAGAGGAAACAAAAAAAAATGTGTAAAGAACTAGAGGAAGATAAAGTCAAACAGATTATGGCCATCCATAAAGACATACATGAAGTTGCAGCCAAACAGTTCGTGGTCGTTAGAAAGGAAATACTTAAATGAATGAAACAAATAAAAGAAATAGAGGATTGTTCAAACAAACAGCTGAAGGAATTGAAGGAAAATTATAGTCAGACAGGTGAAGGAAATCAACAAAACAGCTCAAGAACTGAAGATAGAATTGGAAAAATTAAAGAAAACACAAATGGAGGAAATTGTTGACAGAAAGAAATTAGGGAAGAAAACAGGAACTACAGAGGTCAACATAACCAACTGACTACAAGAGATGGAAGAAAGAATCTCAGGTGTGGAAGAAACAATGAAAGAAATTGATGTATCTCTCAAAGAAAATCTTAAATCTAAAAAATTCCTGACACAGAGCATCCAAGAAATTCAAGACAATATAAAAGACAAAACCTAAGAATAATAGGAATAGAGGAAAAAGGAGATTCCCTCCTCTAAAGATCAGAAAATATTTTCAACAAAATCATTGAAGAAAATTTCCCCAACTTGAAGGAGAGGCCAATAAGAATACAAGAGGTCTACACCCAATAAATTAGACTGGAAAAGAAAATCCTTTTGCCACATAATAATCAAAAAGGAAAGTATATAGAACAAAGAAAAAAATACTAAAAGCTACAAGGGAAAAAGACCAAGTAACGTATAATGGCAAACTCATTAGAATCACACCTGACTTTTCAACAGAGACTATGAAAGCCAAAAGGGCCTGGAGGAGTATCATGAAGAACCTAAGAGAACACAGATGTCAGCTCAGGCTACTAACCCAGCAAAACTCTCAGTCCTCATAGACGGAGAAAACAAGATAATCAATGAGGAAAACAAATTTCAACAATACCTACACACAAATCCAGCGTTACAGAAGACACTAGAAGGAAAAATAATACCGAAGAAACCTAGCTACTTTCAAGAAAACACAGGAAATAATTAACCTCACTACAGTAAAACAAAAAGCAACCAAGTACACAACCTTATGACCACAGCCAACATCAAAATCAAAGGACCTAACAGCCACTGGTCATTAATCTCTCTCAACATCAATGGACTCAATTCTCCAATAAAAAGACACAAACTAAAAGAATGGATGCGTAAACAAGACCCACCAATCTGTTGCATACAAGAAACACACCTAAGTCACAAAGATAGACATTACCCGAGGGTAAAGGGCTGTAAGATGGCTTTCGAAGCAAATGGACCCAAGAAGCAAGCAGGAGTAGCCATTCTAATATCTGATAAAAAAAAAGTCTTTCTACCAAAATTAATCAAAAGGGATGGGGAAGGACACTTCATACTCATCAAGGGAAAATTCCACCAGGAAGACATCACAATCCTGAACATCTATGCCCCAAATACAAGGGCACCCACATTAGTAAAAGAAACATTGAAAAAACTTAAACCACACATGGATCCACACACATTAATAGTGTGAAACTTCAACACCCCACTCTGAACAAAGGACAGGTCAACAAAACCGAAATTAAACAAAGAAACAATGTCTCTAACAGAGGTCATATATCAAATGGACCTAACAAACATTTACAGAACCTTACACCCAAACACAAAAGAATTTACCTTCTTATCAGCACCTTATGGAACCTTCTCAAAAATAGACAATATGGTTTGTTCACAAAGGGACCTAAACAGATACAAGAAGATTGTTATAATCCCTTGTATCCTATCTGATCACCATGGACTTAATATGGACCTCAGAAACAACAGAAATAGCAAAAAGCCTACACACACATGAAAACTGAACAACTTGCTACTAAATGACAGCTGAGTCAGGGAAGAAATAAAGAAATTAAAGTCATCCTAATATTCAAAGAAAATGAAGGCACAACATACCCAAACTTGTGAAAACATGATAATCTCCTTAGATCCCGAAAAGCATTTGACAAAATCCAATATCCATTCATGTTTAAAGTATTGGAAAGATCAGGGATACAAGGCACATATCTAAACATATTAAAGGCAATATACAGCAAGCCTACAGCCAACATCAAACTAAACGAAGAGAAATTTAAAGCAATCCCACTGAAATCAGGGACAAAGCAAGGCTGCCCCCTCTCTCCATATCTCTTCAACATAGTGCTGGAAGTCCTTGCTAGAGCCATAAGACAGTTGAAGGAGATCAAGGGGATACAAATTGGAAAGAAAGAAGTCAAATTATCAAGATTTGCAGATGATATGATAGTATGCCTGAGTGACCCCAAAAATTCTACCAGCGAACTCCTACAGCTGATCAACACCTTCAGCACTGTGGTTGGATACAAAATTAACTCAAAAAAATTTGAAGCCCTCCTGTATACAAAAGACAAAATGGCCGAAAAAGAAATTAGGGAAACAACACCCTTCACAATAGCCACAAATGAAATAAAGTACCTTGGGGTAACCCTAACCAAGCAAGTCAAAGACTTGTATGAAAAAATTTCCAGTCTCTGAAGAAAGAATTAGAAGAAGATATCAGAAGATGGAAATATCTCCCATGCTCATTGCTTGGCAGGATTAACATAGTAAAAATGGCCATCTTACCAAAAGCAATCTACAGATTCAATGCAATACCCATCAAATTACCAACACAATTCTTTACAGACGTGAAAGAAAAATTCTCAACTTTATATGGAACTAACAAGAAATCCAGAATTGATAAACCAATCCTCTAAAATAAAAGATCTTCTGGAGTTATCTCCATCCCTGATCTTAAGCAGTACTATAGAGCAACAGTAATAAAATCTGCATGGTACTGGCATAGAAACAGAATGGTGGATCAATGGAACCAAACAGAAGACCCAGAAATAAACCCAGACACTTATGGACATCTGATCTTTGACAAAGATTCCAAAACCATACAATGGAAAAAAGATAGCATCTTCAACATATGGTGCTGGTCTAAGTGGATATCTACATGTAGAAAAATGCAAACAGATCCATACTTATCACCCTGCACAAAACTGAAGTCCAAGTGGATCAAAGACCTCAACATAAAACCAGACACATTAAGTGGGTTAGAAGAAAAAGTGGGGAAGACCCTAGAACTCATTGGCACAGGAGACAACTTCCTGAACAGAACACCAACAGCACATGCTCTAAGAGCAACAATCAATAAACTGAAAACTTCTGTAAAGCAAAGGACACTGTCCTCAATACAAAATGAATGCCTACAGATTGGGAAAGAATCTTCACCAACCCTTTATCTGACAGAGGGCTAATATCCAGTATATATAAAGAACTAAAGAAGCTGAAAAGCAGCAAACCAAGTAATCCATTTAAAAAATGGGGAACAGCTAAACAGGAAATTCTCAATTGAGGAATATCAAATGGCAGAGAAACACTTACAGAAATGCTCACCCTCATTAGCCATCAGGGAAATGCAAATCAAAACGACCCTGAAACTCTAACTTACACCCTTCAGAATGGGCAAGATCAAAATCTCAAGTGACAACACATGCTGGAGTGGTTGTGGAGCAAGGGGAACAATTCTCCACTGCTGGTGGAAATGTAAACTTGTACAACCACTTTGGAAATCAATCTGGTGCTTTCTCAGTCAAGTAGGAATAGCGCTTCCTCAAGATCCAGCTATACCACTCCTAGGCATATATCCAAAGAGGCTCAAGTTCAAAATAAGGACATTTGCTCAACCATGTTTGTAGCAGCTTTATTTGTAATAGCCAGAAGCTGGAAACAGCCCAGATGCCCCTCAACTGAAGAATAGATACATAAATTGTGTTACATTTACACAATGGAATATTACTCAGCAATGAAAAATAAGGAAATCATGAAATTTTCAGGTATATGGTGGGAACTGGAAAGGATCATCCTGAGTGAGCTGTCCCAGTGAGCAGAAAGACACACATGGTATATACTCACTCATATAGACATGTAATATAAGATAAACCTACTAAAATCTGTACATCTAAAGAAACCAATCAAGAGCAGGACCCTGACTAAAATGCTCCAACCCCATCCCAAAATGCAAAGAGGAAGGACATCAGAAGAAGAAGAAAACAGGAAACAAGCTAGAAAATGCCACAGAGAGCCTCTGAAAGGCTCTGTCCTGAAGACTATCAAAGCAGATGATGAGACTTATGGCCAACTGTTGGGCAGTGTGCATGGAATCTTATAAAAGAATTGGGAAACAGTAAGATCTGGAGAGGAAAGGAACTCCACAAGGAGAACAACATAACCAGAAAATTTGAACACAGTGGTCTTTCCAGAGACTTATACTACAACCAAGTACCATGCATGGAGATCACCTAGAACCCCTGCACAGATGTAGCCCATGGCAGTTCAGTATCCAAGTGGGTTTCTTAGTAATGGAAAGAGGGACTGCCTCTGATATAAACTGATTGGCCTGCTCTTTGATCACCTCCCCCTGAGGGGAAAGCAGCCTTACCAGGCCATAGAAGATGACAATGCAGCCACTCCTGATGAGACCTGATAGACTAGGATCATAAGGAAGTGGAGGAAGACCTCCCCTATCAATGGACTTGGGGAGGGGCATACGTGCAGAAAGTGGATAGAAGGTGGGATTAGGAGGGGATTAGGGAGGGGTTTATGGGGGGATACAAATTGAATAAAGTGTAATTAATAAAAGTTAAAAAAAGCCTTTAATTGGAGGCTTGTTTACAGTTTCAGAGGATTAGTCCATTTCCATTATGGCAGGAAGCATGGCAACAGAGAGGCAGAGATGGGACTGAGATGTTTACCTCCTGATTCACAGTCAGCAGACAGCAAAAGAAAGGCATTGGACCTGTTTGGGCTTTGAAAACCTCAAAGACCACCGAAGTGACACATCTCCTCCAAAAAGACCACACCTAACCTTTTTCATATAGCTCATTAACTGGAGATTAACCATGCAAACATATGAGCCTATGGGGGGAGGCATTTCCATTCAAACCAACACTTGGGCATAGTAAAAAAAAAAAAAAAAGGCCCTTAACTACTTCCATTTATACCCATATATTAGGAAAGTGTTGTGGTAAATAGTGATTTATATAGAGACACACAAATGGTCAGTGTGCAAAAACAAGTGGGGAATGTTCCTCCCTAAATGAGATTTTTATATCCTATGTCCTCTCCCAAGGCTCAGGGATATTCATAGAAGAGGGAATGAAAAGGTTTTTAAGAGCGAGAGGGAATAGACATCTGCTATAAAAATTATTTGCCAGACATAATAACATTATTGCACACATAAACCAACAGTAGTTTTGATCTCATGCTCAAGATGTGTACAGGATCAAGACCAAAATCTAGGGGAAGTTGTTTGTGAAGCTGAGAAGTTATGACTATTGAGATAGGGAAAAAGAGAATCAGTTGTGTTCAGGGATGCAAACTTAAGAGACTAACCATGTTCTAGTAGATTGTATTACACCTATGTATATGTAGATGGCACTAGGTGTTAGTATTTAGGTAGCCTGCTTCTGGGTTGTCTAGCAACCTTTGATGTCACCCTGTGTCCCCTGGCAGGCATGGTTAATTTGCTCCATAAAAGGACCAACTGACCACTTTGTCTCTCTCTTATTGTCTTGCTCTTGTTCTCTCACTCTCTTGTTCTTCTCCTCTCTCTGTTGGGGTGCCCCTTCCCCCCCTCTTTCCTTCCCTCTTTCTCTCCATCTACCTTTCCATCCAATAAACCTCATTGATTTAAGATTGGTTGTGTGTATGGCATTTTTTATCTAAATCCTGACATTTGGTGTCAAAACCCAGGAAGGCTTTTCTAGCAATGTTCAAACATGCTAGAATCCCTCTTCACATGCCTGCCTGCTCACAACAAATTGTTCCCTGGCACCCTCATCTACTCCTCTTTTCATGATTGTTTAACCTGACTGCCACAACCACACACATTTGTTCCAGTTCTGGCAGCTGCTCAGAAGTATGTGTAGCCCTCAAAGGAACTTTTTCTCCCCAGCACCCTTATCTACTCTGGTCTTTCACAATCACTCACTCACTGGTGCTGGACTTCACTATTAGGTAAGCCAGGTCTCGGGCCTGCCTGCACAGCAAGCAGGGGTTTAACAGTGGCCTCAAAAGGCTTTAAATTTTGCCACTGCCTCAGGCCCTAGGAATTAGTGTTGAAAATTTCCTTCCTAACTTAGGTGTAAGACAGGGCTTTTGAATTGCACTGACACCTGCTAAGCCATGCCACCCACCTGCAGTTTAGAACTGCTGATGGGCAGGATCTGCAATGCCATCAGCAAGTCCCCAGGTCCTGCTACCCTGGTCTTACTATGCTGTGTTGGCCACACATTGCAAGCCGCCATGCTGACTTTAAAATTGAGAAGCCCCACAATGTGCTTGCCACTGCCTGACTCCCGCAAAACTCTAAGCCTTGTATTCTAAAACACCGGCTCTCAAAATATTTCTGACCTCTAAGCCACTACTTTAAAAGCCCCAGCTTTTAAAAATCTTTTCTTCCTGATTTCTGTACGCTCTGCTATTAATATATATATATATATGTTATTAATAATATATATATTTAAATGCTGTAAATTCTTATCTAACAATTTATATAATTTGCTCATTGGGTTTACATTTATAAGACTTCCTAAGTCATAACTGTTTATTTTATCTCCTTTTAGACTAAAAGTAACGTCTCATTTTAAATTGATATGGAGTTTTATAAAAATTTAAAGTTATATTTTTACAACTTGATATATATATATATATATATATATATATATACATATATATATATATGATTCTACCATGGTTCAAAATAATTTCATATGATAATAAAATTTCAAATTATAAATGCCTTTTCAAATTAAGCTAATATAAAATGTATGTTTAACTGCCTATGTCTTTATCAATTCCTAAATTAATAAATAAATGCTTTTTTGCCTGTCATGAGCTGCCTATGATCCGGGTTCATCATTAGTCTTACTGGCTAATTGATTTAGTATAATAAATTCAAATGTAATCTTAAAATTGCTTTATACTATTCTATGTTGTTGTTTATTCTAAATCTCATAACTCGGGGGTTAGTAAGTAAAATTTTTTGCCTAAATACCTTTAAACTATATAATATGATTCGAAGGATACTCTAAATTAAGATCTATTAATTTTAGAGGCATTTATTTGTTTAGGATAAAAACTTGGTCATTGTGCTATATCTTCATTATCAAAAAGGTTAAAATATGCTTGGTATCTTTTTCTGAATATTATTAATCTATAACATAGACTTTTCTAAGCTATAGACATTTCATATACTAAATCATAATGGACTATGTTTATGAGTTTTAGGACTCCAACTTAACAGGGACTAAAGTCTTACAAATAGTCACCGCATAGATGATCAAGTCCTTTAACATGTCCAGAAATATATTTATTAGTCCTACGGACACAAACATGGCCTCACTGCCAGCTTAAATTAATAGCTAAGTGTGGTCCCTGCGTTGCCATACAGGAATTGGTAAAAATAATAAAAGACGAGTCTTCCAACAGGCTCATTCACAGCAAAAACCTATGCCCCAGACCTTGGCTCCTGTTCTGAGGCTATTGGCATTCTCGCACAGAAAAAAAAAAAGGGGGGGGGGTCCTACAATGCTGCATTCCGCCAGGGTATAGCTAAAAGTCAACTCTTCAAGGTAACTCTTTCAAAAGCAGCTAAAGGGGACACTGGTCCCAGAACTGCCTCAAAAAGCCACACACTGCCTGCTAACAGACTCAACAGCCTACTGGCAAACTGGCTTTTGAAAGTCAAAATACTTCCCGGTAGGCTTGTTCTCTGTGCCCAGCCATGCAGGCTCAATAAGCACAAGAGCCACAGTCACTTCCAGACTTCAAGCTCCCTGACCTGGTGGATGACAAATAGCTCCTAGATTCAGAGACTTCCACCACACTCGCCAAGCCCAGGGTAACCTTTCAAGTCTGTTTGTTTTTTGTTTTTTTTCTTTTTGTTGTTTCCTTTTTTTAATTTTAATTTTTTATATTAATTATGTTTATTCACTTTGTATCCCAGATGTAGCCCCTTCCCTCATTCCCTCCAAATCCCACCTTCCCTGCCACATCTCCTCCCATGCCCCTCTCCAAGTCCACTGATAGGGGAATTCCTCTTCCCCCTCCATCTGACCTTAGCCTATCAGGTCTGGTTAGGACTGCCTGAAATTGTCTTCCTCTGTGGACTGGTAAGGCTGCTATCGCCTCAGGGGGAGGTGGTCAAAGAGCCAGGCACTGAGTTCATGTCAGAAACAATCCCTGTTCTGCTTACTAGGAAACCCACTTGGATACTGACCTGTCATGAGCTACATCTGTGCAGGGGTTCTATGTTACCTCCATGAATGGTTCTTGGTTGGAGTATCAAACTCAGAAAAGACTCCAAATTTTTTGGTTATGTTGCTCTACTTGTGGAGTTCCTGTCTCTCCAGGTCTTTCTATCTCTCCCTTCTTTCATAAGATTCCCTGCACTCTGACCAAAATTTGGCTATGAGTCTCAGCATCTGCTTTAATACCCTGATGGGTTGAATCTTTCAGAGGCCCTCTGCGGTAGGCTCCTGCTGTATTCCCTGTTTTCTACCTCTTCTAATATCCATCCCATTTGCCTTTCTGAGTGAGGATTGATCATCTTATCAAGGGTCCTCCTTCTTCCTTAGCTTCTTTAGGTGAACAGATTTTTAGCATGTTTATCCCATATTATATGTCTAATATTTACTTATCACTGAGTATATCCCATGTGTGTCTTTCTGCTTCTGACATACCTCACTCAGGATGATCTTTTCTAGATCTCACCATTCACCTGCAAATTTCATGATTTCCTTGTTTTTAATTGCTGAGCAGTATTCCATTGTATAAATTTACCACAACTTCTGTATCCATTCCTCAGTTGAGGGGTTTCTGGGTTGTTTCTAGGTTTTGGCTATTATGACGCTGCTATGAACATGGTTGAGCAAATGTCCTTGTTGTGTACTTGAGCATATTTTGGATATATATTCCTAGGAGTGGTATAGCTGGATCTTGAGGATGCACTATTCCTAATTGTCTGAGAAAAAGTCATATTTATTTCCAAAGTGGTTGTACATGTTTATATTCCCACCAGCAATGAAGGAAGGCTCCCCTTTCTCCACATCCTCTCCAACATGTGTTGTCACTTTAGTTTTTGATCTTGGCAATTATGATGGGTGTAAGGTGAAATCTCAGGGTCATTTTGATCTGCATTTCCCTGATGACTAAGGACATTGAACATTTAAGTGTTTCTCTGCCATTCAATATTCCTCTACAGGTAATTCTCTGTTTAGCTGTGTATCCCATTTTTTAATTGGATTACTTGTTTTGTTGCTTTTTAATTTCTTTCTTTATATATTCCGAATATTAGCCCTCTGTCAGATAGAGATTTGGTGAAGATCTCTTCCCAGTCTGTAGGCTGTTATTTTGTTCTGATGACAGTGTCCTTTGGTTTACAGAAGCTTTTCAGTTTCAAAAAGGCTCATTGCAGGTCTGTTTTAACCTCACACTCAGGTCCCAAAGACATATTGCCTACTTCTGTCTTGGGAGGCTTCAGAAGCTTTCTCAGTCCTTTTCATATGCAGGAGACCAGGCCTTAAGCCTTCTAGAGCTATTTCAAGTCTAGACACAATATGCTTTCTTGCCAGACTCAAGAAACAGGCCTCAAATGTAACCTTTTACCATCCCTTTAGCTAAAGGGCAATAAATGTTCATAGCAGTCTCATCTATGTCTCACGGTAAATAACTACATACAAAGGTCTAAGGAAAATACTGTTTTAGGGTCTTAAAAATGTTTTAAGGCTGGTAAATACAAGTTATAAAGGTTGCAATGTCTTGGGTAATTTAAGGCATTCTAAATAGATAAAAATGCTTAAAATTTCCTACTGTTGCTATGCTACTGTTATATTGACTGTGCAGAGCTTTGACGTTTATCAGTAGAACTCTGATTTATTAATCTAACTCTAGTACTAAAACATTCCACTATACCATGCTTCCAAGCTCAAGATTTTAAATCTCCTTTGGTTTGTCTTTTAAGTATAGACTTGAAAATTTGTTCTCATTGTGTTGAACTTATGTACATACAGTCTTTTCTGGACTTAGAGAAAAAAAAGCCTTTTTTCCATAATGTGTAATCATATTAACGTTAAGATCAAGTGAGCTTTTGTCCCTTCTACTTCATGGAAGGTTTCTGCTTTTTCAGAGCTCACCTTAGAAAATGTTTATGCTGTTAACAAAAAAGTGTATGTCTACTGCCTTTTCTACAATGTATATTTCAATGCATATTACAATGGTGATGCTAATATGTCTAAAGTTTTATCTCCTTTGTAAAACGTAAAAGTGATTCTTGTAAGCTGCAAAAATCCACCTGAATCCACCTCTCACGTCAATTGGGCTCCAGATAAGTACTGCATCTATTATCTCTCTCAAAAGGTGGGACTCCTTCCTGCCTGTCATTGGTTTTGGGACTCCTCTTTCCTGCCTACCCAATCACTACATCCATACATCTAACATGAACACATTGATTAGGTCCCTTCCATGGTAGGAATAAACATTCCCCTTTGTCTGAGAGACTGACCATTATCCCTCTTTTTCACTGGGAAAGCGAGGTTCCCTCCTTTCTCACCACCTGCTCTCACGCAGATGCCTTCCCTTGGGTGAATAATCTTTTCTTTTTACTGAAAGGGTCTAGGAGCTTTTCCTTTTCTCTATGGGTTGGATGTGCCCTCAAAAAAAAATCTAGTACTAGGTGAGCCATGTCTCTCAGGAGTCTTCTTTGTAATTCCTGGCACTGCTGTGACAACCTGCTTTGCCAGCTTGTGCCCCCGTACCTCTGTTTCTTCTGTTCTTTGTGGGGACAGCTTAAAGACTGGCAGAACTGATTTTTCTCTTCACCCATGAGAATCGCATCTTCCACCATAACCCCAGGATATCCTCTGGGGTGCCTCATACATAATTTCATATTTGTACACCTAGTGCTAGCTTTAAGGGCCTCTAGGCTTACATATTTCTACATTCAAACTTGGCCTAAATTTCCTTAGATGACAGATCCAAAGCAAAATCTTTTAAATTACTGTTAGTGATCAGGTAAATGGAGGTTCCCTCAGGTAAATGATGGTTCCTATGTTCAAGTCTTTTCTTCCATCTCTGTTTGCTCTCCCAAAAAGTTTCACAAGTATACCTAAAAAATATCCACCTAAAGAAAAATTCTCCATAACTTACTTATTTTTGTCTTTTGCCTATATATGATCCAGTATCCTACCAGAACCAGGTGTTTCCTACATCCAAGACATGACCAAAACTCCTATCCACAGGTGTTCCAATCTAACATCACAGACTGTGTCAAGCTGGACCTGCACTTTCACTCCCAGCTATGGATGATCTCACAGAACCTTGAGAGCATCAAAACATCGAATTCTTCCCTGGTTTTGGCCAGCATTTCAACCTTTTGAAATCCCTACAGAGCCTCCACTGTCAGCAAGAAGTAGCCAGAAAAGAATCTAGGCCCATTATTCACCTTTTAAGTGAAAGGCTGAAATGGTGTGCTTCAGTCCTAGGACAAATTGCTCCAGGTTTTCCCAGCATTCCTCAGTCCCTACCTGCTGTAATGCATGGCTGGCAACGCTCTACTGGCAACCCTCTACCCTGAACTTTCCAGGGCAGGGGCTTCCCTTCCTCCTTTTGACCATGTAATCTGAACATTTTTTGCTATTACTGTTTTTTATCTCTCTCTCTCTTACCCCTTGTATGGCAACCAAGAGTTGCTTCCAATGAAGCTATGTTTCTATACTTTTACTTGTCCTACATGAAAAGCAACCCAAGCTCCTCATTTTTTTTTAATTATAGAAAAAGGGAGTAATGTTAGTATTTAGGCAGCTTGCTTCTGGGTTGCTTAGAAACCTATGATGTCATCATGTGTCCCCTGCCAGGTGTTACACCTGGCAGGCATGGTCCAGTTGTTCTATAAAAGGACCAACTTGTCACTGTGTCTCTCACTTGCCTTCTTGCTCTTGTTCTCTCACTCTCTTGCTCTTCCCCTCTCTATGTTGGGGACCCCCTCCCCCCACTATGTATGCCTATATGTCTGTCTGTCTCTCTTTTTCCCTCTTTCTCTCCAGATCCATCTCATCCAATAAACCTCATTGGATTTAAGATTGGTTGTGTGCATGGCATTTTTATCTAAATCCTAACACTAGGTGAACACAGTAGACTCCAAACAAGCAAAAGTTGGGGAGAAAAAGTGGAAGGGGGTATGGAGAAATGGAAGGGAGGGTGGAATTTGTCAAAACATGTTGTATGAATGCAGTGCTACCTCTGAGCAGGTAGGTGGTCTTAGTTTGCTTAAGAAACCAAAATAAGTAGAGCAAGCCAGCAAACTGCATTCTTCCATGATCTTTGCATCATTTCCTGCCTCTAGTTTCATGCTCTGTTTCAGTTTCTGCTTTGGCTTCTCACAGTTATGAATTGAGAAATATAAGCCAAAAGAACTTCTTTCCACCCCAGCTTGATTCTGGATGTGTTATTTTATCATAATAACTGAAAGCAAAATAAAAGAGTCCTGTAAAATTAATAAAAATAATATTTCAGTATCACTGATGCACTAATTTTATTTTGTGAAATGAATGAAATTAGAGATGCAAACAAAGAGGTTGCTAACATTCCAACCTTAATTAACTTTGTTCCAAAAATTCGCAGTAAATAAGAATCTCCTGTATAAGTGTAAAATTTTACAAAATAGATAATTCATCTGTTAACATTTTTGATTTATAAAATACTGTCCTTTGAACAGAAACAAGGTTTTCTACCAAAATAAACAGCAAGCCAGAAATACAATACACAGAGAGCCTGAAAACCACAGTCCTCTGTTCCTTTCATATGTATACCTCCACAAAATCCAAATCAATTTAATCGACCAGACACTGACATTTATTCTCTTTTTTTCATCTACTATACAAATCATATGCTATTAGACAGCACAGAGAAACCCATTTTTTGGCACAAAGGTGGCTTCATTCTAGTCTTTGGTGTTCATTTTCTTCTCACTTTTCTCTTTCAAACTAGCATTTTCTTCTATTATGGAATCGTCATGCCTAAAGTGAGATTTCCTGGGATATCAATATCTGATACTGCCTTTTGCATTGAGTAAACTCATTTTCATTACATAAAAATATAATTACTAGATAGAGCAGTACAATTGGTTTTTATGTGTTGACATTGATGAGATTGAATTTTGTACAATAAATCATTTCCAAAGATATAAGTTTTATAGAGTTATTTTTAGGTGGGATTGGTGCAAGGGATAAATCTTATGGCTTTCTACATGCCATTTGTTTTTAATGATAAGGTCTCACTATATAGACTTGGGTATCTTGAAATTTATCATATAGACCAAGCTGGCCTAGAACTTCCTTCAGTCCTACTGTGTGCTATAAGCCATGAGATTTGGTATTTTTATTTATTTTAAGACCTTACCCCAGAAGGATACAACTTTAAAAGAAAAACTGATTCATGGTTTAAGATTTCAACATTTTGTTTCAAGTAAAGATTCAACAATATAATGCAGGTTGGCCATGAACTCAGATTTCTCTGCCTCATCACCTTGAGTACTGGCATTCCAGGTATGCACATCTATGCCTATCGGGTTTTTTTGTTGAAGAATTTTAAAGGACAATTACATTGAAAATCATAACTAAAGGAATAAAGATTGTTCAAGAATTAAGAACAATTGTTGTTCTTGCAGAGGATCAAATTTTGGTTTCTGACATGTATACAGTAGCTCAAAACCATCCACAACTCCATTTCCAGGGGACTCAATGCCCTATTCTGGCCTCTACAGTCACCAGGGACACATGTAAATGAAAGCAAAACATCTATACATATAAAAGAAAATGAATATTTTTTTAAAATGCTTTCTAAAGACCAAAAATTCCTAAAAACCAAAGAAAATCATAACTAACTTGGGAAAAGTTATTTTTCCATATCAGCCAACAATTAAATTATGCATGGTAGAGTATGGTGACATATACCTTTAATCCCAGGTAGAGGCAGCTGGATCTCTGTGAGTTCAAGGCCAGCCTGGTTTACAAAAGTGAGTCCAGGACAACCAAGACTACAAAATAAATCCTGTCTCACAAAACAAAACAAACAGAACAAAACCTTGCCAGGCCACAAGGGAAGAAGACATCCTCAGACCTGATGAAACTTGATGAGCTGGGGTGGATGGGAAAGGGAGTTCCCCTTTTCTGAGGAAGAACCATGGAGGAAGTGTGAAGGAGGGAGCATAGGACTGGGAGGAGAAGAGGGATGGGGCTACAACCAGAATGTAAACCAAATAAAAAATAAATAATTTTAAAAAACAAAACAAAATAAATTTGTGCAGAAAACAAAAATAAATAACACATGATATTATTTTCAAAACAACATATTAGAGTATATAAATATAAAACTATAAATGTTCAAGGAGGGGGCTGTTTAGATGGGTCAGGAGGCATGGAACTTGTCGTGAAAGCTTAGCAGTCTTAGTTTAATACCCACAATCTAATTCTTCAAAGTTGTCCTCTGACCTCCACATGCCTGATGTGACTATGTCTCAGGGACTGTACTAAATTAATTATACAAATCATATAATTTAACTGCATCACTAGCCAAAAATCCAAGCATAGATATCACAAAACTATCATTCTGAAATGGCATGGGAGAGATATAGAACTTGAAGCTTACACCCAAGCTATAGTAATAACAATATTATTTCTGTTATTATCATATTAATATGTAATTATTGTTAGGATATATTTTAAGAATGTCATGCACTCAACAGATCTGATAAGAAGAGATTTATTTAGGGGAAGGAAAGGGGAGAGGAGTTAGGCCTGAGTAAGCCATGAGGTTAGAAAGAAAATAAAACAGAGCTAGACAGAGAGACTTAGTGTAAGAGCACAGGAGAAGAGAAAGAAGAACATGGTGGGGGAGGCCAGAGAAAGTCAGAAAGGAGAGAAGGGGTGAGAAACAAAAGCAGAGAGCATAGGTGAGAGTGGCAGATGCTATATCTGGAGCATTTGACCCAGATGATGACATAGGATGCAGGTGTGACATATGACATTGTCAGGACCTTAAAGGCCCCTGACAGCAGGGCAGTTGAACTACCTGCATAAAAAATAACAATTACATTAAAATATTATTATTATTACAATGAAATTTGTCATATACTTAACAGAGTCTATGTGCCAAGTAGTACTCCAAGCACTTTATATGTATAACACATTACATTCTTCTACCAACTCTATGAGGTTAATAGAGTTAAATACCTTAACCAAGTGGCAGAAATACCATAGAAAAGCAGAACTTATGACACTGTTCAGGGAAACTTTCAAAAGATAATTCTAACTAAACAGTTGTAAACTGTACTGATGTAGTAGAAGACAAGAACTGAACACCCAAATAACCACAAGTAGTTATCTAGGGTGATGGATAACACAAAAAAAGTTGACTCATTTACATCCCATTTTGTTTTGGGATTTCTTGTCAAAGAAAATTATTTTAAGGCTAAACTCTATACAAAAGAAAACGATCATTACTGAGGTCTCCAAGATGGTGAACAGTGCACACACTGTATCTGAGGGACAGAGGATCCAAAACTACAAAACTGGTGAGTGGAGGAGCAGCTGAAGTGAGAACATCAACTTTGAGGCTTCCTGGGCAGGAGGGCACTACCCATGAGCTTGGACAGATTGTATCCAGGTCGCCCATAGTGGTTTCTGGAGTCTGCAAGGGGTAAATTGTCAAATCCCTGCAATTTCCTGTGCCCTGACATCAGCGGAAGTTGCAGCAGCAGCAGCAGCAGTCACCCCAGGTACAGACTCCCTGTTCCACCTGCCAAACAGCAGAACCCACTGAGTCAGCCCAAATCTGAGAGTTGGAATCCATGGGCTCCTGTGTTTTCAACACACTCCTGCAAAAGTGTGTTCCTCCAAGTGAGTGCATGCAGCACCACAGACTCAGGGATCCAATGTGCAAGCAATCAGACATTGGGCCCTCGGGCCCTCCCACCCACACCCCCAATGTGGAATCCCTGAGATAGATTTATCAACATCGAAGGCCCTGTTCTGTGCATCTTCCACTGAAGTCCCGGCAAACAATTCCTGGAGCCCAAATGTTGCATCACAAACAGATCAGAGTGCATGGAGGACAGTACCACAAACCTGTGAGCCACTGAACCATTCAGGGCACCTGCACCAGGGGAACTGTGCCTTCTAAACAACAGCGCCAACGCCAACACTAGTGCTTAAGCTCCACACTTCCAGGCATCTACACACAATAGCACCCAGTCCATCAAGGCACACTTCCACTCACACTCCTGTACATGCGCATGTGCGCTGTGGCCTTCCTTCTTTCCTTCCTTAGCTGCCTGCATCTGAAACACCAACATCCACTCTCAAACTGGTGGACCTCTTTCATCGGCCTGAAGAATACTCCAGACTCTAGAGACAGATGGACCCAGTCTGCAGTACAGGCTCCAGGAACAAACAGCAAAGGCTACGGACAATCAGATGGTAGAGGGAGGAGCAAGAACATATCCAACAAAAATCAGGACATCATGGCTTTACCAGTAACACCAAAAAATCAATGGATATTTTAATTCATAGGAAACACATGAAAATGATCTTAAATCTTTGTTTCCCCAGTTATTAGAGGCATATGAAGAGGAAATAAACAAAGCTCTCAAAGACAAATAGGTGCATAAAGCCAATCAAAAGAGGAATATATACATACATATAAAGAGGAAATGAACAAAAAAATAAAATAAAAGCCATCATGGAAAGACAGGAATCCAGATACAAACAGATGAAGGAAATGGTGCAAGTCATGAAAATGGAATTAGAATCAATAAAGAAAACAGACACTGAGAAACTCCTGGAGATGGAATAAGTACTGAAGAGACCAGGAACCAAAGACGTAAACATCACCAACAGAATTCAAGATATGGAGAAGAGAATCTCAGGAGCTGAAGATACAATTGAAGAAATCAATACTTCTCTTAAAAAAAAAAAGACATAGCATTCAACACGTCCTGAGACTCTCCTGGGTCTATCACTGACGCGCCCCCCCGCCCCCCCGACCCCTGGCAGAGAAATCCCGGCTCAGGATCGGACTGATAAGTCCCAATCCCTTCTGGCACTCCCCTGGGGGAACCACCATAAGCTTGCCTTAGCAGAGGGGAAGGTCAGAGGGGAAGGAGAGAAAGGCAACCTGCCAAAGGACACAGCACCCCCACTCCAGCACACCCAGGGGCTCCTAGCAGAGAAACCCAAGCTCTGGATCTGAGGACACTCAACTCTACCTGGTACTCTCTCCGGATCAGCAAACATAGGTTATTCATCGGCCAGGCTGCTTCTGGCAGTGAGATCTGGGCCCGGGATCTGGGATTGAGAACACTCAACCTAATTCTTTCCAGTGCTACCGCGGGGCCAGTCAACATAACCCATGCTGGCATAGGGAAAGGACAGAGAGACAGCACACAGGAAAGGTGGACACCGAGTCCTGCAGCCACAGTGTCACAGAGTTAACTGTTAGCCTACCCGCGCATTTACCACAGCAGGACCAAATCAGAGAGTAGAGAGCAAGGGGAACCCCTGTGCATTCCAACTGGTCCTGCAAGAGAGTGAGTGATCCTTTTAGGGAGAGTTTGCCCCAAATCCAGGGCCTCTCCACAGAAGTAATCAGATGAGATCCCTGCCACCCAAACCCCTAGTGTGGGTATCTTTGAGATTCTTGGGATAGCGACCCCAACGTTGAAGCTTCTGCTTTGTGGGTCTACCAGTGCAATCCAGGCAAACAATCCCTGGATCTCAGACAGAACTGCATAATAGGGGACTACAGGCCACTGCAATAGTCAGAGAACCCGCGCATGCACACTGCGCCCGCTAAAAACACATGCGAATAGCACCAGCGTCACATTCCTTACTTAGGCAAAACTGAAACCACAACGGATACTCCCAAACCAGTGAACCTCTCTCATCTTCCTGAAAAAACAGTTCAGAAAACAGAAAGAGACGATCATAGCCCGAACTACAAACTCGAGGAACAAAAAGTAAGGGTTATATATAACCAGATGGCTAGAAGCAGACGTAAGAACACTCCCAACAAAAATTAGGACATAATGACCTCACCAGCAACCCCACAAAACAATGGACACTTCAATTCACTAGATATACAACAAAACGACCTCAAAACTATGTTTCTCCAGCTATTAGAGGCCCATAAAGATGAAATGAACAAGGCCCTCAGAGAAATAGCCAAAGAAATCGAGATGAACCAAGAGGAAACAAATTGAGCTCTCAGAAAAATGACCACGAAAATTGAGGCAAACAAAGAAGAAATGCACAAAGCTCTCAAAGAAATGTCCACACAAATGAAGGCAAATAAAGAAGAAATAAACAAAGCTCTCATAGAAATAAAGGCAATTATAGCCAAAGAAGTAGAGGCACAATTAGTGATGCATAGAGAGGAAACAGACAAAAAAAAAAAAAATAGAAGCTGTCATTGAAAAGCAGGACTCCAGATTCAAACAGATGAAGGAAATGGTGCAAGACATGAAAACAATTAGAATCAATAAAGAAAACACAAATAGAGAAAAACCAGGAGCTGGAGAACATAGAGAAAAGATCAGGAACTACAAAGGTAAGCATCACCAACAGAATACAAGAGATGGAAGAAAGAATCTCAGGAGCCGAAGATACACTTGTGGAAATTGACACGTCTCTCAAAGAAAAAAAATAAAATTAGAAAAGTTCCAAACACAAAACATCCAAGAAATCAAGGACACCATGAAAAGACAAAATCTAAGAATAATAGGAGTAGGAGAAAAAGAAGACATCAGGGTCAAAGGTCCGGAAAATATTTTCAAAAAAATTATAGAAGAAAACGTTCCCAACTTAAAGAAGGAGATGGCCATAAACATACAAGAGGCCTACAGACCACCAAGTAGACTAGACCAGAAAAGAAATTCTTCATGTCACATCATAGTCAAAACACTGAACCTAAAGAACAAAGAAAAAAATTCTAAAAGCAGCAAGGGAAAAAGGCCAAGTAACATATGAGGGTAGACCTATCAGAATCACACCAGATTTCTCAACAGAAACTATGAAAGCCAGAAGGGCCTGGACAGAAATCATAAAGTCCTTAAGGGACCAGAGATTCCAACCCAGACTACTATACCCAGCAAAACTTTCAATCAACATACACGGAGAATTCAAAATATTCCATGACAAAACCAATTTTAAACAATGTCTACATAGTAACCCAGCTCTACAGAAGTTACTAGAAAGGAAATGCCAAACCAAAGAAAACAACTATGTCTAAGGAAACAGAGGAAATAGATAACTACACAACAAAAAAATCAAAAGAATACAAGCAATGAAACTCAGTGACAACACCAACAACACATCAAAAGAAAATAACAATTGTTGGTAACTAATATCTATCAACATCAACAGACACAACTCCCCAATTAAAAGACACAGACTAGCAGAATGGTTGTGGAAACAGGATCAAACACTCTGTTGCATCCAATAAACACATCTATGCAACAAAAATAAACACTACCTCAGAGTAAAGGGCTGGAAAAAATGTTTTTCAAGCAAATGGTTCCAGAAAACAACCTGGAGTAGCCATCCTAATATCTAATAAAATAGACTTTCAACCCAAGTTAATCAAAAAAGGTAAGGAGGGCCACCATATTCTCATCAAAGGAAAAATCCACCAAGAGGACATCACAATTTTGAATATCTATGCCCCAAATACAAGAGCACCTACATTCGTAAATGAAACAATATTAAAGCTTAAATCACACATTGATCCTAATACCTTAATAGTGGGAGACTTCAACACTCCACTCTCACCAAGGGACAGATCAACTAGACAGAAAACAAATAGGGAAATAAAAACACTTACAGAGTCCCTAAATCAAATGGACCTAATAAACATCTACAGATCTTTTCATCCAAACTCAAAAGAGTATACCTTCTTTTCAGCACCGCATGAAACCTTCTCCAAAATAGACCATATAGTTGTTCATAAAGCAAGCCTCAACAGATTCAAAAAGATTGAAATAATCCCTTGTATTCTATCTGACCACCATGGACTAAAGCTGGGCCACAACAACAACAGAAATAACAAAAAGCCAACATGCACGTGGAATCATTAGGTCATACTACAAAAGCCTATATGCCACAAAATTTGAAAATCTAAATGAACTGGTCAATTTTCTTGATAGATTCCATCTTCCAACATTAACTCAAGATCAGGTTTCCCCCAAGGAAATTGAAGCAGGCACACAGTCTCCCCTCCAAAAAAAAGCCATGGGCCAGATGGTTTCAGCGTGGAATTCTACCAGACCTCCAAAGAAGTGCTAACATCAATTCTCCTCAAACTATTCCACAAAATAGAAGCAGAAGGTACATTACCAAACTCATTCTATGAAGCAACAGTCACCGTGATACCTAAACCACACAAAGACCCAACAAAAAAAGAAAATTTCAGACCTATCTCTCTTATGAACTTTGACACAAAAAATACTCAATAAAATACTTGCAAACCGAATCCAAGAACACATCAAAGATATCATCCACCATGACCAAGTAAGCTTCATCCCAGGCATGCAAGGGTGGTTCAACATATGGAAATCCATCAATGTAATCCACCAGATAAACAAACTGAAGGAGAAAAAACACATGATCATCTCCTTAGATGCTGAAAAAGCATTTGACAAAGTCCAACACCTATTCATGCTTAAAGTCTTGGAGAGAACAGGGATACAAGGCATATATCTAAACATAGTAAAGGAAATATACAGCAAGCCTATAGCCAAATCAAACTCAATGGAGAAAAATTTAAATCAATCCCACTGAAATCAGGGACAAGAAAAGGCTGCCCACTGTTCCATACCTCTTCAACATAGTTCATGAAGTCCTAGCCAGAGAAATAAGGCAACTAAAGGAGATCAAGGGGATACAAATCGGAAAGGAAGAAGTCAATGTGTCACTATTTGCAGATGATATGATAGTATACATGAGCGACCCAAAAAATTCAACCAGAGAACTCCTCCAGTTGATAAACACCTTCAGCAAAGTGGCAGGATACAAAATCAACTCAAAAAAAATCAGAAGCCCTCCTGTATACCAAAGACAAAAGGGCTGAGAAAGAAATTAGGGAAACAAAACCCTTCACAATAGCCACTAATAACATAAAGTACCTTGGGGTGACACTAACCAAGCAAGTGAAAGACCTGTTTGAGAAAAACTTCAAGTCTCTGACGAAAGAAATTGGAGAAGATCTCAGAAGATGGAAAGATCTCCGGTGCTCATGGATTGGTAGGATTAATATTGTGAAAATGGCCATCCTGCAAAAAGCAATTAACAGATTCAATGCAATCCCCATTAAAATACCAACTCAATTCTTTACAGACCTTGAAAAAAAAGACTCTCAGCTTCATATAGAGAAACAAAAAACCCAGAATCTCCAAAACATTCCTGTACAACAACAGACCATCTGGAGGTATCTCCATCCCCTATCTCAAGCTATACTACAGAGCAATAGTAATAAAAACTGCATGGTATTGGCATAGAAACAGAAAGGAGGATCAATGGAACCACATAGAAGACCCAGAAATAAACCCACACACCTATGAATACTCGATTTTTTACAAAGAAGCCAAAACCATTCAGTGGAAAAAAGACAGCATCTTCAACAAATGGTGCTGGTCCAACTGGATGTCTACATGCAGAAAAATGAAAATAGATCCATATTTATCACCCTGCACAAAACTAAAGTCCAAGTGGATCAAAGACCTCAACATAAAACCAGTTACTCTAAATCTGTTAGAAGAAAAAGTGGAGAACAGCCTAGAACTCATTGGCACAGGAGACAACTTCCTGAACAGAACACCAACAGCACTGGCTCTAAGAGCAACAATCAATAAATGGGACCTCATGAAACTGAAAAGCTTCTGTAAAGCAAAAGACACTGTCATCAAAACAAAACGACTGCCTACAGATTGGGAAAGAATCTTCACTAACACTTTATCTGACAGAGGACTAATATCTAGTATAGACAAAGAACTAAAGAAGCTGAAAAGCAGCAAACCAAGTAATCCAATTAAAAAATGGGGACAGAGCTAAACAGAGAATTCTCGACAGAGGAATATCGAATGGCAAAGAAACACTTAAAGAAATGCTCAACCTCATTAGCCATGAGGGAAATGCAAATCAAAAGGACTCTAAGATTTCACCTTACACCATCAGAATGGCCAAGATGAAAAACTCAAGTGACAATACATGCTGGAGAGGTTGTGTAGAAAGGGGAACCTTCCTCCACTGCTGGTGGGACTGTAAACTGGTACAACCACTCTGGAAATCTATCTGGCGCTTTCTAAGACAATTAGGAATAGTGCTTCCTTAAGACCCAGCTATGCCACTGCTAGGTATATACCCAAACTTTGCTGAAGTACACAAAAAAAAAAAAATACTTGCTCAACCCTGTTTATAGCAGCTTTATTTGTAATAGCCAGAACCTGGAAACAACCCAGATGTCCATCAACGGAGGAATGGGTACAGAAATTGTGGTATTTTTAGACAATGGTATACTACTCAGCAATCAAAATGGAGGAAATCATGAAATTTGCAGGCAAATGGTGGGATCTAGAAAAGATCATTCTGAGTGAAATATCCCAGAAGGAGAAAGACAAACATGGTATATACTCACTAATATAGACCTATAAGATATGACAAATATAATGAAATCTATACACCTAAAAAAGATAATCAAGAGAACGGACATGGGGTAAGATGATGATTCCTCGTTTAAAAAGACAGGTGGGTTGTGCATTGAACTTATGATAGGAATCTACTGAGCGCATCTGAAAGACTCTAACTAGCAGTGCTTTCAAAGCAGATACAAAGACTCATGACCAAACCTTTGGCAGAATCCAGGGAATCATATGAAAGAAGGGGAGTTAGTATGATGGGGAAAGGATAGGAGCTTCACAAGGACCAAATATATCTGGGCCCAGGGTCTTCTCAGAGACTGTCATTTAACCAAGGACCATGTATGGATATAACCTAGAACCTCTGCTCAGATGTAGCCTGTGGCAGCTCAGTAACCAATTGGTTTCCCATAGTGAGGGGAACAAGGACTATTTCTAACAGGAACTCAATGACTGGCTCTTTGACTTCCCACCCCCCAAGGGAGGAGCAGTCCTGTTAGGCCACAGAGGAGGGCATTGCAGCCAGTCCTGAAGATACCTGATAAAACAGGATCAGATGAATGGGGAGGAGTTCCCCCCATCAGTGGACTTGGAAAGGGGCATGGTGGAGTTGAGGGAGGAAGGGTGGGATTGGGAGGGAGTGAGGAAGTGGGACACAGCTGGGATGCAGAGTTAATAAAATGTAACTGATAAGAAATAAATTAAATTAAATTAAAAATAAATAAATAAATAACATATTTAAAAAAAAAAAGACATAAAATCAGAAAAGATCCTGACACAAAACACCAAAAAATTCCAAAACACCATGAAAAGACAAAACCTAAAAATAATAGGAATGGACAAAGAAGATTCCATGTTCCAAAGTCCAGAAAATATTTTTTTTTTAGCATAGGGGCTGGTTGTTTAATTGACAATATAGAGAACAAATAGTGGCATGTTTACACAAACTTGAGACAGGTAATTCTTGGAATAAGCATCACAGTGCAATGTCCTGATTGAAACCAATAGTGTGGGAGAGAAATCAGCATTTGAATGAAAAAAGTATAAATTGTATACATTCCAAAAGAACATTATACCAAAATTTCCCCCTTTAAGTTCAATATAGGACACCTTTTCTTTCAATATAATAATAATTATAAGATTATGAAAACTATTAATTAAATTCTACATGTGCACTTAGCAACTTAGGATAAAGTATCTGATTATCCTATCTATCTTGACAAGTTTAGAGTTCTATACCTAAAATAACTTTTATCCTTATTGGTATTACTTACATGAAAGCATTTTCTTAAATTCTAAACAACTGAAGCTTAATTGTGGAACTATAACTATTTGGTCTTTAATCCCATCAGAGAATTGAGAAGGAATAAAATTAGTTGCTAGAGTAAATAGAAAGTATATGTTAGCAGCTACCAAAAAAAAAAAAAAAAAGAAAAAAAGGACAGAGTCAGTTTGCGGCCTGAACAGTCACCAAAGACTCTCTATAACATTGGAGCATCATCTTCAGCCTTCTGGTTCAAAATATTTGACAGACATAAATGTGAAGCAGGAACTACTTAGGACTTGCTTACCCTGTCTTGGCAGAGTTTGGCAGTCAACTTGTCCTGCATTTAAGCTTG
This sequence comes from Psammomys obesus, assembly GCF_907164565.1. Classification (NCBI taxonomy): domain Eukaryota; kingdom Metazoa; phylum Chordata; class Mammalia; order Rodentia; family Muridae; genus Psammomys; species Psammomys obesus. The sequence continues at coordinate 7,336,049 of NW_026589137.1, forward strand.
TTCGTTTTTGGCAGAATTTGTCTGTCGTGAAGCAAGGGTACTTTCTTTACCCAAGTGGCTTGTTTGCCACATTTGAAGCCATCTCCATGTGGAGATCAGAAAATATTTTCAAGAAAATCATAGATGGAAATTTTACTTACTTAAAGAAAGAGTCGTTCTTAAACATACAAGAGGCTTACAGAACACCAAATATGCCAAACCAGAAAAGAAACTCCTCACATCACTTAGTAGCTAAAACACTAAATCTACAGAAAAAAAGAAAAAAAAAATATTAAAAGCAGCAAGGGAAAAATGCCAAGTAACAAACAAAGGTAGACCTATTTCAATCACAACAGACCTCTCAACAGAACCTATGAAGACTCTTAGAGACCACAGATGCCAACCCAGATTATTAAACCCAGCAAAACTTTCAATCAACATATATGGAGAAAAAAATATTCCTCGACAAAATTAAACTTAAACAATATCTACAGAGTAACCCAGACCTACAGAAGATACTAGAAGGAAAATTCCAATCTAACAAAACTAACTACACCCAAGAAAACACAGGACATAGATAGCACAACAAAAAATAAAAAGAAAGGAAAACAAACAAACAAACTCCACAATAAAAGGAAGTAATATTCAATGGTCAATAATGTCTACCAATATCAATGGACTAACTCTCCAATAAAAATATATAGACTAACAGAATATTTGAGGAAACAGAATACAACATTCTGCTGCATCCAAATAACCACATCTACAAAAAATTTAGGCATTACCTAATAGTAAAGAGCTGGAAAAGGGTTTTCTAACCAAACAGATTCAGAAAAACAGCTAGAGTAGCCATCCAAATATCTAATAAAAAAGATTTTCAACCAAAATTATTCAAAAAAGTTGAGGAGGGACACTTTATTCTCATCAAAGGAAAAATCTACCAGGAGGAAATTACAAACCTGAACATCTATGCCTCAAATACAAGAAGACTTGCATTCCTAAATGAAACATTTTTAAAGTTTAAGTTACACATTGATCCAACACCTTAATAGTGAGAGACTTCAACACTCCACTCTCACCAAAGGACAGATCATCAAGACAGAAGCTAAAAGGGGAAATAATGACACTTACAGAGGTCTTAAATCAAATGGACATAATAGATGTTTACAGAACTTTTCACCCAAGCTCAAAAGAGTATACCTTCTTCTCAGCACCCCATGAAACCTTACCCAAAATTGACCATATAGTCTGACATGAAGCTAGCCTCAACAGATACAAGAAGACTGAAATAATCCCTTGTATCCTATCAGACCACCATGGCTTAAAACTAGACCTCAACAAAAACAGAAATAATAAAAATCCTAACCATGCATAGACATTCAACAACACTATACTCAATGACAGCTGGGTGAAGGAAGACATAAAAAAAAAAAATTAGAGACTTCCTAGAATTCACTGAAAATGAAGGCACAACTTACCCAAACTTATGTGACACAAGGAAAGCAGACCTAAGAGGAAAGTTCATAGCACTAAATGCCTTCAGAAAGAAGTCTGAGACATCTCATTCAAGCAACTTAACTGCACATCTAAAAGCCCTAGAAAAGAAGAAGTCAATACACCAAAGAGGAGAAGACCATTGGAAATAATCAAACTCAGAGCTGAAATCAATAAATTAGAAACAAAGAAACTAATTCAAAGAATCAATGAAACCAAGAGTTGGTTCTTTGGAAAATCAACAAGTGAGATAAACCCTTAGCGAAACTAACTAAAAGGCAGAGAGTAACTATCCAAAATAATCAAAATCAGAAATGAAAAGGGGGACATAATGACAGACACTGAGAAAATCCTAACAATCAACAGGTCTTACTACAAAAGCTTATTACCATAAAATTTGAAAATCTAAATGAAATGAAAAATTTTCTTGATAGATTCCATTTGCCAAAATTAAATCAAGATCAGGGAAATATCCCCCAAATAGTCCAATATCCCCCAAAGAAATAGAAACAGTCATCAAATTCTGCCTTCCAAAAAAATATCCAGGGCCAAATGGTTTCAGAACAGAATTCTACCAGTCTTTCAGAGAAGAACTAACACCAATACTTGTTGGTATAATTTTCTTTTGGAATGTATACAATTTAGCCTTGTTGATTCAAATGCTGATTTCTCTCCCTTACTATCTGGGTTCAATCTGGACATTGCATTGTAATGCTTATTCTAAGCATCACTTGTCTCAAGTTTGTGTAAACATGCCACCATTTGTTGTCTAAATTGTCAATTAAAACAATCAGTCACAATGCTGAGCAAAGAAGAGGACAGGGTGGTACATCCTGGTCCGTAATGGGAGGAAGAGGAAGGAAGCAAGAGGGAGAGGAAGGAGGAGAATCTGGAGGTCTTAAAACCATGTGGATAAATGAACCAGACTTAAGATTTCACTAAAAGCAAGTACAATGGGTGAATATGAATGATAGGAAACTATGTGTGTTTGGAGGTTTAGGATGGAGTAACTACTGCCCAACATTGTGTTCTAGGTTAATTAAATAAATCCTAGTCTCTGTGTGGTGATTTGGTTATACAGCTATTTAGAAATAACCACTGCTTAACTAAAAGATATATCAATAATAAATAATACCCACAACAAATACTCTTCAAATTATTCCACAAAATAGAAACAGAAGAAACAAACATTCTCTGAAGCCACAGGCACCCTAATACCTAAACCACACAAATATTAGGATTAACATAGTGAAAATTGCCATCCTGCCAAAAGCAATTAACAGATTCAATGCAATTCCCATAAAATACCAACACAATTCTTTATAGACCTAGAAAGAATAATTCTCAATTTCATATGGAATAACAAGAAGCCCAAAATAGCTAAAACATTTCTGTATAACAACAGATTGTCTGGAGGTATCTCCATCCCTGATCTCAAGTTGTACCACAGAGCAACAGTAATAAAAACTGCATGGTAGTGGCATAGAAACAGAATGTTGGATCAATGAAATCGAATAGAAGACCCAGAAATAAACCCACACACATAAGGATACTTGATTCATGAAAAAGAAGCAAAAAATGGAAAAAACCATGCAGTTTTTATTACTGTTGCCTTGTAGTACAGCTTGAGATCGGGAATGGAGATACCTCCAGATGATCTGTTGTTGTACAGGATTGTTTTGGAGATTCTGGGTTTTTTGTTTCTCCATATGAAGCTGAGAATCTTTTTTTCAAGGTCTGTAAAGAATTGAGTTGGTATTTTGATGGGAATTGCATTGAATCTGTAAATTGCTTTTGGCAGGATGGCCATTTTCACAATGTTAATCCTACCAATCCATGAGCACGGGAGATCTTTCCATCTTCTGAGATCTTCTTCAATTTCTTTCTTCAAAGACTTGAAGTTTTTCTCAAACAGGTCTTTCACTTGCTTGGTTAGAGTCACACCAAGGTACTTTATGTTATTAGTGGCTATTGTGAAGGGTGTTGTTTCCCTAATTTCTTTCTCGGCCTTTTTGTCTTTGGTATACAAGAGGGCTTCTGATTTTTTTGAGTTGATTTTGTATCCTGCCACTTTGCTGAAGGTGTTTATCAGCTGAAGAAGTTCTCTGGTTGAATCTTTGGGTTCGCTCATGTATACTATCATATCATCTGCAAATAGTGACACTTTGACCTCTTCCTTTCCGATTTGTATCCCCTTGATCTCCTTTAGTTGTCTTATTGCTCTGGCTAGGACTTCAAGTACAATGTTAAAGAGATATGGAGAGAGTGGGCAGCCTTGTCTTGTCCCTGATTTCAGTGGGATTGCTTTAAGTTTCTCTCCATTGAGTTTGATGTTGGCTATAGGCTTGCTGTATATTGCCTTTACTATCTTTAGGTATGTGCCTTGTATCCCTGATCTCTCCAAGACTTTAAACATAAATGGGTGTTGGACTTTGTCAAATGCTTTTTCAGCATCTAAGGAGATGATCATGTGGTTTTTCTCCTTCATTTTGTTTATGTGGTGGATTACATTGATGGATTTCCGTATGTTGAACCACCCTTGCATTCCTGGGATGAAGCCTACTTGGTCATGGTGGATGATATCTTTGATGTGTTCTTGGATTCGGTTTGCAAGTATTTTATTGAGTATTGGCATAGAAACAGAAAGGAGGATCAATGGAATCGCATAGAAGACCCAGAAATAAACCCACACACCTATGAATACTCAATATTTGACAAAGAAGCCAAATCCATTCAATGGAAAAAAGACAGCATCTTCAACAAATGGTGCTGGACCAACTGGATGTCTACATGCAGAAAAATGAAAATAGACCCATATTTATCACCCTGCACAAAACTAAAGTCCAAGTGGATCAAGGACCTCAACATAAAACCAGATACTCTAAATCAGCTGGAAAAAAAAGTGGGAAACAGCCTAGAACTCATTGGCACAGGAGACAACTTCCTGAACAGAACACCAACAGCACAGGCTCTAAGAGCAACAATCAATAAATGGGACCTCATGAAACTGAAAAGCTTCTGTAAAGCAAAAGACACTGTCATCAAAACAAATAGACAGCCTACAGATTGGGAAAGAATCTTCACCAACCCTTTATCTGACAGAGGGCTAATATCAAGTATATATAAAGAACTAAAGAAGCAGAAAAGCAACAAACCAAGTAATCCACTTAAAAAATGGGGAACAGAGCTAAACAGAGAATTCTCGAAAGAGGAACATCGAATGGCAGAGAAACACTTAAAGAAATGCTCAACCTCATTAGCCATTAGGGAAATGCAAATCAAAACGACCCTGAGATTTCACCTTACACCCATCAGAATGGCCAAGATGAAAAACTCAAGTGATAGCACATGCTGGAGAGGTTGTGGAGAAAAGGGAACCCTCCTCCATTGCTGGTGGGAATGTAAACTGGTTCAACCACTCTGGAAGTCAATCTGGCGCTTTCTCAGACAACTAGGAGTAGTGCTACCTCAAGACCCAGCTATACCACTCCTAGGTATATACCCAAAATTTGCTCAAGTACACAACAAGGACATTTGTTCAACCATGTTCGTAGCAGCTTTATTTGTAATAGCCAGAACTTGGAAACAACCCAGATGTCCATCAACGGAGGAATGGATACAGAAATTGTGGTATTTTTACACAATGGAATACTACTCAGCAATCAAAAAGGAGGAAATCATGAAATTTGCAGGCAAGTGGTGGGATCTAGAAAAGATCATTCTGAGTGAAGTATCCCAGAAGGAGAAAGACAAACTTGGTATATACTCGCTTATATAGACCTACAAGACATGATAAACATAATGAAATCTACACACCTAAAGAAGATAATCAAGAAAGTGGACACAGGCGAAGGTGATTAATCCTCATTTAGAAAGACAAATGGGATGTGCCTTGAACTTATGACAGGAGTCTACCACAAAAGGCATCTGAAAGACTCTACCTAGCAGTGTTTCAAAGCAGACACTAAGACTCATAACCAAACCCTCGGCAGAGTGCAGGGAATCATATGAAAGAAGGGAAGTTAGTATGATATGGAAAGGATAGGAGCTCTACAAGGACCAAATATATCTGGGCACAGGGTCTTTTCTGAGACTGAAACTCAACCAAGGACCATCTATGGATATAACCTAGAACTTCTGCTCGGATGTGGCCTGTGGTAGCTCAGTAACCAAGTAGTTTTCCAAAGTAAGGGGGACACGGACTATTTCTAACAGGATCTCAAGGGCAGGCTGTTTGACACCTCCCCCCAGGGGAGGAGCAGTCTGTTAGGCCACAGAGGAGGACTTTGCAGCCAGCCCTGAAGATACCTGATAAAACAGGGACAGATGAAAGGGGAGGAGGTCCTCCCCTATCAGGGGACTTGGAAAGGGGCAGGGAGGAGACCAGGGAGGGAGTGTGGGGTTGGGGAGGGAATGAGGGAGCGGGATACAGCTGGGACACAGAGTTAACAAAATGTAACTAAAAATAAAATAAATAAAATAAAAAAAAAAGAAAGCTGAAAAAAAAAATGGAAAAAAAGACAGTATCTTCAACAAATTATGCTGACCTAACTGGATGTCAACATGTAGAAAAATGCATATATATCACCCTGCACAAAACAAAAGTCCAAGTGGATCAAAGACCTTAACATAAAACAAGACACACCAAGCCTGTTAGAAGAAAAAGTGGAAAATAACTTTAGACTCCTTGGCACAGCAGACTACTTCCTGAACAGAACACCAACAACACAGGCTCTAAGATCAACAATCAACAAATGGGACCTCATGAAATTGAAAAGCTTCTATACTGCAAAGGACACTGTCATCAGAACAAAACGACAGCCTACAGGCTGGGAAAGGGTCTTCACCTATCTTACATCTGACAGAGCACTGATATCCAGAAGTTTAACTAAACATAAAGAAGTTAAACACCAACAAATCAAGTACTCCTATTAGTAAATGGAGTACAGAGCTAAACAGAGAATTTTTAATAGAGGAACATCAAATGGCAGAGACACAAAGAAATGCTCAACATCCTTAGTCATCAGGGAATGCAGATCAAAATGACCCTGAGATTTCACCTTACACCCATCATAATTGCCAAGATCAAAAACTCAAGTGACAACACATGTTGGAGAGGATGTGGAGAAAGGGGAACCCTCCTTCACTGCTGGTGTGAATGTAAACTTGTACAACCACTTTGGAAATCAATCTTACTTTTTCTCAGACAATTAGGAATAGTGCATCCTCAAGATCCAGCTATACCACTCCTAGGAATATATATCCAAAATATGCTCAAGTACACAACAAGGACATTTGCTCAACCATGTTTGTAGTAGCTTTATTCATAATAGCCAGAACTTGGAAACAACCCAGATGCCCCTCAGCTGAGGAATAGATACAGAAATTGTACACAATAAAATAGTAGACAACAATTGAAAACAAGGAAATCATTAAATTTGCAAGCAAATGTAGGGAACTGGAAAAGATAGTCCTGAGTGAGGTATCCCAGAAACAGAAAGGCACACACGGTATATACTTACTTATAAGTGGATATTAGACATACAACATCAGTTAAACATACTAAAATCTGTACGCCAAAAGAAGCTAAGGAAGAAGGAGGACCTTAAGGAAGTTGGTCAATCCTCATTCAGAAGGCCAAACAGGATAGATGTTGGAAGCAGGAGAAGAAAGAGAAAAGGAAAAGATCCTACAACAGAGGGGCTCTGAAAGTCTCTATTGATCAGAATATCGAAAAAGATATTGAGACTCATATTTGGGCAGAGTGCAGTGAATCTTATAGAAGAAGTGGGAGATAGAAAAAACTGGAAGGGGCAAAAGTGCCACAAAGAGACCCACAGAGCCAAAAATTCTTTGCCCATGGGGGCATGCAGAGAATGATATTCCAACTGAGGAGCATGCATTGTGATCACCCTTGCTCAGGTATAGCCCATAGGCAGCTTAGTCTACAAGTGAGTGCCCTAGTAAGAGAGTAGGTGCTGTCTCTGACATGAACTCAGTGGCTGGCTCTTTGATCACCTCCCCCTAGATGGTGCCTCCTTTCCAGGCCACAGAGGAAGACAATGCAGCCAGTCCTGATGAGACCTTATAGGATATTGTCAGATGGAAGGGCAGGAGGAATTCCTCTATCAGTGAACTAGGGGAGAGGTATAGTGGGAGAAGGGGAAGGGAAGTGGGTACTGTGAGGAGATGAGGGAGGGAGGGACTACATCCAGGATACAAAGTGAATAATTTGTAATAAATAATAATTAAAAATTATCATTACTTACAAGTAACTGAGGTGAGAGATATTTGGAGAGATAATAAAAGAAAACAACAATAACAAAAAAACTAGTATTCTAGGATTTAAGTGGCACATTATCTCCTCCAATGTAGATTTTAAATTAAAAAATATGCATCCTTGAAAATTTGGAGAAAATGCACCTGGGAGGAGCTGTAGGGAGAAAATACAGGAAGGTATGTGATGTAATTATATTCCACTTCAAGTCCTTTTTAAAAACATAAGAAGTTTATCCACTGGGGGGTAGGAGGAGATATATAGATCTCCTTTTTATAGATACATGGTAGTAATGATCTTTGAAGAATCACAGAGAATCACAGAGAACAAATGAGATCCTGGAAGACTGATGGACCTATGATTTCTGCTTGTTTTATTAAGAAGAAAAAGAAGGTAGGTTCTATAAGTAAATATTCTACTCGTGTCTTTTTACTCTTCATTCTCTGTACATAGCCAATAGACTGCTGGACTAGTATAAATCAATCCATGAACCTCTGCTGCTTTCTACAATCCTAATTACACATACTATAAAGTTTTCCTCCTTTCTCTTGTTCCTATAACCTTACCCAAGTCCTCAAATCTATTATTTCTGATTTTTACCATTGTTTGGTATGCTCCAGTCACACTGATTTTTATTTTCCTTTAGCTTTCCAAAAGACCTGACATTGTAGTTATCTTTGCCTAGATATTTGCAGACTAAATTCTTGACAATAAGATTTCAGACAAGATGCTGTTCTCTAATAGAGATTGTCTCTAACATAGCCATTGTTACCTCCCTTCCTTAATCCTAGGCCCTTTCTATCTCATTTCCTAATTTTGCTTTTTTCAGAGTAGTCATTATCTGAAACTATTTTACTTATGTGATTTTTTTGTCTTACTCCCTTACTAATAGTACATAAGTTCAATGTGAGCAAACACAATATCTTTCTTCCTGTTTTATTTTCAGTCTTCTGAATAGCTCCAGACACAGAGCTATTGACTAAATGACTAAATACTGCCCTCATTAAAGAGATATCATAATACATTATAAGAGTAACTATTGCTAGACTTTGTGATGCATGCATTTTATCTGATCACTTGGAAGGGAGAGGCAAATATATTTCTAAGTTTAAGGCTGACCCCATCTACAAAGAGAATTTCAGACCAGCCATGACTACGTAGTGAGATCCTGTAACAAAGGATATGATTAATTACACAGACTATCAGGAATAAAAGTATTCTATTGAATACTTTTATTCTATTAGTCCTGTTATGGCTAATCTTGAAAAATCAAAGATATCAGATATGTAAGAACACGTGTGTATGTGTGTGGGGGGTTGTTGTATATTTCTCATTTTTTAAAATTATGGTTTATTTGGTTATTTTGTTTGCTTTCTGGAGAAAGAGATAAAGAACATAGAATTGGATGGGAGAACAGGTTGAAAGGATCTGGGAAACCTTTCTGGGGGAGGGGAAACCATGATGAAACTATATCATATGAATTTCTTTCAGAGAAAACACACAAACATTTGTTGAGACATTATACATTTCTTCATTCAAAATTAAGAGGCATTGTTGAACACTGTTCCAATAGATTTTTAAATGACACAGTCTTCCAATGTCTTTCTATAATAAAAATCACCTAATTATTTCATTACAAATGTATTTATGAATAAGGTGAAAGTTGGCTTGCAATGTAGCTAAATGTTGGAGCACTTGCCTTGCATATTTAAGGCCCCAAATTTGATTCCCAAAAAAGCAAAATAGAGAAAAGGCATGCATTTTTAGAAAATACACATAGATGTACATATTTTGCATAAACTTGTCAAAGTACTATTGGATTGTAGATTCCAGAGTACAAAAAACTGAGGTAGACGATTCCCAGTGGAAATTTTCTGCGTTTCTTTACATTCAATAATTTATGTGACTTAATGGAAAATGATGAACCAGTATTTTTGGATACAATTGGTGATGAAAGACCGAATATAATAAAACTTGAAGAGCTCAAATAGGTAGTTAAAATAATAAGTATCTAATAGGAGAGCTAAATTAAAATAGAAGTCAACAGTAAATTTGAAAGTTTGATATGAGATAGCATTGTAATGTCAACAAAATAAGCTATTCTGATTGTAGACTGCATAAAATTAAAGGGAAGTAGGTGACAGACTAGTTTATTTTGCACCCAGTACAGCATTCTAGTTACTAGTTTTTCAGAAGCACATGAACAAATATCTTCAGAGGTACTTGACATGTATAGTGGAAAAACATGAAATAAGATCTCATAGAAATTAGTCATTAAGATTAAGGTGTTTAATTAAAAATAAATATTTTAGTAGAGGAGAGATATTGTTTAACAGTATTTGGACACAAAAAGTTGAGAGGCTTTAAGATAAAAACATATGTGGTGCAATCTACATGGTTATAACAAAACCTATAACCTCACAGTTTAAAAAAGAACATTTTACACAATACCAGAAAGAATGTAAATGCTTTTCAATGACAGTATAAAGAGAGAATGCAATACCTTATTAAGAGCTAATATTTCAGTAAATAGTCATAATGTTGTAGAGGAAATTCAAGTATCAGAGGAGATGTTGAAAACTAGAAAATTGCTACCATTTCATCATGTGCATCTCTGCACAGACTAAGAAAATTAAACAAGTATGAAAAAATAACTCTAAAGGCATCCATGTGATCACTACACTCCTTTTATGGAGGCACTGAACCTCTAATAATCACATAGTTTAGTATAATATAGATCTTCATTTTGTTCATGGCTGTAGATTGCTATACTTTCATCAAACATCTTACTCAAAATGAATATATTGGAAAAGACCTCCTCATATAATCATACAAAAATATTGAAATATCTGCTGTAGCCCAAAAAATAATTACATATTATTATATAAGAACAAAGAACAAGGAAAAATAATATCTAGTATTTTCTTAAAGGCAGGCTTGATTGGGGAGAGAATGCAAGTATAAGTTCAAAACTTTTGAAGCTGCAACAATTTTTGGCAGGTGAATTTCTTGTTTTAAGTTGAAAAAAAAGTTTTGTCTATGACAGGATTATCTAAATATATACCCAACAATGACAAGCAGATCAACCTAATTGACACTATTACAGTAATCTGGTATATTTACTCTGATGAGGACAGAACTTGTACAAATTGTTTTCTAATTTTCATCAGCGTAATTACTAAAGGTGTCAAACCATGTGAAATTCTCCTAATTTCTCTGTAAACATTGCAATTTTGGGTTTTTAAAATTAAACTTATTTGATCACTTTATATTCTTATTACAGCCCCCTCTAATCCCAGTCCCTCCCTTCACACACTCTTCCCTGCCATTCTCCCTATCTCCCCTTTACTTCTTCTCAGAGAAGGGGAAGGTCGCCTATGGGTACCCACCTGCCCTGGTACATTAAGTTACTGGCAGGACTAAGCACATCGTCTCCCACTGAGGTCAGGCAATAAAAACCAACCAGGGAAAAGATATCCACAGGAATGCATCAGAGTCAGAGAGAGCCCCTGCTCCAGTTGTTGGTGAATCCACATAAGATCAAGCTGGACATATGCTACATATGTGCAGGGGGGTGGGGCCCAGTCCATGCATGCTCTCTGTTTGGTGGTTTGGTCTCTGTGATCCCCTGTAGACCCAGGTTAGATGACACTGAGGTCTTTTTGTGGAGTCCTTGACCACTCTTGCTCCTTCAATCATTTCCCAACTCTTCCATAAGACCCTCTGAGCTCTGTTTAATGTTTAGCTGTGTGTTTCTGCATGTGTTTCTATCACCTGCTGGGTGAAGACTCTCAGAGGAATTATGATATGCTTCTTTCTATAAGCATATCATAGAGTACCATTAATAGTGTCAGGGATTGGTTTTCTCCCTTGGGATGGGTTTCAAGTAGGGCCATTCATTGGTTGTTCATTTTCTCAAGTGTTTCTCCATGTCTGTCTTTACACTCAAAAGCCTCTCCAACATACCACAAAGACACATGCTCAACTATATTTATAGCAGCTTTATTTGTAGTAGCCAAGAACTGGAAAGAACCCAGCTGTCTCTCAACCCAAAAAACAGATGAAAAAGATGTGGAATATTTATACATTGTAATACTACTCAGCAATTAAAAACAAGGAAATCATGAAATTTGCAAGAAAATGGATGTAAATTTAAAAAAAAAACACCCTGAGTGAGGTAACCAAAACCTAAAAAATATATGCATAGTATGTACTCACTTATAAGTGAATATTAGCCATATAGTGCAGGATAACCATGCTACAATCCACAGACCCAAGCTAGTTAAATTACAAGGGAGGATGCTTGACTCTCACTCAAAAAGGGAAATAAAATAGGCATTGCATATGGAAGTCTATGGGTTCATACTAACTGAGACTCCTATCAGTGGGAGATATGGAGCCTGAAGTGGCAGGACTCCCAGTGGAGGGATAAGTACACTAACTGACCCACAAAACCTTTGACCCAAAATTTGCACTGCAGACAAGGTGTGCAGGAAACTTACATCTAGGGAGAGAAATGAGCTGGGTGTGGCTGTGCTTACCTATAATCACTTAGACCCAGGAAGATCATGAGATTAAGGTTTGCCTGGGCTATTTAAAACCTTATCTTTAAAAAGGGGAGGGCAAGAGAAATAACACAAATGGAAGAAAAGCCCTTAAGTGTGTGAGGTGAATGCACATTAATTATGTTCAAGATCTAGGTTAAGAGACTCAATATAGAGAGACAAACAGACATATCAGAATATATTTTCTGATATTGTTTTAATTAACATATAAATTTAGCATAAAATATTTAGTGTTTTTATACTTTGTTATGGTCGATCCTCTCCTGCTCTTTTTTGCCTGGAGTCACTTGTATTCTTCTGCGCAAAACAGCCCCCTTTCCATTGCATGTTTTAACTTCTCCACAAGCATAAAGTAGGAATGATGCATAATTTTTATTTTTAAAAAGTACAAAAACACCAAAGGTTCTCAGTCCATGAATGTTTTCCAGAATAGACCAGTCTATCCTGAATTCATTGTCTCTGTGTTCTGATTTCTTTCACTAATTGTCAAATTCCTACCTTTTCTTTTCTTTCTTTAATTTCATAGGAGGCCTTTGGTTTTTGCTTTGTTAAGATACACAGATATAACAAATTCTCTTGGCCAAACGAACTACTTTTGTTCTTCATTGCAGTACTCCAGCATGCTTACATTTTCATTAAGTTTAATGCAAACTAAACTTCATTGGAATACTTGTTTTGCCTACTTCAAAGAAGTAATTACTTTCTTTCTGCTATTTGATTGTTCCCAGAATCTGTAATCATAGTTACTCTCAGACAACTATGTTTATATGATTCCCCCCACCACCATTGTGAAGTCTTTGACTACAGCAATAGTAATAAAAACTGCATGGTACAACCACAGAAAGAGAATGTTGGATCAATGAAATTGAATAGAAGATCTAGAAATACACCCTGAGACCATTTAGATTCACAACACAATAAACATTCATTAGTCACTATTATCTATCAACATCAGTGGACTCAACTCTTCAATTAAATGACACAGACTAACACAATGGTTGCAGAAACAGGATCCACCATTCTGCTGCATCCAAGAAACACACCTCAGCAACAAAGATAAACACTATTTCAGAGAAAAGGGCTGGAAAATGGTTTTCAAGCAAGTGGACCCAGAAAACAAGTTGGGGTGGCTATTTTAATGTATAATAAAATAGATTTTCAACCAAAATTAATCAAAAAAGATGAGTAGGGGCACTCCATTCTCATCAAAGGAAAACTCCACTAGGGGGACATCACAATTCTGAACATCTATGTCCCAAATACAATAGCACCTACATTTGTAAATGAAACATTATTAAAGCTTAAGTCACACATCGATCCCAGCACCTAAATACGCCACTCTCAACAAAGGACAGATCATCTAGACAGAAGCCAAATAAGGAAATAAAGGCAATTAAAGAGGAATTAAATCAAATGGACCTAGTAGATGTCTCCAGAACATTTCACCCAAATTCAAAAGAGTATACCTTCTTTTCAGCACCTCATGGAACCATCTCCAAAATAAACCACATAGATGGTCACAAAGCAATCCTCAACAGATACAAGAAGATTGAAATGATCACTTGTATTCTATCTGACTACCATTGACTAAAGCTGGACCTCAACAACAACAGAAATAGCAAAAAGCCTACACATACAGGGAAACTGAACAACTCGCTACTCAATGACAGCTGGGTTAAGGAAGAAAGAAAGAAAGAAATTAAAGACTTCCAATAATGCACTGAAAATGAAGGCATAATATACCCAAACTTATGGGACACAAAGAAAGCAATATTAAGAGAAAAATTCAAAGCACTAAGTGCCTTGAAATAAAGATGAAAAAAGATAAAATATCTTGTACCAGTAATTTAATGGCCCAACAGAAAGCACTAGGGGAAAAAAGGAGAAGCAAATACACCCAAGAGGAGCAGACAGCTGGAAATAATAGAACTCAGGGCTAAAATCAATTAATTAGAATCAATTAAAACTATCCAAAGAATCAATGAAACCAAGAGCTGGTTCTTTGAGAAAATCAACAAGATAGAAAAACACTAAGCCAAACTAAATAAAAGGCAGAGAGAATCTATCCAAAATCAGCAAAATTAAAAATGAAAAGGGGGACATAACAACAGACCCTGAGGAAATCCAAATAATCATTAGGTCTTACTACAAAAACCGGAATGATACAAAATTTGAAAATCTAAATGAAATGGGCAATTTTCTTGATAGATTACACTTACCAAAATTAAAGGAAGATGGAGTAGAAAGATTGAAAGTTCCTATATCCCCCAACGAAGTAGAAGTACCTTACCAAAAAAACCCAGGGACAGATAGTTTCGGCGCAGAATTCTACCAGACCTTCAAACAAGTGCTAGCTCCTATTCTCTTCAAACTATTCCACAAAATAGAAACAGAAGGAACAAAACCAAACTCATTCTATAAAGCCACAGTCACACTGATGCCTAAACCAGACAAAGACCCAACAAGAAAAAGAGAACTTCAGACCTATCTCTCCTATGAACATTGATGCAAAAATACTCAATAAAATACTTGCAACCCAAATCTAAGAACATATAAAAGATATCATCCACCATGACCAAGTAGGCTTCATCCCAGGCATGCAGGGGTGGTACAATATGCTGAAATATATCAACATAATCCACCATATAAACAAACTGAAGAAGAAAAACCACATGATCATCTCCTTAGATGCTGAAAAAGCATTTAACAAAATCCAACACTCAATTATGTTTAAAATCTTAGAGAGATCAGGGATACAAGGCACATGCCTAAGTATAGTAGAAACAATACACAAGAAGGTTATAGCCAACATAAAAATAGACAGAGAGAAACTTCAATCAATTCCTCTGAAATCAGGGGAAAGGCAAGGCTGCCCACTTTTGCCATATCTCTTGAACATAGTACTTGAAGCCCTAGCTAGAAAAACAAGACAAATAAGGATATCAAGGGGAATACAAATCGGAAAGGAAGAAATCAAAGATTAACTATTTGCAGATGATATGACAGTATACATGAGTTACCCCAAAAATTCAACCAGAGAACTCCTTCAACTCATAAATATCTTCAGCAAAGTGGCTGGATACAAAATTAACTCAAAAAAAAAAAAAAATCAGAAGCCCTACTGTATACCAAAGACAAAAGGGCTGAGAAAGAAATTAGGGAAACGACACCCTTCACAATAGCCACTAATAACATAAAGTACCTTGGGGTGACTCTAAACAAGCAAGTGAAAGACCCGTTTGGAAAAAAACTTCAAGTCTCTGAAGAAAGAAATTAAAGAAGATATCAGAAGATGGAAAGATCTCCTGTGCTCATGGATTGGTAGGATTAACATAGTGAAAATGACCATTCTGCCAAAAGCAATCTGCAGGCTCAATGCAATTCCCATCAAAATACCAACACAATTCTTTACAGACCTTGAAAGAAAAATTCTCCTGTACAACAACAAATCGTCTGGAGGTATCTCAATCCCTGATCTCAAGCTGTACTACAGAGCAATAGTAATAAAAACTGCATGGTTCTAGCATAAAAATGGAATGGAGGATCAATGGAATCGAATAGAAAATGCAGAAATAAATCCACACACTTATGGTTACTTAATTTTTTACAAACAAGCCAAAATCATACAAAAAAAAAAAAGATAGCATCTTCAACAAATATTGCTGGTCTAACTGGATGTCTACATGTAGAAAAATGCAAAAAAGATCCATATTTATCACACTGCACAAAACTAAAGAACTCAACATGAAACTAGAAACACTAAATCTGTTAGAAGAAAAAGTGGGGAAGAGCCTAGAACTCATTGGCACAGGAAACAACTTTCTGAACAGAACACCAGCAACACAGGCTCTAAGAGCAACAATTAATAAATGGGAGCTCATGAAACTGAAAAGCTTCTGTAAAGCAAAGGACACTGTCTTCAGAACAAAATGATAGCCTAAGGACTGGAAAAGGATCTTCACCAACCCTATATCTGACAGAGGGCTAATATAGAGAATTTATAAAGAACACAAAAAGTTATATAGCAACAAATCAAGTAATCCAGTAAAAAACAAAACAAAACAAAAAAAACATGGGGTACAGAACTAAACAGAGAATTCTCAATAGAGGAATATAGAATGGCAGAGAAACACTTAAAGAAATGCTCAGCATCCTTACTCTTCACGGAAATGCAAATAAAAAAGACACTGAGATTTCACCTCACACCTATTAAAATTGCAAAGATAAAGAACTCAAGTGACAACATATGGAGGAAAGGATTTGAAGAAAGGTGAACCCTCCTCCAATGCTGGTGAGAATGTAAACTCGTACAACCACTTTGGAAATCAATTTCACAATGTAAATTTAGAATGCCTGACATAAACAACAAAATGATACTTCTGCCTTGCATTTTGTGCTTAACCCCTCATAACTCACAATAAGCTATTAATAAATTACTGTAACTCTTAGGCAGCAGCCTTTCCTGATGACCCAGCCATACAGGATAAAATGCTAGGCTTTAATTCATCAGGCATTCATAATAATTTCCATTTTTAAAAATGATCAAATTTCCTGGGAAAATTATTTTTGCAATAAATTTATTATTCTCTCTTGGTTTTTCTTCAGGTAAAAGTAGATCCTGAGGATGATTGTGATGGCATTTCTCCAAAGAAAGGTATAAATCAGAATTGTGTTCTCCTCTAAAGAATCTCCTCTCACCAGAGAAAACTCTTGCTTTTGAGATTTGCTGTTGGTCTTGAGGGATGAGTTACAAACATTGTAAATGGAGATATAATATAGCCATTTTTCATGGCTGTGTTGAAATCTTGAAATCCATTCTGCAAATAATGGCTTTGCCTTTCCTAATAAGTTTAAGCTTCAAAACTCTTCTTCTTTCCCCAATTTTAAATTAAATGCTAATTGAGAATATTTATAAATTTGAAATGAGTCCAAAAGAATACAGGTCATCAGAAAGATGTCACTAAAATCAAGAAGAAATAATATTAATTTTTAACATTTCCATTTTTCATAAGACTAAATGTGTGTTTTATTGTGATTACTTTCAGCACAATAAGTATTTCAATATTACAATAACTGGTTATATGCCTTTGATTTTATTAAACCTTTGGCTAAAATCTCAGTACATCAGAGATGATATAGAAAGACAATGTTGGTTGGAATAGGGAAAAATCATTTTGGTATATCCCTTCCCTCCTCACCTCTGTAGTTACACCCATTTCAGTTTTTTAAAAGCAAGTTCTTTTACTATTACATATTGTTATGTGTAAATATATTTAGTTTTATATTATGTAAAATACTTTTGTTTGAAAATAATCAAAGTTTCTATTTCATTATGTTTTGTTTTAAATAAATCCCACTTGTTCATAAATAGATCCTGAGTACTACAGAAGTCTTTTCAAAAGTTAAGTGCATGAGTCAGATGGTTTGGAAACAGTGAACATTAACTAAATTCCATTATGTTATGTGAAAAGTGTCAAAAGCTTTGAGTTGCTATTGAGAAAAAATATATCTATAGCGACCATTAGAAAAAATACTGCAATTAAAATCATATTATAGTTAGGAACTTAGGTTGAAAGACTTTATATAACATAAAGTGTCAAAATACAACTCTGTTACTACCAAGTTAACATTAAAATAAACTTAATAGTAATACAGTTAGATATTTTCAAGGTTGAATGGATTTTTAAAGACTTAGACATTTTCTTAGGATTTTTTGATTTTCTGAGATTATAAGTATTTCCTCTTTCTGAATATCTCCTATGCAAGTACTTTTGTTTGTTCTCAAATTTCTGGACTCTTCTCTTTTTCTTTCCTTTCATATATATATATATATATATATATATATATATATATATATATACACACAAATATATATTCATACACGTATACAAATGTATATATGTTTACACACATACTTACATAAATAATATATATAAAAGCAACCTGATAAGTCTGTATAAAATTGCTTGTATATATGTTTTTAGTGATGAAGATTTTGATTTTGTTTTTGTTTTTTTTTTAATTTTTATTTTTTTAATATTAATCACAGGTTATTTACTTTGTATCTCAGCCGTAGCCCCCTCCCTCATTTCCTCCCATTCTCACCCTCCCTCCTTCATCTCCTCCCTGTCCCTTTCCAAGTCCACTGATAGGGGAGGACCTCCTCCCCTTCCATTTGAGCCTAGCTTATCAGGTATCTTCAGGACTGGCTGCAATGTCCATCTCTCTGGCCTAGCAAGGCTGTTCCTCCCTCGGGGGGGGGGGGGGGTAAAGGAGCCAGTCATTGAGTTCATGTCAGAAATAGTTCCTGTTCCCCTTACTGAGCTACCATGGACTACATCTCAGCAGGGGTCCTAGGTGGTATCCATACATGGTTCTTGGTTGGAGAAACAGTCTCATAGAGGACTCCCGTGCCCCGATATATTTTGACCTTGTGGAGCTCCTGTCCTCTCCCATTCATACTAACTTCCCCTTTTATCATATGGTTCCCTGCACTCTACCGAAGATTTGGTTATGAGGCTCAGCATCTGCTTCGATACCGTGTAGGATAGAGTCTTTCAGAGGCCCTCTGTGGTAAGCTCTTGTCCTGTTTTTTTGTCTTCTACTACTTCCCATATCCATCCCATTTGTCTTTCTAAGTAAGGATTAATCATCTTGCCCCAGGTCCTCTTTCTTGTTTATCTTCTTTAGGTGTACATATTTTAGTATATTTATCCTATCTTATAGGACTATATATAAGTGAGTATATACCATGTGTGTCTTTCTGTTCCTGGAATATCTTACTCAGGATATTTTCCAGATCCCACCATTTGCCTGCAAATTTCATGATTTCCTTGTTTTTAGTTGCTGAACAGTATTCCATTGTGTAAATGTACCACAATTTCTGTATCCATTCCTCCATTGAGGGACATCTGGGTTGTTTCCAGGTTCTGGCTATTACAAATAAAGCTGCTACAAACATGTTTGAACAAATGTCCTTGTTGTGTACTTGAGAATCTTTTGGATACATGCTTAGGAGTGGTATAGCTGGATCTCGAGGAAGCACTATTCCTAATTGTCTGAGAAAGCGACAGATTGATTTCCAAAGTGGTTGTACCAGTTTACATTCACACCATCAATGGCGGAGTGTGGGATGAAGATTTTGTATTGCATGATCAATTGGTGTGCTTTTTCTTTGGTAAGACTCTTTCACCAACTCTCAGCATTCCTTAGTTGCCTGCAGATCTTTGTCTAGGATTAGGGGTTTATCAGCTTCCCCTTTCCACATTAGCAGGTCTATTGATCTCTTTCTTGTTCAGGTCGTGTTTAGCCGGTTATGTTGGTAAGATTTCATCAATATAGCTCCTCTGACATTTATAAGAAACAGTATAGGAACACAGCAAATATTCTGTTCATCTGACTCTTACAATTATTCCATCCTGTCTTTCAAATTAATACCTGAGCTTTAGGTGCAGAAGTTCTGTTTTAGATGTATAACTTGGGACTAGGCCCCATAACTCTGCATTTTGATCAGTTTTGGCTTTTTCATATGCTCTCCATCTGTTACAAAGAACAGATTTCTTGATGAGGAATAAGGACTATTCACTCATATGAGGGCATTAAGATAAATGTTTAGGATGTACCTAAGTATCATACTGGTTTGATAAAATGGTAGTTGTAGTTTCTTGTACAACACCAATGATTTACACATCCCAGGTAGTTGACTCTGGTTCTAGTGCCCTGTATGGCTTGCCTTTTGTTGAGTGGGCCTTAAATACAATTAGAGAGTGATTGGTTATCTCCAAGATATGTGTGTCAATATTACACTGTGCAGTAACTTGAGATTATGTCATTTTGTCTATTGCTATTTGTGTCCATAGGCATCATAGCTGAGACAGAGTGTTGGTTGCTTCCTTCCTTGGAAAGCTTGCATGGTGCTTTCTGGTAACCATGAAAGCTAGTGCTCATGAAAGAGGCTTTCTGAATAAATCTAACTCGAGCCCTCTAGGTCCTGTGTCCATTGCCTAATAGACTCAGCAACTCAAAGAGACCAAGAACCTCCAAATAAGTTGAATCATGAAAGTATTTAAAGCTAGACATACAGATTTTGTAGTTCTTTTACTTATGCTTGTTTTAATATCCATAGAAAAGGAACTAAATTTGACACACTCTGCCATCTCTCATGGGAAGAAGGAATAAATATAGAGTAGTCTAGATAGCCACAAACATACAAGGATAGAGATAAAGGAAGAGATCAATGGAGAGAAAGCAGAGGGAAAGATACTTGATGTTGAAGCATTGGGCACTTAGTGACATGAGCACAGAGACAGCAGTGATATAGAAAAGAAATGAGGCTTCCTCTTTTCCACATACTCTCCAGCATATGTTGTCACCTGAGTTTTTAATCTTAGCCATTCTGATGGGTGTAAGGTAAATTCTCAGGTTATTTTGATTTGAATTTCCCTTATGACTAAGGACATTAAGTATTTCTTTAAGTATTTCTCTGCATTGGATATTTCTCTATTGAGAATTCTCTGTTTAGTTCTGTACCCCATTTTTTAATTGTATTCCTTGGTTTGTTGGACCATGCATGGAGTTCACCTTGACCTCCTGCTCAGATGTAGCCCATGGGCAACTTGTTCTCCATATGGGCTCCCTAGTAAGGTGAGTGGGGGCTGTCTCTGACATGAACTCAGTGGCTGGCTCTTTGATCACCTGCCCCTGAGAGGCTGGCAGCATTCTCAGGCCACAGAGGAAGAGGATGCAACCAGTCCTGATGAGACCTGATAATATAGGGTCAGATAGTAGGGGAATAGGACCTCCCTTATCAGTGGAATAAGGGAAGGGCATAGAGGGAGAAAGGGAGTTAGGGTGGGAATGGGAGAAGATGAGCGATGGAGCTACAGCCAGGATACAAAGTAAATAAATAGTTGTAAATAATAAATAATTTTTAAAAGATAGAAAAGAAATGAGGCCCCATGAAGTGAGTGATCTGGGGACTTACGGCAAAAGGGGATGCTAAACCCCACTAACAACTGAGATAATTGTGGAGTTAGGGAGTCATCAGAACAAAAGAAAAGAAAGTAAATCTAAATGTACTTACTCTAGGTGCCTAAGGTGACCCCAACCTTAGTGGTTTATGAAGACTTATTCTATAAAACAGGAAATAGTTGATATGTATAAAGGTCAAAATCAATCACATTAAAAAATGCTTTATGAAGACAGTGATGCTTAGAGAGTATTTTAGTACAATTTCTATTGTAAACAATAATTTTGTCCTTTTAACTTTTGAAGAAAAAGTTTCAGATCTTTGGGGAAAATTGAAATTTTGAGTCACTTAATGCCCACAACATGTAAGACAACTGAATGGTTATTCTACATAGAAAATTCACAAACTGTCAAATGCCATATGAAATGATATTGATCATTGAAAATGGATGGTGCTTGGGCAGATTCTTGACTGACACGTTAGAGACATTACACTACCATAGTTAAGCATAGAAGTTCTGGAGCCAGACAGTATAGTTTCAAGTCCTGGCCCAGTAACATACTAATCTCTCCTTGGTGACATCCTACTAAATAATGTCTAAGATGAAAAAAAAAAAAAACATCCTGAAAATTCTTTGGTTTATATTTTTCCTTTTTTGCTTAGCACAAAAATAATGTATTTCATAATGATTTGTTCATATACATACTTATACTTTGCTCATACTTGCTGTACATAAATTCTCACTGGCTTTGTGTCTCAATTAATTTTTATTATTTTTTTTAAATAATTTTATACATTCATTTGTATCCCAGCTGTAGCCTTCTCCCTCTTTCCCTCCCAATCTTCCCCTTCCTTCCTCCTCTCCTCCCTGCCCTATTCCCCGAGTCCACTGAGAGGGGGTTTCCTCCTCTCCTTCTATCTAGTCCTAGTTTATCAGGAATCTTCAGGATGGTTGTAATGTCCTTATTTGTGGCCTAGCAAGGTTGCTCCTCTCTCACAGGGGAAGGGGAGCTAATGAGTTCAGGTCAGAAACAATTCCTGTCCCCCTTACTAGGGAACCTACTTGGATACTGAGCTACCATAGGCTATGTCTGAGCAGAGGTTGTAGGTTATATCCATGTATGGTCCTTAGTTAGATAAACAGTCTCATAGAGGCTCCCTGTACTCAGATATATTTGGACATTGTGGGGCTCCCTGTCCCCTCTATGTTATACTAATTCCTCCTTCCTTCATATGATTCCCTACACTCTGATGAAGGTTTGGTTATGGGTCTCAGCATCTGCTTTGATACACTGCTAGGCAAAGTTTTTCAGGTGCCTTCTGTGGTAGGCTACTGTACTGCTACTTGTTTTCTCCTATTTCCAATGTCCATCCCTTTTGTCTTTCTAGATAAAGATTGATCATCTTAACCCTTGACCTCTTTCTTGTTTCTCTTCTTTAGGTATACATATTTTAGTATATTTATCCTATCTTATAGCTCTATATAAGTGAGTATATACCATGTGTGTCTTTCTGCTTTTGGGATACCTCACTCAGGATGATTTTTTCTAGTTCTACCATTTGCCTGCAAAATTCATGATTTCCTTGCTTTTAATTGCTGAATAATATTCCATTGTGTAAAAGTAGCACAATTTCTGTATCCATTCCTCCGTTGATGGACATCTGGGTTGTTTCCAGGTTCTGGCTATTTCGAATAAAGCTGCTACAAACATGGTTGAACAAATGTCCTTGCTGTGTACTTGAACATCTTTTGGATATATGCATAGGAGTGGTATAGCTGGAACTTGAGGTAGCACTATTCCTAATTGTCTGAGAAAGTGCCAGATTGATTTCCATAGTGGTTTTACCAGTTGACATTCCCACCAGCAGTGGAGAAGTGTTCCCCTTTTTCCACAGCCTCTCCAGCATGCGTTATCTCTTGAGTTTTTGATCTTAGCCATTCTGATGGGTGTAAGGTGAAATCTCATGGTCGTTTTGATTTGCATCTCTCTAATGGCTAGAGATGATGAACATCTCTTTATGTGTTTCTCTGCCATTCTATATTTTTCTACATAAAATTCTCTGTTTAGCTCCATACCCCATTTTTTAATTGGGTTACTTTTAACTTCTTTAGTTCTTTATATATTCCAGATATCAGCCCTCTGTCAAATGTTGGGTTGGTGAAGATCCTTTCCCAATCTGTAGGCTGTCGTTTTGTTCTAACGACAGTGCCTTTTGCTTTACAGAAGATTTTCAGTTTCATGAGGTCCCATTTATTAATTGTTTTTCTTTGGGCCTGTGCTGATGGTGTTCTGTTCAGGAAGTTCTCTCCTGTGCCAATGAGTTCTAGGGTCTTCCCTACTTTTTCCTTTAACCGATTTAGAGAATCTGGTTTTATATTGAGGTCTTTGATCCACTTGGACTTTAGTTTTGTGTAGGGTGATAGGTACGGATCTATTTTCATTTTTCTGCATGTTGACATCCTGTTGGACCAGCACAATTTCTTGAAGATGCTGTCTTTTTTCCATTGAATGGTTTTTGCTTTTTTGTCAAAACTCAAGTATTCATAGGTGTGTGGTTTTTTTTTCTGGGTCTTCTATTTGATACCATTGATCCACCTTTTTGTTTCTATGCCAGTACCAAGCAGTTTTTATTATTGTTGCTCTGTAGTACAACTTGAGATCAGGGATGGAGATACTTCCAGAGTATCTGTTGTTGTACGGGTTGGTTTTGGAAATTCTGTGTTTTTTGTTTCTCCCTATGAAACTGAGAATTTTTCTTTCAAGGTCTGTAAAGAATTGTGTTGGTATTTTGATGGGAATTGCATTGAATATGTAGATTGCTTTTGGCAGGATGGAATTTTTCACTATGTTAATCCTACTGATCCATGAGCACGGGAGATCTTTCCATCTTCTGATGTCTTCTTCGATTTCTTTCTTCAGAGACTTGAAGTTTTATTCAAACAGGTCTTTTACCTGCTTGGTTAGAGTCACCCCAAGGTATTTTATGTTATTAGTGGTTATTGTGAAGGGTGTTGTTTCCCTGATTTCTTTCTCAGCCCTTTTGTCTTGGGTATACAGGAGGGCTTCTTATTTTTTTTTTTTTTTTTGAGTTAATTTTGTATCCAGCCACTTTGCTGAAGATTTTTATCAGCTGATAGAGTTCTCTGGTTGAGTTTTTGGGGTCATTTAGGTATACTATCATATCATCTGTGAATAGTGAAACTTTGACTTCTTACTTTCAGATTTGTATTCCCTTGATCTCTCTTACTTGTCTTACTGCTCTAGCTAGGACTTCAAGTACTATGTTGAAGAGATATTGAGACAATGGGCAGACTTGCCTTGTC
Organism: Psammomys obesus; assembly: GCF_907164565.1. Lineage (NCBI taxonomy): Eukaryota > Metazoa > Chordata > Mammalia > Rodentia > Muridae > Psammomys > Psammomys obesus. The sequence continues at coordinate 7,360,657 of NW_026589137.1, forward strand.
CCTGATTTCAGTGGGATTGATTTAAGTTTCTCTCCATTGAGTTTGATGTTGGCTATAGGCTTGCTGTATTTTGCCTTTACTATGTTCAGGTATGTGCCTTATATTACTGTTCTCTCCAAGACTTTAAACCTGAAAGGGTGTTGTCAAATGATTTTGTCAAATGCTTTTTTGGTATCTAGGGAAATGATCATGTGATTTTTCTCCTTCAGTTTTTTTATATGGTGGATTAAATTGATGGATTTTTGTATATTGAACCACCCTTGCATGCCTGGGATGAAGCCAACTTTGTCATGGTGGATGATATCTTTGATGTGTTCTTGGATTCGGTTTGCAAGTATTTTATTGAGTATCTTTCCATCAACGTTTATAAGAGAGATCAGTCTGAAGTTCTCTTTTTTTGTTGGATCTTTGTGTGGTTTAGGTATTAAGGTGATTGTGGCTTCATAGAATGGGTTTGGTGATGTTCCTTCTGTTTCTATTTTGTGGACTAATTTGGAGAGAATTGGAGTTAGCACTTCTTTGAAGATCAGGTAGAATTCTGCACTGAAACCATCTGGCCCTGGGCTTTTATTAGACGGGAGGTTCTTGATAGCTGCTTCAATTTCCTTGAGGGATATAGGGTTGTTCAATCTTTCTACCTGGTCTTGACTTAATTTTGGCAGATGGAATCTCTCAAGAAAATTGTCCATTTCTTTTAGATTTTCGAACTTTGTAGCATATAAGCTTTTGTAGTACGGTCTAATGATTGTTTGTATTTACTCATTATCTGTAGTTATGTCGCCCTTTTCATTTCTGATTTTGCTGATTTAAATAGTTTCTTTCTGCCTTTTAGTTAGTTTGGGTAAGGTTTTGTCTATCTTGTTAATGTTCTCAAAGAACCATCTCTTGGTTTCATTGATTCTTTGAACTGTTTTATTTGTTTCTAATTGGTTGATTTCAGCCCTGACTTTGATTATTTCCAGCCATCTGCTCCTCTTGGGTGTCTCTGCTTCTTTTTTTTTTCTAGTGCTTTCAGTTGTGCCATTAAGATGTTTGTATGAGATGTTACAATTTTCTTCTTGTAGGCACTTAGTGTTATGAGTTTTTTTCTAAGTACTGCTTTCCTTGTGTCCCATAAATTTGGGTATGTTGTGCCATTATTTTCATTGAATTCTAGAAAATCTTCAATTTCTTTCTTTATTTCACCCTTAACCCAGCTGTCATTGAGAAGTAAGTTAAGTTTCCATTTGCGTGTAGTCTTTTTGCTATTTCCATTGTTGTTGAGGTCCAGCTTTAGTCCATGGTGGTCAGATAAGTATACAGGGGATTATTTCAATATTCTTGTATCTGTTGAGGCTTGCTTTGTGACCAACTATATGGTCTATTTTGGAGAATGTTCCATGAGGTGCTGAAAAGAATGTGTATTCTTTTGAGTTTGGTTGAAAAGTCCTGTAGACATCTATTAGGTCCATTTGAATTAGGACATTTGTAAGTGCCTTTATTTCCCTGTTTTGCTTCTGTCTAGATGATCTGTCTCTTGGTGATAGTGGGGTGTTGAAATCTCCCACTATTAAGGTGTTGAGGTTGATGTGTGATTTATGCTTTAATAATGTTTCATTTACGAATGTCGGAGCATGTGTATTTGGGGCATAGATATTCAGAATTTTGATGTCTTCTTGATGGATTTTTCCTTTGATGAGAATGTAGTGCCCCTCTACATCTTCTTTGACTAGTTTTGGTTGAAAGTCTATTTTATTAGATATTAGGATAGCCACTCCTGCTTGTTTTGGGGGTCCATTTGCTTGAAAATCAGTTTTCCAGCCTTTACTCTGAGGTAGTGTTTATCTTTGTTGCGTAGGTGTGTTTCTTGGATGCAGCAGAATGTTGGATCCTGTTTCTGCACCCATTCTGTTAGTATATTTTTTTTTATTAGAGAGGTGAGTCCATTGATGTTGATAGATAATAATGTCCACTAAATGTTATTTCCTATTATTGTGGAGTTAGTGGTGTTACTGTGATTCATTGCTTGTTTTCTTTTGATTTTTGTTAGGAAATTATCTACAACCTATGTTTTCTTGGGTGTAGTTGTTTTCTTTGGATTGGAATTTTCCTTCTAGTATCTTTTGTAGGGCTGGTTTGCTGTTCAAATATTACTTAAATTTAGTTTTGTCGTGGAATATTTTGTTTTCTCCATCTATGTTGATTGAAAGATTTGCAAGGTATAGTAGTCTGGGTTGACATTTGTGGTCTCTTAGAGCCTGCATGATATCTGACCATGGCCTTCTGGCTTTCATAGTTTCTGTTGAGAAGTCCAGTGTGATTCTGATAGGTCTACTTTCATATGTTACTTGGCCTTTTTACCTTGCTGCTTTTAGTATCTTTTCTTTGTTCTGTAGATTAAGTGTTTTGACTATGATGTGGCATGAGGAGTTTCTTTTCTGGTCTAGTCTATTTGGTGTTCTGTAAGCCTCTTGTATGTTTCTGGATATCTCTTTCTTTAAGTTGGGAAAATTTTCTTCTATGATTTTCTTGAAAATATTTTCCGGACCTTGGAGCCTGGAATCCTCTTCTTCATCAATTCCTATTATTCTTAGATTTTGCCAATTCATGGCGTCCTTGATTTCTTGGATGTTTTGTGTTTGGGATTTTTCCAATTTTACTTTTTCTTTGAGAGAAGTATCAAATTCTGCGAGTGTAACTTCATCACCCGAGATTCTATCTTCCATCTCTTGTATTCTATTAGTGACACTTACCTTTGTGCTTCCTTCTCTTTTCTCTAAGTTCTCCAGTTCCAGGGTTTTCTTAGTTTTGTTTTCTTTATTGATTCTAATTCTGTTTTCATGCCTTGCACAATTTCCTTCATCTGTTTGAATGTGGATATCTGTGTCTCCAAGATGGTTTCTATTTTTTTGTTTGTTTCCTCTCTTAATGCCACTACTTGTGCCTGCATTTGTTTGGCTATAGTTGCCTGTTTTTTTAAGAGCTTCATTCACTTCATTTTTCTTTGTTTCCATTTGGGAGGCCAAATCTTTAAGAGATTTATTTGTTTCCTCTTTAACTGTTTGAATCTGTATGGTTATTTCTCTGAGAGATTTATTGGTTTCCTCTTTATGTGCCTCAAATAACTGGATAATCATAACACTAAAATCATTTTATTGTATTTCTGATGAGTTGGAGTATCCATTAATTTTGAGGGTTGCTGCCATTAATTTTGTGGGTTGCTGGTGAAGCCATGATATCTTGATTTAAGTTGGTTGTGTTCTTTCGCCAACCCCTGGCCATTTGGTTATCCGTAGTGTTCACTGTTTGTTCCTGCATTCTGCAGATCAGACTGGTCTTTCTCTGGTGTCTGGGGAATTCTTCAGGGAAATGGAGGAGGTCCAGTGGTTTCATTGTGTATGTTGCCGATGCAGTTATACTTGTAGGAGGAAAGTTTGTAGGCACAGAAGGGCAAATGTGGGGTTGCATGTGATTGAGTGTGTGCTTGTGGGTATGTCCTAAGGGACAAGGTGTTGGAGAATGAAGAGGCCTTCAGTGTGTGAGGGGGTGCTTTGCAGGTACTGAAGGTATTGCAGGCGCTTAAGGGATCACAGGTGCTGTTGAAGATTGTGGGCATATATTGTTTTTGCAGGTCTGCTAGGCTTTGGTGGCTATTCAGCTGGTTATCTGCCACTGAGGGATTGGATGGCCCATACAATCACTGACTAGGCAGCCCTGTGTATTCAGTACTGCCACTTGCAGACTTGGAATCTGGGAAGGATTGTACTGCGGATCTGTGTCTCTGTGGCTGCCAGTCTTTGGGTGTGCAGTTTGGCAGGGTGGGGTTTCCTGTGGTGCATGCACTCTGGCAGGGCCCGGGGGAGGGGGGCTGTGCTCCAAGGATCTAGAGCTCGGCAAGAGGGCACTAGGTGGTGTGTGGGTTCCTCAGATGTGTGCTCTGTGGGCTGGCGTTCAGTGGGCAGTTACAGCTCTCTGCCTTGGCTGAGGGGCCTGAAGCCCTGCCTTTGTTGTCTTGGGCCTTAGCCACCAAGCTTTGCTGATTTGGGATCCAGGAAAGATTTTATTGCAGAACTGAGTCTCTGTGGTTGGCACTCTGTGGTTGGGCCTGTGCTCTGGCGCTGGCAGTGGGTGCTTTCCGGAGTGGCAGAGTTCTTGGAGGTGTGTGCACTCCTCCGGTGTTGTGGAGTATCCGGAGTTGTTTGCCCTCTGATGTGACTGAGTTTCCAGAGGTATGCATACTACCATGAGCAGGATTTCTGGTGGTGGGTGTGCTCTGGTGATGGGAGATTTCAGGTGGGATGTGAGCTCTGCTGCGCCCCTTGTGGCAGGATCACGTCCTGGTGGGTTGGGGGGATGTTCCATGGGTCCGGAGCTTGGCAAGAGGGCCCTAGGTGGGGCCCTGTGTATGGGGCTCCTCGGATGTGTGTCCAAGGGGGGTTGTTCAGTGGGCAGTTACAGCTGTCTGCTGCATTAAGGGGCCTGGAGCACTATCTCTGCTGTCTTAGTCCCCAGGCTGTGAGCTTTGCACTCAGCTACCTGTGTGCAAGTTTCCCTGTGCAGGAGGCCTGGACAAGGGAAGTGCCCCACTTTGTTCCCAGAGAAGTCTGTGCTGGATCTAAATCTACAAGCACTCCACACTTCTGTGGAGTCCCCTCTCCTTTAGGAAGCCCAAAAGTCCAAATTCTAGTTTTGATTGTCCTTCCACTCACCAATTTCAGAGATTCATTTCCTCTGCCTCTCCAAAATCTGTGTGCTCTGTTCACTGCCATCTTGGAACTCCTCCTCAATTGCTTTTTAATAAAAATAATTTTTGAGTGTTTTTGATTTGCATTTCCCTGATGACTAAGGATATTGAGCATTGCTTTCAGTGTTTCTCTGCTTTTAGATATTCTTCTATTGAGAATTTCTGCTTAGCTCTGTACCTAATTTTTTTTAATTAAATGACTGGATTTGTTGCTGTTTAACTTCTTAAGTTCTTTATATATTGTGGATATTAGCCCTCTGTCAGATATAGGGTTGGTGAAGATTATTTCCCAATCTGTAGGTTGTGCTTTTGTTCTGAAGACAATGTCCTTTGCTTTACCTCACTTTCATGAGGTCCCATTTATTGATTGTTAATCTTAGAACATGTGCTGATGGTTTTCTGTCCAGAAAATTGTCTCCTGTGCCAATGAGTTGAAAGCTCTTCCCCACTTTTTCTTCTAAAAGATTTAGAGTGTCTCGTTTTTTGTTGAGGTATATGATCCACTTGCACTTTAGTTTTTTGGAGGGTAATAAATATGGATCTATTTGCATTTTTCTGGATGTAGATATCTAGTTAGAAAAGCACCATTTGTTGAAGATGCTATCTTTTTTCCATTGCATGGTTTTGGATTCTTTGTCAAAAATAAAGTATCTGTAGGTGTGTGGGTTTATTTCTGGGTCTTCTATTTGATTCCATTGATACACCATTCTGTTCATATGCCACTACCATGCAGTTTTTATTAATATTGCTCAGTAGTATAGCTTGAGATCAGGGATGGAGATACCTGCAGACGATCTGTTGTTATACAGGATAGTTTTAGCAATTATTGGTTGATGGTTTTCCCATATGAAACTGAGAATTTTTCTTTCAAGGTCTGTTAAGAATTGTGTTGCGTTCTTGGCAGAGCAAGATGGCGGCACCGGGACAACTCTCATTCTGACCAGTAGCACAGCAGTATAGGCACAGTGACCAGCAATCAAAACTCGTGGCCATAAAACACAAGTGATTGTGTTTCCCAGGTGAGAGGATACCCCACGGTGGGGATTCAATCAGCTTTAACTCACCCTGCTAAACTGCAGAAGAAATCCCTGTTCTGCCAGGCTCTTGGTCGCCAGCCAAGAGCCACACGCCAGCGTGATCTGGTCACTGTCCCAGACTGAACTGTGGGCCCACAACATCACAGACTGGATTTTCCAGTCGAGAGATAACACCATGGAGCAGGAAACGATTGGGACCAATCTTAGGTCACCCAGACATCCCCTGGAAAAGACTCGGGTTCCGCGGGTGCCCCAGGAGCCAGCCCAGTGAGAGAGCCTGGGACCCAGGCTCTGGCACAGAGCCCTGCCTGCGTGCCTGATTCGCTGCCTCAGATAGAACTGTGGGCCCCAGGGCACAAGAGACTGAGTTTCACTGTCCGGTGCAAACCTACAGGGAGGGAAATGGCTGGTCTGATCTCAGAGCACTCAGTTGATACCACCACCCCGAAAAGGTCTCGGGAAAATTGCCCAGTTTAGGCAGATGCCCAGGCTCCCAAAGGCCAGAAAAGCAGAGCCACGGGCGGGCATCTGTGCCCGTGGGTTCTACTCGCCACCCCAGACAAAACGGCGGTCCCCAAAGCAAAGACTGGGTGTCCCTGTCAGGAGGAAACACCACAGAGGGGGGGGATCATCAAGTCTAACAATCAGGACACCCAGCACCAAAAGACGTTCTGGATTCACGCAGACTCTCGGCACTAGTTTCTAATGCAGGCAGGAGCGCTGTGCTCAGCTGCCATTATTGAGTACCCCTAGGGCACTGGGGCACACAGCTGCTTCCTCAGACCTACAAAAGCCAGAGAGCCATTACAGCAACCCTCAGATACTGTGCCAAGGATCAACCAGTTATCTCTAGCTAGACTGATAAAACTGTGGGAATCCCTGGTCCTTTAAGAAGGCTGCACCCACAGCATCCAGACCAGAGCTGTGCCCGTAGCCACCATACCAGACAGGGACGCACAGCTTCTGGTCCAGAGTGAGGCACCCAGCCTTCAGACCAGAGTGGAGCCCTCAGTTACCAGCCCCCAGACCAAAGCGGCACCCCCAGCCACCAACTCAACCTAGGTGCACATTCTCCAGGCCCAGAGCAGAGCACTCAGCCTCTGGCCCAGAGAATTGCTGGGTGCTCCTCTCACTTTTCAGGACAGAACTGCGTGCCCCAGAATAATAGACTGAGTTTCCCTGTTGGGAGAAAACCCCACAGCTAGGGAATCAGCATGTTCTACAAGAGGACTGTACCTGGAAAACTGTAACAACAGCAGCAGCTCACTAAATTTATAAAAAGAAACCCAGCAGTGGGGCAGCTGTCTTGAGAACTTCTATGGGTAAGAGGAGAGCCCCCTCTACCTAACAAAGACCACAGTTACTACTCAGGTCTACACACCTGAGGTGAGCAGTGGCAATTCCTGAGAAACACTGCCCATACAGTGACCATACCCAAAAAGCAGAGGAGGACTCCTTCAGGAAAAAATCATCTTCTGACCAATGGGATTCTCCCTACCTCAGGACTCTAGGAAGCACAGAAACTAACATCCAACACCTAAAAGAGCCCAGTGGGTAGAGGTCAACATAAAAGCTCAATCAACAAAAGACAGAGCAATATGGCATCTCCAGAACCCAGCCATCCAGGGGAGAACAGCCATGGACAACACAGCATAATAGAAAATAAAGAAGATGACCTTACATCTATGCTGATGAAGAGGATAATAGAGGAAACAAATAAAATACATAAAGAATTAGAGGAAGATAAAATCAAACAGATCATGGCTATGCATAAAGAAATGGAGGGAGTTAAAGACAAGTAGATTATGGCCATCCGTGAGGAAATACGGGAAGATGCAGCCAAACAGTTTGGGGCCTTCAGAGAAGAAATAATTAAATCACTGAAAGAAATAAAAGAAACAGAGTTAAAGGAACCTCCCCTATTAGTGGACTTAGGGAGTAGCATGCATGCAGAAAGGGGAAGGAGGGTGAGATCGGGATGGGAGGAGGGAGGGGTTTATGGGGGGGTACAAAATGAATAAAGTGTAATAAAAAATTATCTTAAAAAAAGGAAAATACAGTCAAACAGGTGAAGGAAGTAAACAAAACAACTCAAGACCTGCAGATAGAACTGGAAAAATTCAGAATACACAAATGGAGGAAATAAAGGAGAGGAAGAATTTAGGGAAGAAAACAGAAACTACAGAGGTAAGCATAACCAACACACTACAAGAGATGGAAGAAAGAATCTCAGGTGAGAAGATACAATGGAAGAAATCAATGTATCTGTCAAAGAAAATGTTAAATCCAAAAAAAACCTGACACAGACCGTCCAAGAAATCCTAGACAATATGAAAAGACAAAACCGAGGAATAATAGGTATAGAAGAAAAAGAAGACTCCTTTCTCCAAGGCCCATAAAATATTTTCAACAAAATCATTGAAGAAAATTTTTCCAACTTAAAAGAGAGGCCAGTAAGAATACATGAGGCCTACAGAACACCCAACAAATTTGACCAGAAAAGAAAATCCCCCCACCACATAATAATCAAAACAGTAAGTATAAAGAACAAAGAAAAAAATACTAAAAGCTGCAAGGGAAAAAGGCCGAGTAACATAATGTCAAACCCATTAGAATCACACCTGACTTTTCAAGAGAGACTATGAAAGCCAGAAGGGCCTGAACGGATATCATATAGACCCTAAGAGAACACAGATGTCAACCCAGGCTACTATACCCTGCAAAACTCTCAGTCCTCATAGATGGAGAAAACAAGATATTCAATGACAAAAACAAATTTCAACAATACCTACACACAAATCCAGCATTACAGAAGACACTGGAAGGGAAAATACAACCCAAGAAAATTAGCTTCTTTCAAGAAAACACAGGAAATAATTGACCTTACTACAGTAAAACAAAAAGCAACCAAGCACACAACCTTATGAACACAGCCAACATCAAAATCAAAGGATCTAACAGCCACTGGTCATGAATCTCTCTCAACATCAATGGACTCAACTCTCCAGTAAAAAGACACAGATTAACAGAATGGATATGTAAAAAAAAAACCAGCAATCTGTTACATACAAGAAACACACCTAAAGCACAAAGATAGACATTACCTGAGGGTAAAAGGTTGGAAGACGACTGTCCAAGCAAATGGACCCAAGAAACAAGCAGGAGTAGCCATTCTAATATCTGATAAAATAGACTTTCAACCAAAATTAATAAAAAGAGATGGGGAAGGAAACTTCATACTCATCAAGGGAAAATTCCACCAGGAAGACATCACAATCCTGAACATCTATGCCCCAAATACAAGAGCACCCTCATTTGTAAAAGAAACATTGATAAAATTTAAACCACATATAGATCCCCACACATTAATAGTGGGAGACTTCAACACCCCACTCTCAATAAAGGACAGGTCAACAAAACAGAAATTAAACAAAGAAACAATATCTCTGACAGAGGTCATGAATCAAATGGACCTCAAAGATATTTACAGAACTTTACACCCAAACACAAAATAATTTACCTTGTTCTCAGCACCTCATGGAACCTTCTCCAAAATAGACCATATAGTTGGTCACAAAGCAAGCCTCAACAGATACAAGAAGATTGAAATGATCCCTTTTATCTTGTCTGATCACCATGGAATAAAGCTGGACCTCAACAACAACAGAAATAGCAATAAGCATACACAAATGGAAAGTGAACAACTTCTTACTAAATGACAGCTGGGTCAGGGAAGAAATAAAAAAGAAATTAAAGTTTTCCTAGAACTCAATAAAAATGAAGACGCAACATACCCAAACTTGTAGGACACAATGAAAGCAGTGCTAAGAGGAAAGTTCATAGCACTAAATGCCTTCAAGAAGAAATTCGAGACAGCTCATTCAAGCAACTTAATGGCACACTTAAAGACCCTAGAAAAAGAAGAAGCAGACACACTAAAAAGGGGTAGACGGCTGGAAACAATCAAACTGAGGGCTGAAATCAATCAATTAAAAACAAATAAAACAATTCAAAGAATCAATGAAACCAAGAGCTGGTTCTTTGAGAAAATCAACAAGATCGACAAACCCTTAGCCAAGCTAATTAAGAGGCAGAGAGACACCACCCAAATCAACAAAATCAGAAATGAAAAGAGGGACATAACTACAGACACTGAGGAAATGCAAACAATCATTAGGACTTACTTCAAAAGTCTATATGCCACAAAATTTGAAAATCTAAATGAAATGGACAATTTTCTTGATCAATTTGACTTACCAAAGCTGAATCAGGACCAGGTAAATCAATTAAATAGTCTTATATCCCCCAAAGTAATAGAAGTGGATATCAAAATTCTCCCATCCAAAAAAAGCCCAGGACCAGATGGCTTCAGTGCAGAATTCTACTAGACTTCAAAGAAGAGCTAACTACAATTCTCTTCGAACTATTCCATAAAATAGAAATAGAAGGAACATTACTAAACTCATTCTATGAATCCACAGTCACCTTGGTACCTAAACCTCACAAAGACTCAACCATTAAAGAGAATTTCAGGCCAATCTCCCTTATGAATATCGAAGCAAAAATACTTAACAAAATACTTTCAAACCAAATACAAGAACACATCAAAGATATTATCCAGTATGACCAAGTAGGCTTCATCCCAGGTATGCAGGGTGGTTCAATATATGGAAATCCATCAAGGTGATCCACCATATTAACAAACTGAAAGAAAAAAACCACATGATAATCTCCCTAGATGCTGAAAAAGCATTTGACAAAATCCAACATCCATTCATGTTTAAAGTATTGGAGAGATCAGGGATACAAGGCACATATCTAAACATAGTAAAGGCGATATACAGAAAGCCTATAGCCAACATCAAACTGAACGGAGAGAAACTTAAAGCAATCCCACTGAAATCAGGGACAAGACAAGGCTGCCCACTGTCTCCATATCTCTTCAACATAGTGCTGGAAGTCCTTGCTAGAGCAATAAAACAGTTGAAGGAGATCAAGGGGATACAGATTGGAAAGGAAGAAGTTAAATTATCACTATTTGCAGATGAGATGATAGTATACCTGAGTGACCGCAAAAACTCTACCAGGGAACTCCTACAGCTGATAAACACCTTCAGCAAAGTGGCTGGATACAAAATTAACTCAAAAAAAAATCAGTAGCACTCCAGTATACAAAAGACAAAAGGGCTAAGAAAGAAATTAGAGAAACAAAACCGTTCACAATAGCTACAAATGACATAAAGTACCATGGTGTAACCCTAACCAAGCAAGTCAAAGACTTATGTAAAAAAAATTTCAAGTCTCTGAAGAAAGAATTAGAAGAAGATACGAGAAGATGGAAAGATCTCCCATGCTCATGGCTTGGCAGGATTAACATAGTAAAAATGGCCATCTTACCAAAAGCAATCTACAGATTTAATGCAATTCCCATCAAATTGCCAAAACAATTCTTTACAGATCTGGAAAGAAATATTCTCAACTTCGTATGGAATAACAAGAAACTGAGAATTGCTAAAACAATCCTCTACAATAAAAGATCTTCTGGAGGTATCTCCATCCCTATCTCAAGCTGTACTATGAAGCAGCAGTTATAAAAACTGCATGGTAGTGGCATAGAAACAGAATGGTGGATCAATGGAATCGAACAGAAGACCCAGAAATAAACCCACACACTTATGGACACCTGATCTTTGACAAAGATGCCAAAACAATACAATGGAAAATAGATAGCATTTTCAACAAATGCTCCTGGTCCAACTGGATGTCTACATGTAGAAAAAGGAAAATAGATCCATACCTATCACCCTGTACAAAACTGAAGTCCAAGTGGATCAAAGACCTCAACATAAAACCCGACAAATTAAATCGGCCAGAAAAAAAAAAAAAAGTGGGGAATACCCTAGAACTCATTGGCACAGGAGAAAACTTACTGAACAGAATACCAACAGCACAGGCTCTAAGAGCTACAATCAATAAATGGGACCTCATGAAACTGAAAATCTTCTGTAAAGCAAAGGACACCGTCATCAAAACAAAGCGACTGCCTACAGATTGGGAAAGAATCATCACCAACCCTTTATCTGACAGAGGACTCATATCCAGTATATATAAAGAACTAAAGAAGCTGAAAAGCAGCAAACCAAGTAATCCAATTAAAAAATGGGGAACAGAGCTAAACAGAGAACTCTCTGTAGAGGAATATTGAATGGCAGAGAAGAACTTAAAAATGCTCAACCTCATTAGCCATTAGGGAAATGCAAATCAAAACAACCCTGAGATTTCACCTTACATCCATCAGAATGGCCAAGATCAAAAACTCAAGTGACAACACATGCTGGAGAGGATGTAAAGAAAAGGGGATCCTCCTCCATTGCTGGTGGGAATGTACACTTGTACAACCACTTTGGAAATCAATCTGGCTCTATCTCAGGCAATTACGAATAGTACTTCCTCAAGATCCAGCTATATGACTCCTAGACATATACCCAAAATATACTCAAGTATACAACTAGGACATTTGCTCAACCATAGCAGCTTTATTCATAATAGCCAGAATCTGGACACATCCCAGATGTCCCTCAGCAGGAGGTATGTATACAAATTGCAGTACATTTGCAGAATGGAATCCTACTCAGCATTTAAAAACAAGGAGATGATGAAATTTGCAGGCAAATGGTAAGATCTAGAAAAGATCATCCTGAGTGAGTTATCCCAGAAGCACACGGTATATATTCCATTATAAGTAAATATTAGACAAATAATATAGGATAAACATCCTAAAATCTGTTCACCTAAATGAGGTAAACAAGAAGGAAGACCCTTGATAAGATGATCAATCCTCACTCAGAAAAGCAAACAGGAAGAACATCAGAAAAAGGAGAACATAGTGAATGAGACAGGAGCCTACCACAAAGGGCCTCTTAAAGACTCTACCCAGCAAGGTATTAAAACAATCTCTGGGCAGAATGCAGGGAATCATATGAGAGAAAGAGGGAGTTAGTAAGATCTGTAAAGGACAGGAGCTCCACGAGTTCCAAATATATCTGGGCACAGGGCTCTTTTATGAGACTGATTCTCCAACCAAGAACCACTCATGGATATAACCTCAAACCCCTGCTCCAATGTAGCCATAGAAGCTCAGTATACAAGTAGTTTCCCTAGTAAGGGGAACAGGGAGTGTCTCTGACATAAACTCTGTGGCTGGCTATTTGATTACCTCCCCTTGAGGGGGGAAACAGGCTTGCCAGTCCACAGAGAAAGACGATGAAACCAGTCCTGATGAGAACTGATATAGTAGGGTCAGATGGAAGGGAAAGAGGACCTCCCTAGTTAGAGATGGGCATGGGAGGAGAAAAGAGAGGAAGGGTAGGATTGGGAGGGAATGAGGGAGGGGAAATATAACTGTGATGCAAAGTGAATAAAATGTAATTAATGTAAAAAAATAAAAATTTAATTAAAAAAAAAACAGATGATGAGACTTGTAGACCAACTTTGGGCAGAGTACAGGGAATCTTATGAAAGAAGAGGGAGATAGAAAGATTTGGAGGGATCAAGAGCTCCACAATGAGAGCAACAGAACCAAAAACTGTGGGCAAAGGGGTCTTTTCTGAAACTGATACTCCAACCAAGGACCATGCATGGAAATGATCTAGAACCCCTGCACAGATGTAGCCCATGGCCGTGCAATATCTAAGTGGGTTCCCTAGTTAGCGGAATAGGGACTGTTTCTGACATGAACTCGATGTTTGTCTCTTTGATCACTTCCCCCTTAGGGAGAACTAGCCTTACCAATCCACAGAGGAGGACAATGCCTCCAGTCCTGATGAATCCTGATATACTAGGGTCAGAGGGAAGGGGAGAAGGAGGAGGGTTATAGGAGGAGATGGGGTAGTGATGGTGGAATTGGGAAGGGATAAGGGAGGGAGCTATAGCTGGGATACAAAATGAACAAACTGTAATCAATAAAAAATAAATTAATTTAATTTTTTAAAGAAAATACTTTTCTGTAAAATATATTCTGATCAGTTTCACTTCCCTCATCTGCTCTCCTCTATGAGCATCCAACTCCACTTCTTGTATTCTTTCTTTTTAGCAAACTAGCATGAAAATAAAGCAGTTAAAAAAAAGACAGAAGGAAAGAAAAATAAAACAAGTAATGTAAAAGAATGCCCAATCTCAGCGCAGACCAAACTTCCTGGGGTCTGCAGCCGCTGAGGCAGAGCTCCTAGCCCTTAAGTGGCAAATGCCAATGGTATAGGTCTCAGAGTCCCAGACCAGCACTGCAGCACCACCCTCCCAGGGCCCGAGTCTGCTAGCCACCATACTGGCTCCACAGGATCGCAATCACTGATGGTATGGCCCGCTCAACCCCACAGTGACAGAGAATACCCTATATACTCACCAAAACCAGGCAGAAATGCCATACAAGCTAGACACACTAGGCACTGGGCCTCCCAAGCTTGGAAAGCACAGTGGAGAACCCTCAGGACTTCCCAGAAAGCATCTGGACTGGCAACCCAATCTCCAGCTACAGCAAGACTTCATAACCTGACAGCAGAGCAGCACTGAGCTGGCGGGGCACATCAGCCCTCCAGCTTCAAACTAACAAGGGCCAAACCAGAGAGCAGAGAGTCTGGTTACCCCGATCCCTACTGATGTGACCACCTTGAGATCTCCAGCTGCAGCGGGACCTCCTAACCTGGCAGTGGCAGCAGCACAGAGCTGGCAGAGCACATCAAACAAGCAGGGCCAAACCAAAGAGCAGAGAGCCCAGATACCCCGATCCCTGCCAAGTGACCTGCCTGAGAGTGAGTGCACCCTTGAGAATCTGCAGAGCCCCAGATCCAGGGTCCTTCTAAAACAGAAGTCAGGCATCAAACCCCTCCCACCCACACACCCACTTTGGGAAACAGAGGGTCACTTGGGATATTGAAGCCCCTGCTCTGTGCGTCCAATAGAGGAGTTAAGGCATTTAATGCCAGAAATTGTGCCACAACCATCACTAGCGCCTGCTACATATAGAGTGCAGAGCCCCTCCCACACACTCAAGGGTTCAACATTATCTATCACTCTGTCCCCCAAGACACACTTCCATGCACACTTCCACACACACACACACAAACATACATTAACACACACACACACACACACACACACACCTGCCTTTGCCCTTTTGTGCCTACATACTTTCCTCCCACAGGTACAGCTAGTGCACCAATGCACACACTGAAGCCACAAGACCTCTCTCAGCTTCCTGAAGAGCTCTCCAGACACCAGAGAGAAACAGTACCAGTCTGAACTGCAGAATCCAGAAACAAACATGGAAGGTTTCAGATAAGCCAAGGGCCAGGGGTAGGCGAAAGAAGACATCCAATATAAATCAGGATATCATGACTTCACCAGCAACCCCCAAAATTGATGGACACTCCAAATCATCAGAAGCACAAGAAAATGACTTTAAAGCTATGCTTACCCAACTATTTGAGGCTCATAAAGAAGAAACAAATAACTCTCTCAGAACAATAACCATGCAAATTCAGTCAGTTAAACAGGAAATGAACAAATCTTTCAAAGATTTGGCCAGTCAACTGGAGGTAAAGAAAGAAGAAATAGAGAAAATTCTTAAAGAAACACAGGCAAACATAGCCAAACAAATAGAGGCACAAGTAGAGATAAAATCAGTGGCATATAGAAAGGAAATGAACAAAAAAATAGAGACCATCAGAGAGAGACAGAAATCCACATTCAAACAAATGAAGGAAATGGTGCAAGGCATGAAAACAGAATTAGAATCAATAAAGAAAACACAAACTGAGAAAACCCTTGAGCTGGAGAACTTGGAGAAAAGATCAGGAACCACAAAGGTAAGCATCACCAACAGAATACAAAAGATGGAAGAGAGAATCTCTGGAGCTGAAGACACACTTGCAGAAATTGATACTTCTCTCAAAGAAAAAGTAAAATCAGAAAAGTCCCAAACATAAAATATCCAAGAAATCAAGGAAGCCATGAAAAGACTAAATTTAAGAATAATAGAAATTGATGAAAAACAAGACTCCAGGCTCAAAGGTCCAGAAAATATTTTCAAGAAAACCATAGAAGAAAATTTTCCCAACTTAAAGAAAGAGATGTCCATAAATATACAAGAGGCCTACAGAACACCAAATAGACTAGACCAGAAAAGAAACACAAAACGTCACATTATAGTCAAAACACTAAATCTACAGAACAAAGAAAAGATATTAAAAGCAGCAAGGGAAAAAGGCCAAGTAACATATTAAGGTAGACCTATCAGAATCACACTGGACTTCTCATCAGAAACTATGAAAGTCAGAAGGGCCTGGGCAAGCGTCATGGAGACACTAAGATTTCACAAAGTTCAACGCAGACTACTATACCCTGCAAAGTTTTCAATCAACATAGATGGAGAAAACAAAACATTCAATTACAAAACTAAATTTATGCAATATCTACACAGCAAACCAGCCCTACAGAAGATACTAGAAGGGAAACTCCAATCCAATGAAAACAACTCCACCCACAAAAACATGGCATACAGATAATATCCCAACAAAAATGAAAAGAAAACAAGCAATGAAACACAGTAAGACCACTGACTCCAATACAAAAAAAAAAAAAACTAACATTAATTAGTCACTATTATTTATCAACAACAATGGACTCAATTCACCAATAAAAAGACACAGAGTAAGAGAATGGGTGTGGAAACAGGATCCAGCATTCTGCTACATCCAAGAAACGGACCTCTGCAATAAAAATAAACACTACCTCTTAGTAAAGGGCTGGAAAAAATGACTTTCAAGCAAATGGACCCAGAAAACAAGCTGGGGTAGTGATCCTAATATCTAATAAAAGACATTCAACAAAAATTAATCAAAAAAGATGAGGAGGGACACTACATTCTCATCAAAGGAAAAATCCACCAAGAGGATATCAAAATTCTGAACATCTATGCCCCAAATACAAGAGCACCTATATTCATAAACGAAACATTGCTAATACTTATATCACACATCGATCCCAACACCTTGATAGTGGGCGACTTCAACACCCCACGTACACCAAGGGACAGATCATCTAGACAGCAACCTAATGAGGAAATAAAGGTACTTACAGAGGTCCTAGATCAAATGGACCTAATAGACGTCTACAGAACTTTCCATCCAAACTCAAAAGAGTATACCTTCTTTTCAGCACCTCATGGAACCTTCTCCAAAATAGACCATATCGTTGGTCACAAAGCAAGCCTCAACAGATATAACAAGATTGAAATAATACCCTGTATTCTATCTGACCACCATAGAATAAAGCTGGACATCAACAACAATGGATTTAGAAAAAAGCCTACAAGCACATGGAGACAGAAGAACTAATAACATAAAGTACCTTGGGGTGACACTAACCAAGCAAGTGAAAGACCTGTTTGAGAAAAACTTCAAGTCTCTGAAGAAAGAAATTGAAAAAGATATCAGAAGTTGGAAAGATCTCCCGTGCTCATGGATTGGTAGGAATAACATTGTGAAAATGGCCATCCTGCCAAAACAAATCGACAGATTCAACGCAATTCCCATCAAAATACCAACTCAATTCTTTACAGACCTTGAAAAAAAGATTCTCAGCTTCATATGTAGAAACAAAAAACCCAGAATCTCCAAAATGATCCTGTACATCAATAGACCATCTGGAGGTATCTCCATCCCCGATCTCAAGCTATACTACAGAGCAATAGTAATAAAAACTGCATGGTATTGGCATAGAAACAGAAAGGAAGATCAGTGGAACCAAATAGAAGACCCAGAAATAAACCCACACACATATGAATGCTTGATTTTTGACAAAGTAGCCAAATCCATTCAATGGAAAAAAGACAGCATCTTCAACAAATGGTGCTGGTTCAACTGGATGTCTACATGCAGAAAAATGAAAATAGATCCATATTTATCACCCTGCACAAAACTAAAGTCCAAGTGGATCAAAGACCTCAACATAAAACCAGATACTCTAAATCGTTTAGAAAAAAAAAAAGTGGGGAACAGCCTAGAATTCATTGGTACAGGAGACAACTTCCTGAACAGAACACCAATAGCACAGGCTCTAAGAGCAACTATCAATAAATGGGACCTCATGAAACTGAAAAGCTTCTGTAAAGCAAAGGACACCGTCATCAAAACAAAACAACTGCCTTCAGATTGGGAAAGAATTTTCACCAACCCTTTATCTGACAGAGGGCTAATATCCAGTATATATAAAGAACTAAAGAAGCTGAAAAGCAACCAACCAAGGAATCCAATTAAAAATTGGGGAACAGAGCTAAACAAAGAATTCTCTATAGGTGAATATTGAATGGCAGAGAAGCATTTAAAGAAATGCTCAACCTCATTAGCCATGAGGGAAATGCAAATCAAAACAACCCTGAGATTTCACCTTACACCCATCAGAATGGCCAAGATGAAAAACTCAAGTGACAACACATGCTGCACAGGGTGGTGGAGAAAGGGGAACCCTCATCCATTGCTGGTGGGAATGTAAACTGGGTACAACCACTTTGGAAGTAAATCAGACAATTAGGAATAACACTTCCTCAAGACCCAGCTATACCACTGCTAGGTCTATACCCAAAATTTGCTCAAGTAGACAACAAGGACATTTGCTCAACCATGTTTGTAGCAGCTTTATTCATAATAGCCAGAACCTGGAAACAACCCAGATGTCCATCAACGGAGGAATGGATACAGAAATTGTGGTATTTTTACACAATGGAATACTACTCAGCAATCAAAAAGGAGGAAATCATGAAATTTGCAGGCAAGTGGTGGGATCTAGAAAAGATCATTCTGAGTGAAGTATCCCAGAAGGAGAAAGACAAACATGGTATATACTCGCTTATGTTGACCTACAAGATATGAAAAACATAATGAAGTCTATACACCTAAAGAAGATAAACAAGAAAGCAGACACTAGGTAAGATGATCAATTCTCACTTAGAAAGACAAATGAGATGTGCATAGGATGTTTGACAGGAGTCTCCTGCAGAAGGCATCTGAAAGACACTACCAAGCAGCGCTTCAAAACAGATACTAAGACTCATAATCAAATCTTTGGCAGAAGGGGAGTTAGTATGATGGGGAAAGGATAGGAGCCCCATAAGGACCAAATATATCTGGGCACAGGGTTTTTTTCTGAAACTGTTTCTCCAACCAAGGACCATGTATGGATATAACCTAGAACCTTTACTCGGATGAAGCTCGTGGTAGCTCAATAACCAATTGGTTTCCCATAGTAAGGGGAACAGGGACTATCTCTGACAGGAACTCAATGGTGGGCTCTTTGACCTCCCCACCCTCAATGGAGGAGCAGTTCTGCTATGCCACAGAGGAGGACTTTGCAGCCAGCCCTGAAGATACCTGATAAAACAGGGCCTGACGAAAGGGGAGGTAGTCCTCCCCAATCAGTGGACTTGGAAAAGGGCAGGGAGAAGCTGAGGGAGGGAGGGTGGGATTCAGAGGGAATAAGGGAGCAGGATACAGCTGGAATACAGAGTTAATAAAATGTAAATAATAATAATAAACAAAAAAATGCCCAAAAAAGAAATCTGAGACAAAAAGTCTCCAAAAATCCCACTCAGCATGTTTGTATTGGCCGTCTCCTCATCCTAGGGCCTGCCTTTAAGTGTGGTTTGTATATCCCATGAGATTCCACTGGGGAAAACTAATTTCTCATTTCCAAGTGGTTGTCAATTAGAGATAGTTACTTGGTTAGGGATAGATGCTTATGTCCAGTTTGCCCTCTCATCTCTGGGACCACAACTGACTTAGACCTGTGTAGATTTTGTGCATGTTGCCAGTCTTTGTGAGTTCATATCTATGTCAGTCCTTTAGTGTCTGGAAGATATACTCTTTCCTTGGTCTCATCAGTCCCCTTTGGCTTTTACAATCTTCCTGTCTTTCACATAGTTTCCCTAGCCCTGAGGGGAGGGTTTTGATGCAAACATTCCATTTAGGAGTGAGTGTTTCAAGGTCTCTGCTTCTCTGCATTATGGTATCTCAGTTTCTCTTTCTGTAAAATGTAGTTAACAAATGTTGCATGAAGTGGCTGAGACTATAACAGTCATGAAATTAAAATAGCCTCCAGGATAGAGTAAATGCTAAATGTGAGTAATATTAGCATTAGACATCATTAGACACCACAAATTGCCTGCCAGACTTTCTGTCTCCTCATCCTAAGGTGTACTGCACACTGCCTTCATACCTATCTTCTTATGTTTCATGATTCCCTGATCTGCAACAGCCCATTCTACTATTTCTAGTCTAGCAGTTCTTCTCACGATCTGTTACCTTTCTTTCACAAGTAGTATTAATTGTGGGTTAAATTAGCCAGCCTCATTTTTCAGACAAGGAAGCCAACGTTTACTCTGTTAAGAAAAATATTGCCCTATAGAAAAGTTTTCCAGAATTCTCTCTGACTCTGCATCCAGTAATAAGCCTCAAGGTTAAATTGTCAGCAATAATTTCATTATGGTCTCCAGGTATTACTTCTTCCCTTCCATCTCCCATAATTGTAAACCATAGATTTCAATATGACAACAGGCAAATATTCATATGATTCCAAATTATTGGTAGGAGTAGAGGGAAACTTTTCAGATTCATCCTAACTAAATTCAACCTAAAAGAAAATAATAATGATTTGATATAGTACCTGAAGAAGATAGCTAACATAAAGGCAATCCAAAATTAAACAGAAAATTAAAAGGAGGAAGGAGGATGGGATGAACAAAGAATGCTTCAAACACTGTTTTACAGTTTGTTTCCTGTGTTTATTGACAAAAATTGGAGAAAATATTCGTAAGCATGTACCCATAAGAATATTTCACAAGAGGGCACTGGTACACAGGGTGATGAGAGGAGTGACTGAATATAGCTCAAAGCTGTACAAAGAAGGGAATTCCTGTACTGTTTGGAACTAACTATGGAACCATTCTCTTTGTGTGTTTCACACCTTCTGCTCTCCTGAGTTGTTCTTGGGCACACAAAAAAGCTCCAAATAGAAAATTAAAATAAATTCTTCTTTGTTGGGTCATTGTGTGGTTTAGGTATCAGGGTGACTGAAAGGATAGGCTCTTAGGAGGAAATGGCTGTGACTCTAACTGACAATCCTAACAGGAGCAGATATAAAAACTGAAGTGACCACATCCTAGCCAGGCAGGACTATTGGAGGGAGGGGATCAACAACACCCCCCCCAAAAAAAAGATACACTCTGATCCAAAAATTACCCTACCTACAAAAAGTGCAGGAATAGTGAGGAAACTAAGATTGAGGGAATATCCAACCAATTATCGGCCCAACCTGAGACTCACCTCATTGTAGAGAGCCAGTCCCTGACATTATTAATAATGCTGTGCAATGCTTGCAGACAAGAGCTTAACATGACTTTTCTGGGAGGCTCAAGGCGGCCGAAGATCATTGAGAATGATTTCTGGGGATCCTGTAGAAGTGTTGGAGGAAAGATGGAAAGACCTGGAGGGGACAGGAACTTCACAAGAAGATCAACAGAGAAAACGAATCCAGATACATGGGAGATTACAGAGCCTGGGACATCAACTAAGGAGCATGCATGGTCTAGACCTAGAACCCCCTCCACATATGTGAACAATGGGCAGCTTGGTCTTCTGGCAGGTTGCTTGATGAGTGGCAGCTTGGGGTGCTCTTTCTAACATGGACTCTATTGTCTGCTTTTGGATCAGTTACTCCTGACAGGGTTGTCTTGCCTGGCTTCAGAGGATGAGGATATGCTCAGTCCTGATGTGTCTTGATGTGCTGGATAAGGTTGATACACGGGAGATTTACTTTTCTAGGAGGGAAAGGGAGAGAGGAAGGGTGAAGTAGGAGAAAGGGTACTCAGAGGAGAGGAGGCAGGGAGCACCTTTGGGATGTAAAGTAAATGAACTGAATTTTTTAAAAAAAAAGTTAAAAGAAGAAAAAGAAAAAGAAGCAAAAAATAATGTGAATACTGCAATATTAAAGAAAGCCAAATCAGACTGTTAAGGCACAGAATTGAAATGCCAGCAATTTGGAGGCTGAGGCAGGCGGGTTATGCGTTGAATACATTGTGGGCTATGTATACAATAATAATAATAATAATAATAATAATAATAATAATAATAATAATAATAAATAGAATTCAAGGGGACAGAGAGTCAGGGATATTAAATTATTTTGTGTAATAGCTGATATTTTGGAATGGTCTTCTAAATCCTTCCTTATCTTTTTGTTCCTATTTTAAACAACAGTTTTGCTGTCACCAAATGAAACCCATACAAACTGTTTTCATTACTAGGTCTGTTTCAATTCCTATCTGAGCATTTTAACACATCTCAATTAAATCAACCTGTAAAAGCAAAGTAATAATAATAATAGTAGATGAACACTGGAAGTAAGAGAAAACAATTAACAGGACAGGAGCTTACCACAGAGGGCCTCTGAAAGACTCTATCCAGTAGTGTATCAAAGCAGATGCTGAGGCCCATAACCAAACCTTTGGCAGAGTGCAGGGAATCATATGAAAGAAGGGGGAGTTAGTATGACCTGGAGAGGACAGGAACACCACAAGATCCAAATATATCTGGGCACAGGGGTCTTTTCTGAGACTGTTTCTCCAACCAAGGACTATGTATGGATATAACCTAGAACCCCTGCTCAGATGTAGCCCATGGTAGCCCAGTATCCAAGTGGGTAATCTAGTAAGGGGAACAGGGACTATTTCTGACATGAACTCAATGGCTGACTCTTTGACCTTCCTCCCCCCCCTCCAAGGGAGCAGCCTTGCTAGGCCACAGAGGAGGACATGGCAGCCAGTCCTGAAGATACCTGATAAGCTAGGCTCAGATGGAAGGGGAGGAGGTCCTGCCTTATCAGTGGACTTGGAAAAGGACAGGGAAGAGATGAAGGAGAGAGGTTGAGATTCGGAGGGAATGAGGAAGGGGGCTACTGCTGGGATACAGAATAAATAACCTGTGATTAATACAAAAAAATAAAAATTATAAAAAAAGAAAAAAGTAATAGTGGTTGTTTTCTTATCCTTGCTAATTCTGCAGACTAGATGGCCACTGGAGAGACCATCAACCAGTTCTAAGTGAGATGCTAAGCTAAACATCAACTTTGATGGAAACCAACACTGCTCAAAGATGGGGATGCTCAAAGATACAATTCTGTGAAACTACAAATGATCATCACAAAATGGAGGAAAAGTTGAGGCTGCCTACAAGCAAATGTCATTGCACAAGTAGCTTTCTGATGAATTAGTTTAGAAGAACTTTTTTTTTTTCTTTTTTTTCCTTTTTTTTTTACTATTCTCATTAGTTACATTTTGTTAATTCTGTATCCCAGTTGTATCCCTCATTCCCTCCCCAATCCCACCCTCCTTCCCTCATCTCCTCCCTGCCCCTTTCCAAGTCCACTGATAGGGGAGGACCTCCTCCCCTTTCATATGATTCCGTTTTGTCAGGTATTTTCAGGACTGGCTGCAAAGTCCTCCTCTGTGACCTAACAGTACTGCTCCTCCCTTGGGAGGTGGGAAGGTCAAAGAGCCAGTCATTGAGTTCCTGTTAGAAATAGTCCTTGTTCCCCTTACTATGGGAAACCAATTGATTACTGAGCTATCACGGGTCACATTCGAGCAGAGGTTCTAGGTTTTATCCTCTCATGGCCTTTGGTTGAGAGTCCATCTCAGAAAAGACCCTGTACCCAGATATGTTTGGTCCTTGTGGAGCTCCTATCCTTTCCACATCAAACTCCCCTTCTTTCATATGATTCCCTGCACTATGGCCATACCACCCTGAACGTGCCCGATCTCGTCTGATCTCGGAAGCTAAGCAGGGTCGGGCCTGGTTAGTACTTGGATGGGAGAACTTTTTTTTCTAATGGGAAGGAAGGATAAGCCACTAAGAAATATTTATATAATTGAAGCATAAATAACATTTAAAGGTAGTCCCCATATGAGGATTGTTGGCTTGCAGAACCCTAGGCAGTTATATTCATCCAGGAATTGACTAAGTAAAGCAAAAGTACTGTATTTTTTCTACATTGGAATGAAAGAATAAACAACAATGAGGACAATAATTAGTATATTGTAGAGTGTTTTCTGTACACTATTTAGTTTCATCTGTATGAGAGTTTTTAGGGATGTTTTTGTGATGTTGGAGATAGAACACATGGTAAGCTCTTCTTTATGTATGGAAAGAAAATATATCTTTTATTTTATTTCTTTCAAATTTATTTAATTCATTTACCTATTTTGAGTTTTGCCTCTCTCTCTTTGTGTGTGTGTGTGTTTCTGTGTGTCTCTTTATCTCTATCACAAACACACACACACACACACACACACACACACACACACACGATACTTCCTCCCTGATTCCCTGATTCATAGATTATAAAAATCTGTGTAATTTTTTTTATTTATCTGCGTGTTTTTTAAGCATGTGTATATCTGTATGCAGGAACATATACTTGTGTATGTACCTATAGAGTCAACAGTTTATTCCACAATTTTAGATTTATTTATTTTTATTTTATGTGTGTGGGTATTTTGCCTGAATTTATATATGTGCACTACTAGTATACCTGGTGCCAGCAAAAGTCTGATCAGAGCCCCTTGAACTGGAGCTACAGACAGTTGTGGACTGCTATGTGTCTGCTGGAAATAGAGCTGAGGTCCTCTGCCTGAGAAGAAAGTGTTCTTAAATGTTGATCTACCTCTCCAGCTCCCTGTTTTGCTGGGTCTTTTAATCACTGTGTTTTTTGTATATTTTTTATGCTGCTAATTACTATTTTCTATCATAAACTTTACTGTTTTTTAGAGTTTGATTTTGGTTCTATGCTAGGTATTTTTTTTTTCACACTGCTGCAGTAGAAAAGGGAAACATGCTTCATTATTACTGTTTGGTAGGACAAGTCCAGACTCTTCATGTGTTCTCTACTGACATGTGAGTTTTCTTTTTTTTAAATTAATATTTTCTTTTATTAATTAATTCAATTTCTATTTTAGTTATAGGCCCCTCAATCTTCTCCTCCCAGACTCACCCTCACTCCAGCATACCCTCTCTCTTATACCTCAGAATAGGGGATCCTCCCCCTACTCAGACACCCTACCTCATCTACTTACATGAAGACTGAGTTCGCCTTCCTCTCCTGTGGCCTTGTAGGGAAGTCCCATCAGAGCAATATAGTCCATGTCAGAGACGTCCCCCATTTCCCTAACTAATGTCCCCACATGAAGCCTAAAATGCTCATCGAACTTATATTCTTCGGGTCTGTGCATTGTACTATGTCTATCCTGTAATATAAGAGTAAAATCTGCTTATAAGTGATTATATACCATATGTGTGTTTCTGGGTCTGTGCTGCTCACTCAGGATGATCGTTTCGAGTTCCATCCATTTGACTACTAATTTCATGATTTCCTTGTTTTTAATGGCTGAGAAGTTTTCACTACCTCCCAGAAATTAAGTCTTGGATCCCTTTTTTGCCTTCACTTCTTTGATGTGGGTTATTAATATTTATTATTGATTTATCTTTTAGTTAAGCAGCAGTTATTTCTAAACCAGTAAACCAGCTGTATAACCAAATCACCACATAGAGACTAAGATTTATTTAATTAACCTGGAGTAAAATGCTGAGCAATAGTTACTCCATCCTAAACTTCCAAGCCGACATTGTTTCCTACTATTCAGATTTTACCCATTATACTTGATTTTAGTCATATCTGTGGTCCG
Source organism: Psammomys obesus (assembly GCF_907164565.1). NCBI lineage: Eukaryota > Metazoa > Chordata > Mammalia > Rodentia > Muridae > Psammomys > Psammomys obesus. Next base: position 7,386,206 of record NW_026589137.1, read on the forward strand.
GTTTATCCCTCCTCATGGTTCCAAGTCCTGTCATGCTGATCTCTTCTCCTCCTCTCTTGCTTCACTCTCCTCCTCTTCAGACCAGGATGCCCCACCTTATTCTCCCCATTGAAAAGCACTGACTGTTTTTTGACAAGACAGAGAACAAATGGTGGCATGTTTACACAAACTTGAGACATGTGATGCTTAGAATAAGTATTACAATGCAATGTCCAGATTGAAACCAGATAGTGAGGGAAAGAAATCAGCATTTGAATAAACAATGGTAAAATGAATACATTCCACAAGAATATTATACCAGCACCCCTTTGTGAAAGAGGGTAGAATATCTTGTTACAATCTGGTAAATACAGATTTCTCACTCCCCATTTAACCTCTGCCAGTATGACCAATAGTAGGGCCACAGTCATGTTTGTTCTAATAGAAACTAATATGATATATTTTTTTTCTGCTTTTCTTGGCTTTTCCTTTCCCATTCATTTGGATAAACCAAGCTTTCACTGTGACTCTTTCTGTCTGTACTCACTGGTGCTTCTTCCACTTGAAATGGAGAGTGTATGTGGAGAAACAAGCAAACAAAAGTAAGTGTTCCAAAAATATCATTAATCAGCCTGGTAAGGACAAGAGTCTTACTCCCCATTGGTAAGTTTAACTCCCCCACCCAGGGTGTATGTGTGTGTGTATGTGTGTGTGTGTGTGTGTGTGTGTGTGTGTGTGTGTGTGTGTGTGTATATATATATACACACACACACACATACATATATATATACACACACATTCATATATATATATGAATATATATATGAATGTGTATGTACATATATATGTATATATATATCTATACATATATATGAATGTGTGTGTATATATATATATATACACACACATTCATATATATATATATATGAAATGCATCATGAAAACGCAAGGTTTTGGAGTTGATGGGATTTTCTCAGTGGGTAAAGCACTTGTCACATGAGCATGAGGATTTAGATTCAAATTTCTAGACCACACATAAGGCCAGGTTTAGTGATCTGTGTGTGTAATCTCAGTGTTCCTATAGTAAGATGGGAAGTAAGACAACAGAATCTTCAGGAGTTCACAGACCATCTAGTGGCAAACAAGATGAGTCCTTGACTCAAACATAGTGGAAAATAAGGACTAACATCCAAGATTATCTTCTGGCCTCCACACCTGCTTTGTTACAAATATGTGCCTACACACATTTTCTCTCTCTCTCTCTCTCTCTGTGTGTGTGTATATACATATATATATATATATATATATATATATATATATATATATATATATATAATACAAATATCCATGTACCGGATATTCTGAAACTACTTCCTTAATTACAGAAAAAGTTATAATTAAGGTAGTCAAATTCACATTCACCAAAATCTAGAACTATATAGATTTATCACATAGATTACAGGATGTACCTGAATGATAACTTGTCAATGTATACAAAGGCAAGTAACTGACTGACAAAAACTGAAACAACCCAGCAACTGAATATTTACTGAACACTTGAAAGGAAGGGTATTTTAGAACATACATTATGAATATAATTGATTCGTATTCTGACTTGTTGTAGCTCAGGTATAACAAATAATAGTTTATGTAGTTACTTTGTTCATACATACTATAATATATTATGTAGCTATTAAATGAGAGGAACTATAGAGGCAAGCATAGTAGGATGAACAAATACATTTATAAGTGATCATTTCTAAACTTCACTAATATTGTAAAGAAGAAAAATTTGGTCATGAAGCTCTAAAATACAAGAGAGTATATGAAAGGAGATGGCAGTAGGAGAGAAATGTCAACAGATTTTTAAGTTGGAATGAAGATGGGCAGGTGGTAACTAGCTTAGAAGAGTAGAAGATATTGAAACTGAGGAGAATCCAACAAAAGCAAGACAATTCATACTACAGAACCTCAAGAAGTCTTAGGATTTTGATTCATCAAGAATCTTTACAGGAAGGCATATGAAAGATTAAATGGCAGCTGGAATATAGTACATTGCCTCTTGTTCATTGCCCTGAGTTCATTTATACACTCCATGAATAATTTCTGTTTGCTAGGGAATACATTAATAAAAACTGGTGGTGTCAATTTCCAGAAAGGTTTTATGTGGATAGCAGCTAGGGTGATGTGATTGTTTGAATAAGAATAACCCTCATCCTTAAAGACTCATATATTCAAATGCTTACTTACCAGGAAAGGGCACTATTTAAAATGATTAAAATTATCAGGAAATGTGGCTTTGCTGGAGCAAATGTGTCACTGCAAGTGGGCTTTCAAGTTTGAAAAGCCCACGTCAACCCCAGTGTCTCTCTTTTGAACTAAGGAGAGCTACAGCTCCAGTGCCATGTGTGCCATCATGCTCCCTGCTGTGATTATAATAGACTAAACCTCTGAATCTGCAAAGCAAGCCCACAATCAATTGCTGTCCTTTATAAAAGTTGCTGTGGTCCTAGTGTCTCTTCACAGCAATAAAATACCTACTTAGATAAGTGAGTTTTCACTCTAAATAGTAGAATATAAAATCTGTGCATCAAGTAGTTCAATCTATATCCCACTCTTCCCATAACCCCCAGAATCCGGACAGACAGGCCTGTAACTCCTGATAAGATATTGAACTACTATATATATATAGTATATATATATATATATATATATATATATATATATATATATAGTATTATATATAATTCTAATACATACATATATATATATATATATAGTAGTTCCATATAAAAGAAAACTATTAAGTAGAAAATAGATAAATTTTACAAAGGTTTCAAAACATACACTAGGAAAAACAACCTATTTGACAAAAGGTGCTTTCAAAATTAGATGTCTACCTGTAGAAAAATAAAGTTAAATACAGTTCTCTCATCCTTCCCACACACAAAAAAAATTTAAAGTGTGTCAAAGGCATTAATTTAAAATGAGAAATGCTGACACTATTAGAAGCAATCTTATGGGAAAGATTTTAATGCCTGGATATAAATAAAAACCTTCTGGACATGAGTCTAATAGCATGAGAAGTAGTGACCCAAACAAATGAGACTACCTAAGGTTTAAATGTTTCTGTGCAGTAATGGAAAATGGCAGAAGAGTTAGCAGACAGGTCTACATAATAGAAGAAAATCATTTCCAGCTGTAATTCAGACAGGGATAAAGATCTAGAATATGTAAATAATAGCAAGAAACAACATATTTTAAAACACAAAATTACAAGATCAACAAATGGGCTAATGAAATGAAGAGGCAGTTTTCAAAAGAAGAAAGGTAAGTGGCTTATAAGAACTTTAAACTATGTTCAGCTTTCTCAGTTACAAGGGAAAGGCACACTAAAATTATAAGATTCTGTCATACCCTTGTTAGTAGCTATTATCAAGAAAAGCAACAATAAAAAATACTATCGAGGAATCAGGGAAAGAGGAAACGCATACTCACTGCAGGCAGAAATGTAAACTAGTCCAACAATTATGGAAATGAATATGAAGGTTTCATTCAAAAAATTAAAATAGAACTACTATATGACAGAGCTATAAAATTTCTGGGTATATCCAAAGAATTCTATATCTTACCACAGAGAAGCTAGTATATCCACTTTTGTTGCTAATAATACAGAAAAATAGAAACAACCTAGATATCTGCCAACTAATAAATGGATATAGAGAATACTGTACACATGCACAATAGAATGCTAGTCAACCATAATGAAAAATGACATCAACAAGGAAATTTATTGAGGTCAGGTATGGTAATACTTGACTTTATTTATAGCATTTCAGTCTATAGAAGAAGGAGTTCAAAGCCTGCTCTACATAGAGAGTAGAGCCTTATCTACATAGAGAGTTCCAGGCCAACTACAGCTATGTACATACCTCTCTCTCTCTCTCTCTCTCTCTCTCTCTCTCTCTCTCTCTCTCTCACACACACACACACACACACACACACAAACACACACACACAAACAAGCACACACAGAGACACACAAAAGGAATATCGATTGAACTGGAAAGTACTTGGTTAAACTCAGAAATCCACAATGAGAACAACAAAAATCACTTGTTCTTTTTTTATACAGATCAATATGTATGTGTATAATTAGAAGTGAGTGTACATTAGGCCACCATACAGGGCAAAATAGTTGTTTAGGAAACAGGAAAGGACACTAGAACACATTAAGACATGAAAGCAGAAAGGTAGATTATTGGTGTGTGGGTAAAAGGCTACATGGGTGTGTTTCAAGGATAGGGGAGAAGATGTGAAAAGGAGAATAATTTTGTTTTAAAATGCGGTAATTTAACCTAATACTGTATACACTCTTTTAAGTTTTAAAAGGAAAATAGCTAAATATAGTGCCATTTTGGAGAATGAGTGAAAAGTTGAGTTTCAGAGATCTCAACTTTTTTAAGGCTGGTTGGCATAAAGAAAAACATGGACAAAACTTCTAACAACGTCTCAATGTCTCATTGTGAAATATAGATTTGCCACCAAGAATGAGACAGCAATGAGAAGGAATCAAAACAATAGAAGAGAAAAGAACTTGTCAGAAATTCATTTAATCATGGAAACACTTCTATATTGTCATCTTTCAGAGAGATGAACACTATGAACAATTGGCTATGAAAACAGAATGACCTTAGAAAACAAGAAAATGTTTGAAAACTAAAAATAAGATAAAAATAGAAGTTATAAAATATTAACATGTCCTATATCTCCTAGAAACTAAAATAAGAGCACAAAAGATTGAGAAGAAGAAGCAATGAGGACCTGGTGAGATGGCTGGCTCAGAAGATAAAGGATGCATCTAAAGAACTGTGTTCTGTTTCAAGGAAATACATGGTGACAGTAACTGACTCCCATAAGTTGTCTTCTGACCTCCTCATTTGTACACATAAACAAACAAACAAATGTTAAAAGTAAATAAAAGATGACTTTGAGTATCAAGTTAGGATTCTCACTATCTAGATGGTAACATTTACAAAGAGAATATATAAATGAAGAAAAAAGGAAATAAACCAAGAAACAATCCAAGAAAAACATCCAGAGCTGAAGGGCATAAATTTCCTACTGGAAGAATCTGCCAAGTGTCAAGTGTAACAATAAAAATAGATCACACTGGAACACACAGTGGTGAAATTTTAGAACACCACAGGCTACAAAGTGAAAACACTGGCTCCAGGCAGCACTGGGTCAGCACTTTCAGAAATTAAGGACAAATCATCTCCGATGTAGTAGTTTCTACCATGGCAAAGTTAAAGGAAGCATTGCAAACTATTTTCAAATATGAATGGTTTCAGTTAAAATTGTTCTGCCTTAAGTAGCCATACACACACAGCACCTTCCAGAGGTTGTGTAAACTTGCCTCTGAAACTGTATCAATGTGTTTTCCTACAGCCTACTTATTCACACAGTCATAGGTAGTCATAAATTATGATACCCATATAAATGAAGAAATAAACAAAAAATCATATTATAAAATTTGTTGTGGTTACTATGGCTTGGAGTATGAGAATATGAAAATAATTACAAAAGTACCTCAGAAATTAAAGGTTAATGAATCATACTCTAAAATATGCCCCCAACTTAAAATTTAGCATGTTCAGAATTAAAGCCCTGAGAAGGGTTCAAGTCCATCTAAACAAGATGTCATATTCTCATCTGATATCATGCAATGTATGGAAAAGGATATAATATTATTAACAGTGGAATAATGTGCATTCAAATCATTTATATTAGTAATCCAAGTCACATTAAAACATGTGGGCCAATGGAACTGGCAATAGAATCTTGAACAGAATAACCCATCAGTCACATAAGGTCACTCTGAGGGAACACACTGGAAAATTCCATAACTTTGAAATCTAAGGAAAGTGTTGGGGGACTGAGGGATTTCACTAAACACTGCAAGGACATAGCTCATGTTCAAAGGTATCAAATTCACATTGTGAACTTTAGCACAAATCTCACAGTAACTTGGAGGTGGGTAGTATTCTAATTATGGGTGTGGGGTTTACCAAATTAGTCTGGGGAACTGCACTTAAATCATGTGTAAGCCAACATAAAAAGTCTAAAAATTGATGGATACAACAAAATATAAAAATAGATACATTCCAATACACAAGGTAAGGATATTATTTTGGTACTCAGTAATGCACAATGAAGCCTGGAACTCATTTTTGTATGCTGAGTACAGTGGCAAAATCCCAACACTCCGTGCCACATTCTCTGAGGGGCAGGAGGCAATGATGCCATAACATTCCACAAATGTCCTTTCGCACAGTAAACATTTTTTGACAGTCACTCATCACAAAATTTCCTGTTCATAACAGTATCAGCTGGTGTGTCATTCATAGTGACAGGAAAAGAGAGAGGGAAAGATGATTATACTAGAGAGCATGGTAGACATTAAGTCTCTGCATGATAATGAAAGAGGTAAAGATGTGTCATCTCAAAATATGCTACATTGGGGTTTTTATCACTTCAAGATAAAAATACTGAAGAAACAGGACAATACGCTAATACAGAGGACCCCTGAAAGACTCTACCCAGCAGTGTATGAAAGCAGATGCTGAGACTCACACCCAAGCTTTGGGCAGAGTGCAGGCAATCTTATGATAGAGGTGGGAGATAGTAAGACCTGAACAGGACAGGAGCTCCACAACGAGAGCAACAGAGCCAACATATCTGGGCACAGGGGTCTTTTCTGAGACTGATACTCCAACCAAGGAGCATTCATGGAAATAACCTAGATAACCTAGAACCCCTTTTCAGATGTAGGCCATGGCAGCTCAGTCTCCAAGTGGGTTCCCTAGTATTGGGAACAGGGACTGTCCCTGACATGAACTCAATGGATGGCTCTCTGATCACCTCCTCCTGAGAGGAAACAACCTTCCCAGGCCACAGAGAAGAACAATGTAGCCAGTCCTGATAGGCTATGGTCAGATAGAAGGGGAGGAGGACCTCTCCTATCAATGGACTTGGAGAGTGGCAAGGGAGGAGATGAGGGAGGGAGGGTAGGAATGGGAGGGAATGAGGGAGGAGGCTACAACTGAGACACAAAATGATTAAACTGTAATTAATATAAAAAATACTGAAGAAACAGTGAGTGAAAAAAGGACCATTCAGTCTGTCTTTCTCCCTGTGCAGCAAGCTATAAAAGTTATTTTTTTGGTGGGCTCTTTCTTGTACCAGGCCTAGAAAACAATAGCCTTGATCACCAGATGATAGAATTGGGACAACAATGGAACCAAACAAACAAATTCTGAAGAAAACATCTTCTGCTAAAATCATAACCCATCTCCTATACAGTCTCTTAGTAACAATGCTAGAATTGAGTACTCAAGACCACATACAAATTTGCCTCTTATTTGTTCACACATTTACTGTGTTTTTTTGTTGTTGTTGTTGTTGTTGTTTGTTTGTTTCTTTGGATTTCACCACTTTGTGAATAGCTCATGTGTGTGTAAACATTAATAAAACTTGGAGTCGAAGAGATGGTTCAGCAGTTAAAAGTACTCTCTGTTCTTGAAGAAAACCTTGTTTGGTTCCCAGCACCCACATCATGGCTCATATTTGACTGTAACTCTAGTTCTAGAGGGACTGATGCTCAGTTCAGTCCTCTATGCACACAAGCAACACATTTGGTAAATATACATATTTGCAGACAAATTTACTCATACACATAAAATAAAAATGAACAAATTTAATTAACTATTTATGTTTTTGTCTTGTTAATAGGCTCTTATACATGTTGGGTTTCTAGATCCAGCCAAAGAGCCTACATAAGTACTCAGAAGGGAAAAGGAGACACACTCTTACCTTTAGTAAGCAAGAAGCAAGTTCATTGTCATACATATTGTCAGCATATTCTTAGCTCAAAGGTATAAGGCAAGAAATAGTTTACTGGCTTCAGGAAGTGAGTAATCTCAATATTCAGATGACTACAACATAAAATTGTGGTAATAGACAAAGCTGAGCTTAAAAGTGTTCAAAACTGATAGAGGACCATTTATATGGCTTAACAGCACAATCATGGTAACATGAGTTTACTTGTTGAAACCCACTTGAAGGAGGGTAACAGGATTTATTTTAGACTTTTGTCTTCTAATGTCCGCATGTATTATGGTACATATGCCCACACACACACACACACCATGTATATGCATCCAGAAATAACAAACACAAAAATTTCACATTGGTAGATCCCAGTGTGATCTGGGTGACAGGATCACTTCCTTCATTGATTTGGACAAAAAGACTTAGTCCTTTCAGAGTGCTTTAACAAAATATTGTAAAGTAGGTAGTTTGTATGGTATAATCAACATGTATTTCTTGCTTACAATTCTGGAAAATAAAAAGACTAAAATCAAGGTATCAAAGCATTTGGTGATGGGTGAGGACACATTTACTTTTTCATAGAGAGAAACTTTTCGTCTCTTATGAGTAACAGTGCTCTGATATCTCCTTTATAGAAGAGTCATCCATGAGGAATCCCCTATCATCACAAAACCACTTGCCAAAAATCACTAACTCCTAATTCAACTTCTTTGGAAGAGATTTCAACATATATATTTGAAGGATCTTAAATATCTAGACAGTAGCAAGACTTATAGGAGTCAAAATTCAAGTTAGGTCTTAAACACAGTGTCAAATTATTAAGTAAATCAAAATAACTTTAGAATTGAAAGGGCCATATTCTTTCTCAACCACCAGTTATTTCCATGAAGCCTCCCTCCAAAGATTTACAGGATTCTTCACCACAGCCTTGGAAGATGACATTTTTAAGTCTCAAATGCTTCTGAATAAGTTGGATAAGTTTGTGCCAATCTGCACTTTCCTTCATCCTGACTTACATCTCTGTCTCTGTCTCTCTCTCTTTACCTCTCTCTCACAAAGTTGTGATTTGTGACAGGTATTTTTGCAGAGTCCATTATTTAAGGATGAATTCACTTCTTAAATGATTCCACTTAGGTTACCTCACAATGGTCAATGGTCCTACTAAGCCATAGCCACACTTTACACACACAAGAGTGACAACATATACAGGTTCATGTGAGGAAATAAGGTCACAACACTTTGCAAATTCCCAAATGTTTTTTTATGTGATTTTTATTAAAAATTCATGAAAATTTGCAGTAAATCAAGGGAACTTTTCTGTAAATGGAATCTTTTAAAACATACATTATACATATACCTAAGTGACTTATTTCAAAGAAGTATCCACAAAAAAATTAATAATCAGTTATGGTCAGTCTTAAGTATAAAACATTCCTTAATATTGACTTTTATAACCATGGCAGAATTTATTACCAGACTCAATGCAAGCATCAAATAGCAAAATATATTTGCATTATTTTACTTTTTCAGGTTTTTGTTTGTTTGCTTCATTTTTTTTTGTTTGTTCATTTGTTTTTGAGATGGGACCTCTCTACATAGCCTTAGATGTCCTGGAATTCACTATGTAGACAAGGAAGACCTTGAAATCACAGTGATCCCAGCCTCCTGAGTGCTGGGATTAAAGACATGTGCCACCATGTTTGGCCTTGCATTTTTTCTGATTAATACATAATTTAGCATTCTATAGCATGTGCACAAAATTATAATACAAACACAGAGATACTCCTTTTTTAAATATAAAACTGTTGTTATTAGGAACTTACTTAGTTGACTTTGTAGAATTAGTATTTTGAAGTATGCTTTGTATATTTGGATATCCCAAACTGTAAACTATATAAAAATATGTCATAGCTGTGAACTTTTCAGTATTTATTCCCACTTAATTTCAGAGTCTTACATTTAAGTACTATTGTTTAAAGAGAGAAAAATATTGTACACACATTCCTTGGGCCAACTTTATAAAGAATAGAACCTCAGAATTTCATTTCAGGCTGTTCATATTAGGTAAGAATAGATCAAATGCAAAGAATATATTTTCTTCCTTTCCATGCCCAAGTGTTAACAATGGCCTGAGACACAGAATCAATATGCAGTTTCTTTCTTCTTTTATTCCTTCTGACTGATCCTAACTTAGCCTGTAGAGAGTTGTTTTGTAGCCACAGGAATTACTTCTCTCTGGATGTTGATATTTTGTTGTTATTAGTGATAGGATTTTGGAACCAAACCTGCTTCTGGGTTGCCTAGTAACCTATGATGTCATCATGTGTCTCCTGCCATGTGGCCACACCTGGAAGGAGTGGTACCTTGTCCCTTAAAGGGAAAAGCAGACATGTGGTCTCTGTCTTGGTCTCACTTCTCTCTTGACCTCTTGCTTCTTGGCCCTCTCCCCTTTATTTATTTGTGTGCTCCCTTCTTTCCCCCCTCTCTCTTTCTTCCCATCATGTCCTGCTCTCTTTTCTCTCCCTCTCTTCATCTCCAGCTAATAAATCTCTTTCATTTAAAAGATCTATTGTAATCATCATATGATTTAATTTGTCCCTCTTACAGTTAGTTTTTCCTTTGGGTTTTTTGTTTGTTTGTTTGGTTGGTTGGTTGGTTGTTCTTTTTTATTTACCAAGAACTCACTGGGTAGTCACAGTGATACTTCAGACTCACCCCTTCGTATATAATATTGTCTATAAGCAAATTTTAAAATGGTCCTGGTCATTCTAATCTGTGTTTTTGCCTTTCATTTTTATTAAGCCACCCTGATCTTCTGTATTAAGCCATTATGGTTTTTAAGTGAGGTGACAAATTGACATAGAAAGGAAACTCTTATCCTACAGTTCTCTGAGAACTAATATCACCTTTGTTTTTTCCATCCCTCCAACTCATCTCACTGCGTCTGGGTGGCTTCCACCAGCTATTTAGGTCAGATATCTAGCTTGAGTGATACCGAGAAAATCCTTTACTATGAGTTCTGTCAAGATAAGATTGACAACTCATTGTAACCAGAACATTTAAACATAAACTAAAGGATAATAAAACACATGCAGAAATAAAGAATGATAGCATCTAAAAGTAAACTTATTCTAACTTAAAGCCACTTCCTTCCGTTTGACTAATGCAGCTTTAAAAGAATGCAAGTCCCTTTCTTTTCTCCCATGAGTTCATGAAAAACAAAAGTATCTTTAAACTCAGACTCTCAACTCTGAGGTGATGCCAATTTAAGATAGCCAAGATCCTATCTGGTTATGCATCAGTCTTCTGGGTTACCTCCCCCTGATCCCCTATTGTCCTAGGTCTCCCTGGCAAAACGTCTTAACTCTTTTAAGTCCAGCCTTGCTCAGCCCTTTCTCAGTAGTTGGTGTGCTTCAAAAGAAAGGCTAATTCTTCACCTACTGATTATTGACCTTCCAGTTACCAATTTCACAGGTCTCAGAGGTCTTTGACCCTATTATTATGATTCATTTCACTCATGATCACTTCATTAGAAAATATTTACCAACTCAGTGAATTTTTTTCTTCATATTTTAGGTATGTGTGTTCTCTTGGCTTATTTACCTGTTGCTTTTAAGAGCCCTGAGCTCTTTTCAGGACTACTTTCTACACTGTTTGCCTTCAGCTTATTCTTAGAATAGAGATAACTGGCAAGCTGTCAATCAGCCCACTTGGTAGTCAGGACATGCCAGGTTACCAGATATTCTGGCTATCCATAACGACAGGAAGCAATCTGCTAGAAGTTGTCACCATCATTGCAACATATTTTTTGCTTAATTGGTGCGTGTGTGTGTGTGTGTGTGTGTGTGTGTGTGTGTGTGTGTGTGTGTGTTCACATGCCATTATACCCAAGTGGAAATCAGCTCTCTCCTTCCACCATGTGGGTTCTGACAATCAAACTCAGGCTGTCAGATTTTTCAGAAAGCACATTTACCTGCTGAGGTAGCCCACCATCATTTTTCAACACTAATTAATTAAAAAAAATATCTTCTTTCCTAAGTATGTGTCTAGTCTATATAATGAGTTAATGCAAAACTAACTGGATTGTTAAACGAAGCTGGTGGCAAAAATAATAAATTATTTTATTTATAAAGAATAAATTAGTATTAGTTAGGTACCATGAAAACCATTTTTCAACCCTTAAATCCAATCTTTTCTTTAATAGATGGTGAGGAACTTAATGCAGAGTAAATTAGAAAAAAGTACATTACCTCTCATTGCTTAGAAACAAGTATGAATAACCAATTTATAAGAAATGTGAAGACATAACCTTCAAAGAAGCTGAGAAGTTAATAAATTCAGCTTATGTCAGAATACTATTACATTTAATACATTTCTCAAGCAAGAATAAAGAAAAATGCCATCACAGTTGACTAGCTTGTGTAAAATTATAAAACGTAATTACTAAATAGTTGTTTATATTAAATAATGTCTTTATTTCTTTTCTATTCCTGTGACAAAACACCATAAATAAGAGAGCTTATAGAAGAAGGATTTTACTGGAAGCTTGTTTACCATCTCATAGGGTTACAGACCATGACTGTCACGGCAGGGAGCATGGCAACAGGCAAGCAGATTTAATGCTGGAACACTAGCTGAGAACATACATATGAACCAAGAGACAGAGAGCTGCATAGGAATGGTGTAGGCATTTGAAACTTCAAAGCACACCCTGAGTACATAACCCTTCCAACAAGACCACCAACTGGGGACCAAACATTTAACTATGTAAGGCTATGGGGGTCATTCCCATTCAAACCATCACAATAGGGGTACAAAATGAGTAGAACAGTCATAGTATGCTGAAATCAAAGTTACCTTTCAAGGATTAATTTGACTATTTGAGGGTGCTTCTAATCACTTAGAAACTATAGCTGACTATAGTCTAAATCCATGCTTGCTAATCTCCCTCTTTATACTATCCATACTCAAACTCATTGAAAACTGTAATTTCATCATAATATCCTCTACTTATTAATCTATAGCAACATTCCTTCACCTTTACAATAAAACAGAAACATTTTACACAGACTTCTAGTTCCTGTATAATCTGGTCCTTATCTACTATGACCATTTCAGTTTAAGGTAATGACTAAACTCACCTCTAAATCTTTAGCCATACTGAATTTCCAGTTATTTGTGCTTACTTTATATCTTTAAAGAGAATGTTCTTTCAGAACACCTTTTCTCCCAACACTTTTATCCCAACGTGGCAGGCTCATCAGAAAGGATGTTCCTTTCACTGAAGCTAAACAATAAAATTATTATAAGTGAAGTTATTTTCTAATTGTGTGCAAAGTTTCTTTCATTTGCAGTCATGCATTTATGTGACCACTTACTTTTCTAATATTTGTCTTTCTACTAAAGGCTTCAGGAGAGTAGGAAATGTGTATGTTCATATATACATAAATATATATATATTATAGTCACAATTCAGTGTCTATTTAACTTTGCAAATTTAAAAATGAGTGGAAATTAAGAAACATATGATCAAAACATATAATTGTATTTATATAGAGAACATTAGAAAAAATACCCAGTATGAAAGAAGGACTGTTTTAATGCATAATTATAACCTTTAAGACAATTCTGAAATATTTTAGAGAAATAAATATTAAGTGGTATTCCCATCATTATTTGATACCTTTTATTAATAAAAGTAAATTATGATCAATGTGTTTTTTGAATATTTATTTTATAGTTCTCATTGGTTGAAAATAATATTCCCATATATAAGCTCACATATCAATATAATTTGACATAATATAAATAAACTTCAGAATAGAATATATAAGGTTAGGGTATACTTGTCCTAAATTGCCTGACACAAATAAGGCTCTGTTTTCAGCGTCACAATGTTCCTGAAGGAAAATGAGAAAGATAAAACATTTGGATCCATACATGTTATAGGATATTGCAACTGATCTGCAGATGAGATCTGTCCATTTTGTTTCTAAAATTCAGTCTTCTAAAAGATGATCATGATGCTACATTGAAAGGCAAACTGTCTGAAGTAACTATCTGAAATATCTTGACTGGTAAGGTATCTATTTTAACTTGAAACTGAAAAAAAGAAAGTCCAGAGATTGTGCTAACTTTCTAAATACTGACAGCCATCTGCCAAAATAATCATATCAGCACGTGATCTCTATATAGTCGCTAAATGAGGAGAAGAAAACATTAAGAAAGTATTGAGTTATTAAAAACTACGTCCATTAATTTTTCCTAGTAGCTTCTGGACTGCTAGGATTTAGGCAAGCTTCTATTCAAAAAAATTGAGAAACATAGCAGGAAAATCAGAGGTTTCAAAACTCAAACATTTTTATCATTGTGCTAACGCAGAACCCAAACAGAAAGGTCTCTAAATTATTAGGAAACATACAAAGCTCTATTTTCCTATTTAGTGGCCCTGTGGTGTTCTGCCTTTTATTTACATTCATGTGCTATTACAGTATTTTAATAACTGTAGTGTTGAACCAGTTTTTGTCATTTGTTAGAGCAAGTTTGCAAAATTAACCTTTTCTTCCTGGAAAATTTTATTGTTCTTCGTTGTATTGTCTTTAGGGTATAGTTTTAAAGTATTTGAGGAAGGTGTTAAAATAGACCTAAGATTTTCTTCTTTCAGTTTTCATGTTTAGTTTTGAATCCAGGGCCTTTCACATGATAAACATATATCTTGTCATTGATCTTGCCCTTTCACAAAGCCCTTATTTGAAGGATTCTATTAAAACCATTTCAGGAGGCTGGAAAGATAGCTCAGCACTTTAAAGTGTATGTATATTGCTCGTTCAGAAGAAATGAGATCAGTTCCCAATACCCATATCAGGTAGACTCTGCAAGCACCTTCATTCACACTCACATAACCACACACAAACACATAAATAAAAATAAAATAAATATTCAAAAGATATTTCAAAAGAATTAAAACAAAACATTTTGTCTTCCTACTCATTTTATTGTGTCATACTAAATTAGTTCCTTATGCTTTCTAGCTGGCTATGGAAATGAAAGCATATAATCTTTTAAGCTCACATTATGAATTATTTCATTTAAATTTTCCTGAGCTAGGAAATCATTTCCGTTGTAAGTATCAATTGTGTCTCCATATCTCCAGTATTTCTACTTCCTACTATATTGCACTCCCTATATAATAAAAACCAATTTTAATGGCGTTAGCAGGTCTTTATATCTTGTTCTGGATTTTTTGGAACGATAGATATGTCTAATGTTTTACCACTATATATGATGCTGTCTGATTGATTTAAGAATGGCACTTTTCATCCCAGGATATAGATAGATAGATGATAGATAGATAGATAAATAGATAGATAGATAGATAGATAGATAGATAGATAGATATACAGATAGATAGATAGATAGATAGATAGATAGATAGATAGATAGATAGATAGATAGATAGATGATATATATATCACACACTCATTCTCATTCATACATACATACATGCATACATACATACATACATACACATGTATGTAATCTTCATTGCGAATTATCATGCCATTCTTGTTTTTGTATTCTTTTGTGCTACAGAAGAAAGGAGTGCATTGCTCCTTAAATGAACCTAGCCTGTCATATTTAAATGTCTTAAAATCTTTGGAGAGAACAGCTCAATCAATGTTTGAAAGAGCCTGCATGACAGTAGAGCTAGAGAAGACCATAGCAGATTGTAAAATATTCAACATAAAGCAGGATGGTAATGGACATTTTATTATGGAGAGGAGCCATTCATGCAGAAAATAAGTTAAGTGAGTGACCTGATAATTTGGTTGCACAAAGAGCATTTCACCAATCAGAAGCTTGACATTTAGGGAGAAAATAAAA
The DNA here is from genome assembly GCF_907164565.1 of Psammomys obesus. Classification (NCBI taxonomy): domain Eukaryota; kingdom Metazoa; phylum Chordata; class Mammalia; order Rodentia; family Muridae; genus Psammomys; species Psammomys obesus. The sequence goes on from NW_026589137.1 coordinate 7,401,962, forward strand.
TTAGTGGTAAAATAATAAAAATGTTTTTTTACACGTAACTATTAATTAATTGTAGGCAAAGAGAGGCTGGAGAAATGTTTAAGTGGGTAAGAACACTTGATGTTCTTGCAGAGGACCTAGGTTCAGTTACCTACAGACACTGTTGGTAGAATGTATACACCTTACCCTGTTCATTCAAATGCTGATTTCTCTCCCCCACTCTCTGGTTTCAATCTAGACATTTCATTGTGATACTTATTTTAAAATAAGTATCAACAACCAGCCACAATGTTGAGCAATGGAGAGGAAGGAATAGGAGGAAGAGGGGAGAAGCCAGAGGACAGAAAGGAGTGGAGGCAGAGGAGGAGAGAGAGGAGAGAAGCTGGGAAAGAGAGGTTGGAGGAGAGGTCTTGGAACCATGTGGAAAAATGAACTGGACTTAAGATTTCAAAAAGGCAATTATAATGGGTGAATCTAAAGGTTAGGAAACTATGAGGGCTTGGAGCTTTAGGATGGAGTAATTATTGCTCAGCATTGTGTTCTAGGTTAATTAAATAAATCATAGTCCCTATGTGGTGATTTTGTTATACAGCTTTTTAGGATTAACAACAATGATAATAAAAGATATATCAATAGTAAATACTAAGTTAATACAACAAGACACCCACATGATGGATCGCAGCCATCCATAATTCCATTTTCAGGAAATCCAAATTCCTCTTCTGACCTCCAATACTACACGGTTCGCAGGTAAAATGCTCAGACTCCCACAAAAAGTAAACACCATTTAAAAATTCCAAAAGAAAATTAAGCAAGAAACTACCCACTCTTCTCCAAATCTATTTAGTAGCATTAAAAAAGGAACTTGTAGGGCTGAAGAGATGGCTCAGAGGTTAAGAGCACTGCTTGCTCTTCCAGAGGTCCTGAGTTAAATTCCCAGCAACCACATGGTGGCTCACTACCATCTATAATGAGATCTGGTGCACTCTTCTGGCCTTCAGGGTAACATGCAAGCAGAATATTGTATACATAATAAAATAAATAAATGTAAAGAAAAAGAAAACACACTTAATTAAAAAATAAAAAGAAAAGGACTTGTAGCTGGGCATGGTGTTACATGCCTTTAATCCCAGCACTCAAGAGACAGACTGAGTTCAAGGCCAGCCTGGTTTCCAGAGTGAGTTCCACGACAGCCAGGGTTACACAGCAAAACCCTGTCTTCAAACAACAGGCAAGACAGGACTTGTTTACAAGAGGATAGGGGACAGAGTTTGATACCAGAATCTTTGGAGCTTGGCCATTAATGATTGCTAGGTAAGATAAAAACTTCCATCAAGATGTTGTGAAGATTGAAAGGGCTAGATAAATTTTCAATGGTTTGAAGTATTGTAATTAATTTTTAAAAAAATGGTTTACTTGAGCACTGAAAGAAATATCCGTCTTTATTTAAAGTGGTTACAAACAACTGAGCTTAATGAACAGTGGAACCAGCCTATGGAGTTGTTAATATTTCATTTTGTATGTGTTAGGAAACGTGCGAATGTGAGGGTTACACTCGGGTTCACAAATCACGCCACGAGATCGGTTCCACGTGAGGTTTATTAAGGGAAGGGGGGAGAGGGGGAGAGGGGTAGCAGAGAGACGAGGCAGAGAGAGGGGGGGGGCTCCTGTTCTCTTTATAGGGTGATTTAGAGCATGCGCAGGTAGTTCCAGGTGGTCAGCAGTTGGTCTGGGTGTCTTCACAAATGCCTGATAACCGGTCTGTCAGGTTTCTTGGAGCTGGCTGTAGAAGTGCCTGCTTACTGATCCCAACAGTATGGGTTCTGTATCTAGGCAAAAGTCTGCTTTATTTAATGAATGTTAAATCTTTACCTCATTTTCCTTTTGTGTAGCAAGTTTTTATTCATAATTCCACAACACATTTTGGGTTTAGAATCATTTTCTCATCCAGGCATGGTATATTGTGCTTACCATCAGCATTTAAAAGGTCAATGCAGAAGAATTGCTATGAGTTTGAGATCAGCCTGATTTACTTAATGAACTCTAGGAAGGCCAGCATGGCCTATTGAATGAGACACTCTCAAAAAACAAAACAAAACAAAAAACCAGACAAATAGAGAAGCAAACAAAACCCAGAGCCAGTAGAAGATAGGATGGATCAGTGGGTAAAGGTGCTTGCTTCCAGGCCCAGTAAGCTAAGTTTGATGCTTGGGACTTAAGAGAAAATAGACTCTCTCAAGTTGTTCTCAGACCTCTCTATGTACACTGACCCAGTAGCACTACTCACACACACAACCAACCAGTAAATAAGTAAATACATAATAAAAGAATTACCTGACTCTGTATATGGTATAAATATTTTTAAATGCTCAAATAAAACTTTAAGATTTTTACGAAAATTATTTCCTCTTTGTAATATTTGAATCATTTACTATATGGCTATTCCCTTTTCAGTAGAATTTGTATACTAAAAAAATATTTTATAGCCAAACTTGGTGTCACAGGCATGTTATTCTATCTACTAGGAAGGTTATGGCAGGATGTTAGGAATTCAACGGCATCCAGAGTCATTTCAAAGTCAGCCTGTGGGATCATTTCTGAAGAGATAAAGGAAAGTTTAAATGTAATTACATGGGACAGAATTTGCACAACATGGCTTTTTTCTTTAATACTATAAAGCAGTAGTAATAATAGTAATAGTAGTAGCAGTAATAGTAGTGGTGGTGGTGGAGGCGGTGGTTTTGACAAAATGAAAAATGAGAAAGTATGAAAAGCAAACTTTGAAAATTCTGTAGTCTTCCCTTATCTCTGAAGGTATCTGCAGAAGGCCTCCTGTGGGTGACTGAATCCAAACATACCGTAGGGCACTACTTATACTATCTGATTTCTCCTACTCATTACTACTGAAGATTCTAGCAAACATAGCATGTGACTTTTTTCTTTAAATTGAAAACTTCACCTTTTCACTTAAAGAAAGCACTTCATGGCTTCTCTTTTATACATACATGAGTACTGTTGTGCTATGTGCCACTATTATGCAAAACAAGAATTACTTGAACCCAAGCCCTGAGATATTGTAACAATGGATCTTGCATTTGAGACAGTTACTACCTAAAAGATGGATAATATATACAGCACTGATATGTTGAATAATTCACATCCAGGTGAAAAGAGGAGTATAATATTATGCTTTATTTTTGTATCCAGAAGATTATACATTTTAAAAATTAAGAAATATTTCTTGATTGTTCCATTTACTTTTTAAGATTTATTTTCATTTTCATTCATGTGTATATTTGTGTTTAGATGACTGCAGAGACCAGAGACATTGGATGCCCTGGAGCTGGGTTGAAGGCAGTTGTGAGCTTCCAATGTGGGTGCTGGGAGTCAAAATCATGTACTCTGGAAGAGTAATGCATGCTCTCAAGTGCTGCATCATCTCACCAGCCACTTCCCACCCTATCTAATATTTCTGAACCATGTTTAACCATGTCTAACAGAAATAAAGTCAACTCATGAATAAGGGATACTGCTGTGCTTGCCACATTCAACTCTATTACTTCCAGGTAACCACCATTAAATATTTTTTCCTGTGTGTTTCTGTGCATATGCAAATACGCATTAACAAAAGGGTTGTGTTTTTGCTTTTTAATATGATGAAGCTATACAGATTTTCTCTGGCTTGCTTTTATGTGGCATCTAATTGATGTCTTTTTACTTACATGTAGCAAAAGTCAGTAACAGGAATATTTTTTGGAAAAAAAAGGCAAAGGCAACTTAATTCCTAAATTTACCTAATTTATAACAATCTATCTTGCAGCAGCTATTAGAATTATTAGCTAACATCTTAAATTAGTGATTTCCAGTTTTAGCATTCAGAGTGCACAGTATTTACTTACTCAAAATATAGTTGTCTAAATCAGAAAAGAGAAGAAATGCAGAGCCTATCTCAGATCAGTTGTTCCCAAAGTTAGTGGGAACAGAAATTATGGGAATTCTTGCGGTTTGAAAAGAGATAGTTGGGATCCACACAGAAAATTTCAGATTGTAGCGTTAGGGCCTGAAAATTTGCATTTCTAACAAGATCCCAAAGGATGAATCCTTCTACTCCCAGGATGACATTCTTAACACCCCAGTATCAATGGAAAGACTCACATTTATATTCATATTTTTTATTATTTCACTTAAGATAAACAAACATTTCTGAACAGACTTCAACAAAAGTTTTAAAAGTACACAAAGGAACACATACATACAGAATGCTTTTTAACCTCTTAATCTCAGTGAGGTAGGAAGTGCTGAAGCCTTTATCTCTATTCCCTGGACAGAAGCATAACTGTACATTCTCCTAGGTTGCTTTGGTTTGAATGGTTTTGTTCACTCAAAATTCATATTGAAAGATAACCCCCAATGCAATAGTATTATAAGGAAGGATGGCCTTTATGAGATTCCTCTCAAGACTGATGAAAGTAGGTAATTAATTTTCAAAGAAAGAAAAAGTCTCTGAGGAAAGTTTGATTTTCAGTTACTTATGTGGTCATGACAGTAAAGATTACTTAATGAAGTTTTTTATGCAATGAGTAATAAGACATTAGAAACTCGAGAAATGAATTTTTTATTGTAAACTAGCACAAAATAATTTGGTTGTAATTGTTGTCATGTGCTATGCATTTGTGGGAAACAGAACTTAAGAATGACTAAATAGATATTTAACAGAGAAATTCTTAAACAGCAATGTACCCAATATACAGTAAAAGATGAAAAATGAAATGCTTTAAAGATGGGATTTATGCTGAAAAAAACAGAAGAATTTTAAAAATTGAAAAACTGTTTGTGTATTTGCTTATTTTTAATTGTGTAGGTGCCTGTGTGTGCATGTGCCTGTGTGTGTAGGTGGTCATACAGGTCAGAGGCAGCATATCTCCCTGGAGATGGAGTTGCAGGCAGTTACAAGCCTACTGATGTGGGTCCTGGGAGCTGAATTCTTGTCCTTCTGGAGATAAGTACCTACTCTTTTTTTTTTTTAATGTGAATTCCTTATTTATTTCTAGTTTGCTGAAGATTTTTCCCCTATATGTAATTACAGATACACAGACATATAGACATAGGCAAAAGCACTTTTAAATTAAAAAAAAATGTTTTTTCTTGTCAGACAGCTGGTTAGATATTAGCAAGCTTGAAGTTCATTGAGGATGGACTTGCCCCTCACAATCAGCATCCTGTAAAAACACAAATGGAAACCATAGAACTGTTCACAGTTCCTGCAACCCACACCACTACAAAAAATCAAACCAATAAACAAAATTTAGAGGTGCTGATAATGTTATTCAAGTCCATGCTTTAGACCATGAATTAAAGCTGTCCATCTTCTAGAAGAATATTCCCTGTTTTCCAGATAGAAAAGTTCTCACAGGAGTGAGAATGTTCTTGGGGTGACCAATAGATGACTCTAATGCTTTGTTGATATGCCAGCATGGTCTTTGACACTCTTGACAGAGTGATCTGTAGAGCTGGGGTCTTTTCTGAGACTGATACTCCAACCAAGGTCCATTCATGGATATAACCTAGAACCCCAGCTCAGATATAGCCCATGGCAGCTCAGTATCCAAGTGGGTGCCCTTTCAAAAGGAACAGGAACTGTCTCTGAGATGAACTCAGTGACTGCCTCTTTGACCCTTCCCCCCCAGGGAGGAGCAGCCTTGTCAGGTCACATAGGAGGCCATTGCAGCCAGTCCTGATGAGACATGATAAGCTAGGGTCAAATGGAAGGGGAGGAGGACCTCCCCTATGAGTGAATTTGGAGAGGGGCATGGGAAGAGATGAGGGAGGGAGGCTGGAATTGGGAGGGAATGAGGGAGGGGGTTACAGCTGGGATACAAAGCTAATAAAATGAAATTAATGCAAAAAATAAAAATTTAATTTAAAAAAGGTATTGTGTTAACATGGACACAAGAGGCAGAACCCCAAGAAGATGCTAATTTTCTAAGCAACAACAAACAAACAAAAAACAAAAAAGTACCTACTCTTAACAGATGAATCATATCTTTAGCTCCTGTTTTGTGCCTTTAGTGTGTGTGTGTGTGTGTGTGTGTGTGTGTGTGTGTGTGTGTGTCTGTGTGTTAGGTTCAAGTTGTAAGCTCTAACTTCTTCTGATCCCCATGTTTCCACAACCAAGTATTGGAATTTCAGGAGTGAGCCACAAGGTCTGTGAAATTTTGTAAATGCATAAGGCAGGCACAAAAAGAATAAAAATGCAATGGGTCATCCTAGCATATACCTGGTAATTCCTGCTATCAGGAGACCTTGTGAGGGGGATCATGAGGTAGAGCCCAGCTTAGAATACATAATGAGACCCTCCTCTGTTTTCTCCATCCTGTCTGAATAAAGAAAAAAAGTGTGGTTAGGAGAAGAGAAAGTGATGGTTTAATTATATTCTTATTTGATCACAAGATTAATATGATTATAAAGAAGGCAGGAACCCTTCAACTCCCCCCCCCCAAAAAAAAAGTAGGAGTGGTCACAAGACATTTTGAAGAATTTTAGACCTCCATCTCAAGCTCAGAGTGATAGAGCCGTAAGAGCAAAAAGGTTTTGGGGAGAAGCCCCATGTATCCACAAGAAATGTGTGGGAGGCTTAACCTCTCAGGCTTACTCGGGTCCTTGCTTCCTTAATTTTAATACAATTTTTGTTATCCACCCTATGTGTGGCCCAAGTGGTTTCAAATGCTGTTAAGGCTCCTGCTTTGGAGAATGCTGGCTGTGGTGCCCATGTGGCGTTGCCAGGCATGCACAATGTGAGAGCTGTGAAAATATGGCTGCCTCCAACTAGATTTCAATGGATGCTTCACAGAGCCTTCTGGTCCTGGTATAAAACTGCCATAAGAGTGGAACTAGGACATTAGCTGGCTGAACCGTGTGGATGAACTGTGTGATCATCACCGAGAGCACAATAAAACTGCTTGAGAGTCAGAACTTTTCACATGACAGCCAAGCTATAGATGAAGAGCATTCAGAAGAGCCTGGGAGAACTGCAGATATGTAACTTCAATGTCACAGGGGCAAAAATGCCTGAAGCCTTTGGGACTCAACCCCCAGTCCAGTGTCTGTAAAGCAAGAGTTGGAGCCAGAAGGGATTATGCTTAAGCTTTTAGATTTAGCATTGTTTGCTTTACTGGGCTTTTGACTTAAATGAACCCTTTTACGTGTTTACTCTACTTTTCCCATTTAAAATAGAAATGCCTATTTTACGACTGTCCCATCATTGTTTTCAAAGATCATAACTTGTTTAACTTCATAGGCTTAAAGCTTGAAGGAAATTGGCCTCAGAATACATTAAGCCTTGAATTTCACTCAAGTCTGAGATAAGTACCAGGAGTCAGATTTTAAAGTTGGTTTTGGACTGATAAGGCTCAGAGCTATTGTGATGGAATGGATGTGTTTCTGTGAGTGAGGACTGGAATGCTGATGAGGCAGAGGAATTGTGCTAGGGTCTGAATGCATTCTCTGCACATTCAGAGATGGTCTTCCGCTAGAAGAATAGGCTACAAGGGCTTAGTAGTCAATGATGGATGAGATTAGGTATCTTTATAGAGGGGCTTGATGAAGTTACCCGGTTCCTTGTTTCGTCCTTTTATCTTCTGTCTTGTGGTAGCACAACCTTTTTCCCCCATTTGTCAGCATTTCAGGTGAAGAGCACAAGGAAAATAGTGAGGCTTAACATTAATTAAAAACGATTAACAAGTTTACTTGGGAAATATTAGGTTACAGAATAATAAGAAAACAGAATAAGAAAATCTGTCTCAAAGACAATAGAGCTAAAACTAAATTGACTTTTAGTTTTTATAAGCCTGTTTGTCTTCTTCTTTTTTTTTCTGTAAAAAGCTTGTTTGTGCTTCTCCTCTGAGAAGTGATTACCACCAACACCACTTCATATGCCGTGTTCTATTTGAAAGATAAAAGTGTTTTAAGTAGGAATCTGTAGTTTTAGCTTCTATAAAATTTGCTTAACCCTAGAGAAAATCTCTTTTCGGGCAGGGATTAAAAAGCCCACCCAAAGATAGTCACACACATAGGATTAGTACAATAAGTCATGAGAATGTAATGCATTTTATAAGCTATGAAATGTTTCCTGATAATTATAGAACCTCCTTGAGAAGTAACAGGAGGCTTGAGTAGCTCTCATTAAAGTGTTTCCGTCTGTCTCCTAGTGCAATTGAAATAGAAAGGTATTGCAACTGAAGCAGAGAGCAGTTCTCAACAAATGTCATATGTTGACTGAGTCCTTTCCTCCCCCAAGAAATGTGAGACATAATTTTTTGCTCTTTTTATATATTTTTTAAAATTCTGTATTAATTACACTTTATTCACTTTGTATCCCCCCTGTGTCTTTTTATATTTTTAATTTATTACAATTTTTTCACTTTGTATTCCAGTTGTATCCCCCCCCTTTCTCTCCTCCCAATCCTGTCCTCGTTCCCTCATCTCCTTCCATGGCTTTCCCCAAGTCCACTGATTGAGGAGGTCCTCCTTTCCTTCCATCTGACCCTAGCCTATCAGGTTTCATCAGGACTGCCTGCATTGTCTTCCTCTGTGCCTTGGTAAGGCTGTCCAACCCCCCTCAAGGGAAGGTAATCAAAGAGCCATCAACCATGTTCTTAGCAGCTTTATTCGTAATAGCCAGAAAATAGAAACAACCCAGATGTCCCTCAATTGAGGAATGGATACAGAAATTGTGGTACATTTACACAATGGAATACTACTCAGCAATGAAAAACAAAGAAATCATGAAATTTGCAGGCAAATGGTGGGATCTACAAAAGATCATCCTGAGTGAGGTATCCCAGAAGCAGAAAGACACACATGCTATATACTCACTTATAAGTTGATATTAGACATACAGTATAGGATAATCATACTAAAATTTGTACACCCAAAGAAACTAAGCAAGAAGGAGGACCCTGGGTAAGATACTCAATCCTCATTCAGAAAGGCAAACAGGATAGACACTGGAAGAGGGTGAAAACAAGAAACGGGACAGAAGCCTACCAAAGGGGCCTCTGAAAAGACTCTACCCAGCAGGGTATTAAAGTGGATGCTGAGACTCATAGCCAAACTTTGGCCAGAGTACAGGGAATCTTATGAAAGAAAGAAGAGACAGAAAGACCTGGAGGAGACAGGAGCGCCACAAGGAGAACTACAGAACCAATTCATCTGTGCACAGGGATCTTTTCTGAGACTGATACTTCCAGCAAGGACCATGCGTGGAGATAACCTAGAACCCCTGCACAGCTGTAGTCCACAACAGCTCAGTCCCAAGTGGGTTCCCTACTAAGGAGAACAGGGACTGTCTCTGACATGAACTCATAGACAAATTTTTCTTCTTTATAAATCACCTAGACTGTGAAAGAAGATGCAAAAGTGAACTTAGGGCATAAGTTCTCTTACATTCAAGTTAACTAGTTTCCCTAGTCATGGGGCTTCAGATGACACCTAGGAGCCACTATGTTTTTTACACTGTAATATAATCCTGTAATAAAAATAAACAAAAATCAAAACAAAACCATGAGAATGCAAGATGGCTCATTAGAATACTTTTTCTATTCATCCTTAATAGAAGCTTCTGGCAGAAACTGGAATTTTCAAATAAAGCATGTCTTAATTTCCATATCTACCTGGACTTTTCTTTTTACCCAAGTGATCCCAACATTCACCCGATAAAGCATAATGAAGAGTTAAAAGAGTCCTGGGTTCCAGACTTAGCTTCACATTCCCTGTTTGCATCTGTACCTATATTTTTTTCATCTATATAATAAATTAAAAAAATGAGATCTGCTTGGAAGGTCACAGGGACTCCCATTGTGTACATTTAAATCACTTAGCATGACCCCTGGCACTTATCACATGTAACACCCTAATAAATAATAAAAAAATGAGTTTTCAGCTGTATCTTTCTTTCAGCAGAAATACAACAATAATATGCTAATAAACCATTTTTTTTTACCAAGTTTTACCTAACTGACTTATTGAGTAACCTTCATGATTGCTATATGAAGCAGGAGCTATCAATAATCACAGATTCAACTGAAACACTAGTCAGGAGAGTTTTGTAATAAATGAGGTGAAGTGTAGTGGTATTTTAGATTACAGTGATATCAGTGCATCAAAATGTGAGCTAAATGTGTATGCTAGTCAGGTTTCTACCAGTAATGCAAATTAACTGAGGGAATCAATTCATTAAAAAAAAGTGGTTTAATTTTGTTCCATTTGAGCAGTTCTAGTTTGTGATGGATTAGAAACAATGGTAGGAACACACGGTAAAGTAGAGTCTTAGTAAGATGCCAAGAGAGAGAAAGATGAAATGGCTCACCTCATATTACCCTCTGATATGGCATGTCCCCAATGACATGGAGACCTCCCATATGTCTCACCAATTAAGGATATCATTGTCTCTCAGTAGGGCCTCTCTAAGGACCAAAGGTTTTAACATTTGTACTTTGAGAGCTCATCACAGACCCAAATCATAGCACACAAGAGATGTTGAATGTAAAAACAAACTTAGAGGTAGAGTAGGTATAAGAAACATGGAGGGATATGTGATAAATAAAAAATTTTCTAGCATTGAGAGCTGTGAGGGGGAGGAAATATCATTATTTTCCATTAAAACTGAAGCAACAGTTATGGGAAATGAAGATAAAAAGAAAACAATGGAAGTAGAGGAATGTCTTTTATGAGTCCAGATGCCCCTGTGGGTCATGGTCCACTACAGGAAACTGTGACTCTTAACATCTCACTTTGGACTTTGCTTTAGTCACTAATCCCAGACACAATAAAGTAGATTATGTGTGACTGCCCATACCTGCCACTGTTTGATCCTGAAGCAACAGTCTAGATTGTTTACTGTGAGCTGTCAAAGATATTGGGTCCTTAGTCCTAGGTCTTCTCGATTGCACTGCAACCTACAGTACATGTTGCTATCAGTTGGGCCTTATTGTGGTGTTGCAGTGGACATAGAGCAGAGAAAACTACCAGCAAGTTCTCTTTCTGATTTTTGTGCTGTGAATAATTGCCATATTCTGGTCCAGAAGTCAGGAAACTTTCTACAAAATAAATACATAGGAATGCTCAGGTCCTTAGTTCAATTCCTAGCACCACCAAAAAAAGCAGTAATAATACAAAGAAAAAGACTAATAGAATAAGACACATGACATTATTCTCTGGTCTCCAAATGCTCATGAATGAACACACATCACATATACACAAGCATAAAATATAAAACAAAACTTATTAGCATAACAACATTGTTAGTGGGCTGGATTTTTATAAGGGTTTAGTTTATCAATCCTCCCTCTGTAAAACTAAACTACATTGTCTACTTGTGACAACTCTGACACTGTAGTGAACCAAGATGTCTGATTTGTCAGTTCTTTTGAGCATTGGTTGTTCCTTAAGATCTTCAATAAGAATGCAATTCTTTCCTATCAATGTAGTGACAGAGGACTGATTATAAGGCAGGAATATGGGGATACATTTGTCTTCCTTTAGGAAAGATGTTAAAGATACAAATATTTGTTTGAAAGAAAATTGAGGAATAATAATTAAAATAAAGAAGATGGGTAAGTTTTTTCAGGAGTATGGACAATAAAAAAAGGAGACAAACCTGGGGTAGAATGTGCAACACTAGGAAACAAAAATAATTAATGTACCCGTTATCAACTGCAAGTAATTTTTGCTTCCTAGGGGACATTTAGAAATTTCTAGAGGTTTTGTTTCTTGTCAGAACTGACAGAAGTTTCTACTACCATCTAGTGGGTGGAAGCTAGGAATGCTGCTGAACAACACACAATGCACAGTACAACGGCAAAATTCTGGCTTAATTTACCAGAGATTAAGAAACTCAAATTTTGAGGAAAGAAATAGAAAAGTTAGAAATATTACCTACAGAACATATTCAGTACCTACATGTTGGATCTTAAAACCCTCAGTTCCTAATCAAAGAGAAGCAGCAAGCATTAACGAAGTAGTTGTTTCTAGGACACAAAAAAACTGGCAAGTAACCCCTGTACATCTTTCTGTTTCTGTGCTAACATACAAGTGCACATGCACAATGATGAGAGATGTCAAATGATTAAGTATATTAGCAGAACTCATAATGGCCAAAATTGGAAAAATTTTAGTAAAACAATAGTGAGTGTATTATATTAGATTGTCATATGTATATGTTTTTTAAAGAGTGGGGTCAGTACCCAAACTTGAACTTCTGGCTCCATGTGTGCTAGATAAATACTCTACATATTGAGTACATATTGAGTATTGAGTATTGAGCTACATAGCACTAGAATTATTTTTCTTTACTAGAACTATACTGACAATTTATCTTTAATGTGTATATGTATTTATTTTTAATATGTGCACGCCATGGCATATTGCAGAGGTAGGAGAACACCTTTGTGGGGCCAGTTCTCTGGTTCCTTCTTTATGTGGATACTGGCCATCAAATTCAGGTTGCCAGGCTTGCAGGACAAGCAATTTACCAGGTGACCCAACTCACAGGCAACACAGGCTAACTTTTTTTTTTTTTAAGAAGAAAAAGAAGAGTAGTTTATTTTGTTCCTGGTTTAGAACACTGAAGGTCTCAAAAGCATTGTGCAGATTTCAGCAAGAGCTTCCTAGGGCTGTGTCACCTCATGCTGAAAGGCAATGTTGGTAGCATATCTGAAGAGATAGTTTCTCAAAACAGGAAGCCAGAGAAAGAGACTAAGGAGATTGAGTTGAGCAAAGCCAAGGCTTTTGTAATAATCCCTTTGAAAGGTTGAGAAAGGAGTTGCCTAAGAACTACTTTAATCTCTAAAAACCACATCCTTAATGATTAAGGACCTCCCACAAGGTACCACTTCTTTAAAGTCCACAAGATCACAGAAAATCACCACACTATGAAGCAAGCTTTCAATATATAAACTATGATGGGCATGTTTAAACCATAGCATAATTCTAAAATAAAATACATGTCCATGGTTCTAAACTAAAGTAAGCAATTTATAAATAAATAAAGAAGAATTAAGTTTCCACTGCCAACAAACTTCAAATATGCTGTATATGTGATCCATGAAAAAAGAAATTAGAGTACCACTTACTATTCATTCCTCACATCTGACATGTGTTGTATTGAGAGACTTCCTTCTAAACAGAACAACATGATAAGAAAAAAAAAAAAAAGGAAAGAAAGCTAACTTGTCACAACCAATCAAAGCATAATAGCACATGACAAATTTCAATGTAGTATCCTATATGAGAATCCAGAAAGAAAAAAAAGCATCAGGTAAAATGAAGGAAACTTGAATTATTTAAAAATCTACTAATATTATTTTATCACATTTGACAAGTGACCTTTACCATTGTAAGTTCTTTATTATTTTTTATTTTTTTTAGATGCAAAAGGGTCAGATTTAATTACAACACACTGCATATTTATATACATATATGTAAATATTTGACATTTTCATTATTATTATTATTATTATTTACATTTTATTAACTCTGTATCCCAGCTGTATCCTGCTCCCTTATTCTCTCCCAATCCCGCCCTCCCTCCCCCAGCTTCTCCCTGCCCCTTTCCAAGTCCACGGATTGGGGAGGACCTCCTCCCCTTTCATCTGGCCCTGTTTTGTCAGGTATCTTCAGGACTGGCTGCAAATCCTCCTCTGTGGCCTAGCAGGACTGCTCCAGCCTTGGGGGGTGAGGAGGTCAAAGAGCCTGCCAAAAGGGGAAGAAATTCAGCAAATGAAAATTGTCTGTACTACCTGAAATATTTCTCCATAAATATAAATTATTGTAAAATACATTTTGAACTTCATTTTAAGAGGGATTAGTAAATTATGTTACTTTAAGATGGATAAAGTGTGAATAAAAAGTGCTTCATGAAGTTCATGTTGGAGACTTTCAATGGATGATACCTATAGACTATTGGTTTAGATAGTTTAGTTATGAGTAAATATAAAATTCCAAATGCCATAACTAGAAAGAAAACTTGCTTATACATAGCTTCTATCTTCTTTCAAGTCACAAAAAACCTGAGCATATCTATTAGAGGATGTCTAGATTATGCTAATTGATGTGGGGGAAAGTGGTACCATTCCCTAGGTTTGAGTCCTCGACAGTGTAAGTGTGGAGAATGTGAACTAGGTTTTAAGCATGCATTCATTCATTCCCTCTGTGCCCTTTACAATAAATGTGACTAACTGCTTCAAGCTCCTGTTACCTTGACTTCCACTGTTTGAATATCTTGTTGTTTGTTGGTGAATTGAAAAGCATCTTGTTTGCTGCCAAGTTGAGTATTTATAAACACAACTTTTAAAATATCAGTGTACAGGTTTTAGTATGAACAGAAGTTTGAAATTCATTTATGTAAATACTGAGAACACCACTGCTAGATTTTATGGTATGAATATGTTAAGTCTTGTAACAAACTATCAAAAAGTCATCACAACTGATTACCATTTTGAATTCTCACCTGAAAGAAATGATTCAGCCCCTGCCCCTCAAAATTTAATTATTTTAGCAAAGTCAGTGTTACGGAATCTTGACTTCCAACAGTTGTGTGTGGTATTTCAGTGTTCATTTAATTTTAGCTTACAATTTATGAATTCTATATGATAGACAAGAACTTTTCTTAATCTTCTATGTATGTTTTCCTTCATAGGAGGCAATTAAGGTCCTTGCTCTCCATGCTCTGTTCCCATATAGACATATTTGTGTGTGTGTGTGTAAAGATATTACACATGTAAATAGGTATGAGCATACACATTTGAATATATTTTTATATTATTCTGAGGAAATTTTGGATTCATCATATTTAATTCTCTTTGAAATTCATCTGTGGTTTGGTGTTTGATAATTTGGAAAAATTCCCTGCCATTATTATTAAAAATGTTTCTTGTGTTCTTTCTTTCTTTTCAATCTCATATTCCCAATATGTTTATGCTACACTTTTTTAGCCCCATCTCTAAATAAAAACAATAGTTTATTCTCTTTTCCTTTTCAGTCACCTTTCCCTTTATTTTCTAGTTTGGGATGTTTCTGCTGTGATATCCTTAGACTTCCAATTCTTATTTTAGCTGGCTCCAGTTTGCATTATTAACAAGCCTAACAAAAGCAATCTTCATTTAATTTTTGTTTTGTACTTCTTTTGTTTTTATTCTTTCTTAAAGTTTCTATCTCTAAAATAACATTGCATATCTTCCCTTGCGCATAGGCTATTTTGTATATTAGAGCCACCTATAAATGAATCATAGCCATTTTGCTGGTGTCAGTGGTGCCAACCTTTAATCCCAGTGCTTGGGAGGTAAATGAAGGAGGACTGTGATTTCAAGAACAGTCTTTAGGGCCACAAAGATTTGGAGCATCTTAAGACATAAAGTAAAACTTTAAAATTCAGTCTGGTGATTCTAAAATCCCAGCCTTACTTAAATGTATTTCTGATGCTTGCTATAGTTTTTCAACTATGTCTTTTGATATTTTTTATCTGTGTTGTAATTTTTATTGAAAGGCTCACATAATATACTAGACAAAAGGATCTACTCTAAAAAACATTTCAATGTCATGATGATAGAATTGGGAAAAGAAAAGTATTCTACAGTCTCAGAATTGATTGCCTCCGTTAAGGATCTTGTCCCTGCATCTAGTGAATTTCTCAGGTGCTTCTCTAATTTTTTTTCCACCATTCATCAGAGCAAAAAACACACATTTACCTTAGCCTACAGGTTTAACTCTATTTACTTGATGCTTAAAAAGGTTGTTTCCCTTCTCTCAGGCTTAGGTTTCAGGAACAGACTTTTTTTTTTTTTTCTTGAAGTTGAGCCTTGTCATATGAACCTAAGGTTCCTGCATACTTTAACATGGTTTTCCTCTGTGTCTGATGGGAATATGAAATGGTTTTATTTGATCTCATTATGTGACCATGATTTGGGATTTGGAGGGCAGAAAAAATCAAGAAGTATAAGCAGATAGCTGCTAAGAATGTCACCCAAGAAGGCTTTCACTCTTGATGTGAAAAAAAAAATAGTTTAAATGTAACTAAAAAGAAAAAAAAAAACAAAAAAACCCTAATTTTTATTATAAAAAAAATAGTTTTTAAGTTTAGTGAACTGTAATTTCTATTTTTCTCATTTATTGATTTTATTCACTTTACATCCTTGTAGCCCCTTCTCTCTTCCCCTCCCAGTCCCACTTTCTCTCTCTCCTCCTCTCCTTTGTCACAGAAAAGAGGAGCTCCTTGTCCCATCCACCCCAGCTCATCAAATTGCATCAGGACTGAACATGTCCTCTTCCCCCTTGGCCTGTCAAGGCATTTCTGCTAGGGGAAAGTGGTCTAATAGCTAGTAAGTGAGTCCCAGTGCAATGCCGGCCCCCCTTCCCTTACTAGAGTACCCACTTGAAGTCTAAGTTGCCCATCTGCTACATCTTTTTTTTATGGACACACATTCATCATCATCATCATCATTATTATTATTATTGTCATCATTATTATCTTTACAATTTATTCACTTTGTTTTTTTTTGTATTTTATTTTTTTCTTATCAGTTACATTTTATTATCTCTGTACCCCAGCCGTGTCCCGATCCCTCATTCCCTCCCAGTCCCTCCCTCCCTCCTCTCCACCGTGCCCCTTGCCAAGTCCACTGAAAGGGGGGGACCTCCTCTCCATTCATCTGATCCTGTTTTATCAGGTATCTTCAGGACTGGCTGCAAAGCTCTCCTCTGTGGCCTAACAGGACTGCTCCTCCCTTGGGGGGTGGGGAGGCCAAAGAGCCAGTCATTGAGTTCCTGTTAGAAATAGTCCTTGTTCCCCTCACTATGGGAAACCAATTGGTTGCTGAGCTACCACAGGCTACATCTGAGCAGGGGTTCTAGGTTACATTCATACATGGTCCTTGGTTGCATGTCAGTCTCAGAAAAGACCCTGTGCCCAGATATATTTGGTAATTTATTCACTTTGTATTCTTGTTGTAGCCCCCTTCCTCATCTCCTGCCCATCCCTCTCTTCTTACATCTCCCCCCCCCATTCCACTGATAGGGGAAGTCTTCCTCCCCTGCTATCTGACTACTCAGCTGTTAGAAACAAGAAAATCATGAAATTTGAAGGCAAATGGATGGAACTACAAAAGACCATCTTGAGTGAGATAACCCAAAAGCAGAAAGACATTCATGGTATATGCTCACTTATAAGCGGATATTAGCCATATAATATAGGATAAACATACTAAAATCTACAGACCTAAAGAGACCAAACAACAAGGAGGACCCTAGGAAGGGTGCTTAATTTTCATTCAGAAGGACTTAGCACCCCCTGCTCAGATGTAGCCCATAAGCAATTCAATGTCCATCTGGATTCCCTAGTAAGGGGATCAGGAGCAGTCTCTGACATGAACTTAGTTCCCTGATCTTTGCTCACTTCCCCCTGGTGGGTTGGCATTACTAGGCCAAAGAGGAAGAGAATCCAGGCAGCCCTGATGAGACCTGATAAAATTATCATTTCTCATATTCACCCTCTGACTCCAATTTGGGGAGCAGCATTTTTTTGTGTGACCTCACTTTTATAATGGCACTAAAAAAGTTATTGAATCTTTTATTTTTCTTAGTTTTATGTTTTTTACTAAGAGAGGAGCATCTCAAAATTTTCATCATAGGTATCTATAGACTTGAAATGAATAGGATTTCAATACATCATATGGACATTCATGAGAAAAAAAAAACATTACTATTACCAACTCTAGCTTTCAAGAAGCACAATGTTAAATAATTCACAATTCCCTACAACTTTTTCTTATGCATCAGAGATAATTTGTGTTACTTTACAGTTATTTTGTTAGCAGACAACAGTGCAAACTTCTTGTTGTTTTATATAAGGCCTGATTGTATAGTCCAAACTAGCCTTGAACATGTGATCATCCTGTCTCATCCTGCCTAGGGCTGAGTTTACAGGTATGTGTCTTTGTCATGTGTCTCTCCAGAGTTCACATGTTTTGACTGTTAAGCAGGACAAGCATGAATCTTCCCTAAGCTTAGAGGTAGAGGGTCTAATTCCAAGAGGCTCTTCTGACTTTTCAACAGGAATTGGATGGAATTCAGGTTTTCATACTCTACAAATGTATCTTTGCAAAATGAAAATCATTATTTCAGAATAAATTTGTTGTGTTGGGAGAAAAGCCAGCAACTTCTTAGATTGAGAGTGTTTATAAAAAACGTTTTCTTTTCCTTTAAATTCTTAGTTTCAATTACACTTGCCACATGGGGTGAGATGATTATTATAGAAAGTAATCTCCAAAAGTAGATCAAAGTCCATATTGAGCTATCCGCATCTTTATAGATGCTCCCATTGACTGCCTACTATGAATAGAGAAGCTAATTAATGTGAATTCTACCCTTTGAGCCAAATAATTTACTGTTAATTATTTTTTAGAAGACCTGAAATATTAACAAGCCTGCTTTTGGACAAAGATGGCATAGGAAGCCTCTTGGTGTTATTTTTGTGACAGCGGGCAAAGCACCTTTTGCCAAAAAATATCTCTCTGGCCTGTTCTTTGAAGCTTGAAATTGCTTAGTGAGGACTTTGCATTCCCTTTCCGAATTACAGATAAAGATGATAAATCAGATACTCTAGAGGAAAAGAACTAGACTCCCACAACACTTGAATTCCATCTTAGTAATAACATGCAACTTGTTAATAATTCATTGTCTACACCCATAAGCTCTGAATTCCTGGAGGGCAGTAACCCACTCATCTCTGACGCCTCAGGCTTTTTGTGAGAGCTGGATAGAAAGCAAACAGTAAATAAAATATCAAAGAAGTGATTTTTTTAAATGAATAAATGTATCTTTATGATGAAGACTGAAGAAATAAGAATAAGCCCTTTCTTAGGTTTATGGATGTGGGAAAATACGATAGCTATAAAATTACCATAACATGATATGTATGTAGAATAATGATGATCATGACTACACATTGCTCAGTAATAAAGATTGCCATCTTTTTCTGGTCTCTTACTTTTCAAAGCACTATTTCTGCTACTTTTGATTTACTAAAAATGGGAACCTTACCTAAATGTTTCACTCATAAAGAAACTAGAAAGACTTAGCTGAGTTTGCCCTCAAGGACAGTGTTTGCTACACTTTTAGAAAATTACCTCTCACTGCAGGAAGTGATTTGTGAAGAATAACATGAAAGTCCAACCTTGTATGAAGTGTAAGCCTGTCTATATCTCAAGCTTGTAATATGGAAATTCAAACCTCGGCCAAGCTAGTTCATTCTTATGTTCTGTCTTTAGAGTAAGATACACAATAAATAAGCTATATGATTATGAAAATCAAGAAAGTTGATATTTTTACATAAACCCAGGACATAACAATTTTAGTTATTAAAAACTAAAAAAAAAAAAAACATCAAAAACAAAAACAAAAAAAAAAAAAAAAACCCTGACTGTTTTGTAAGTATCAGGGACCTGCCATGTATCAGTCTTATCACTCTTACTGGCCATTACATTGTAAAGGAAACATACAAAGTTTTGTTTTGTCCATTTATAAGTCTTAGCCCATGTGTAAGCTCCAGTTTTCCTGAGCCTGCACTGAAAATACATAGTGAGGAGTCGACAATGTTGCAGAAATGTTTGTGGAGCACATCACAAGTTAATTAAAAATAAATTCAGTGTTGGAACTTAGTTATTTTATCAAAAGCGCTGTAACTAATGAGCCTACTGGTGTCAACAGTAACCAATCAAGAAGTCAACCAGTCAGGAAGACCACACAGATTTTAGTGAAAGTCTATTCCAGACAAAGGAACCAGTTCATTACTGTAACTTCAGTTCTTGGTACTGTGTTGGAAGCCCCATCATCAACCTCCTGGGAGACTAAAAGCACGTTAGTTTAACTATATATATCCATTTCTTCCAATGCTAGTTAAGAATAACCATCCCTGGCTCTAAGAGCAACAATCAATAAATCAATAAATGGGACCTCATGAAACTGAAAAGCTTCTGTAAAGCAAAAGACACAGTCATCAAAACAAAACGACTGCCTACAGATTGGGAAAGAATCTTCACCAACCCTTTATCTGACAGAGGACTCATATCCAATATATATAAAGAACTAAAGAAGCTGAAAAGCAACAAACCAAGTAATCCCATTAAAAAATGGGGAATGGAGCTAAACAGAGAATTCTCGAAAGAGGAACATCAAATGGCAGAGAAACACTTAAAGAAATGCTCAACCTCATGAGCCATTAGAGAAATGCAAATCAAAACAACACTGAGATTTCACCTTACACCCATCAGAATGGCCAAGATGAAAAACTCAAGGGACAACATATGCTGGAGAGGTTGTGGAGAAAAAGGAACCCTCCTCCATTGCTGGTGGGAATGTAAACTGGTACAACCACTTTGGAAGTCAATCTGGCGCTTTCTCAGACAATTAGGAGTAGTGCTACCTCAAGACCCAGCTATACCACTCCTAGGTATATACCCAAAATTTGCTCAAGTACACAAGAAGGACATTTGTTCAACCATGTTTGTAGCAGCTTTATTTGTAATAGCCAGAACTTGGAAACAACCCAGATGTCCATCAACAGAGGAATAGATACAGAAATTGTGGTATTTTTACACAATGGAATACTACTCAGCAATCAAAAGGGAGGAAATCATGAAATTTGCTGGCAAATGGTGGGATCTAGAAAAGATCATTCTGAGTGAAGTATCCCAGAAGGAGAAAGACAAACTTGGTACATACTCGCTTATATAGACCTACAAGATATGATAAACATAATTAATTCTACACACCTAAAGAAGATAATCAAGTAAGTGGACATGGGTGAAGATGATCAATCCTCATTTCGAAAGACAAATGGGATGTGCATTGAATGTATGACAGGAGTCTACCGCAAAAGGCATCTGAAAGACTCTACCTAGCAGTGTTTCAAAACAGACACTAAGACTCATAACCAAACCATGGCAGAGTGCAGGGAATCATATGAAAGAAGGAGAGTTAGTATGATATGGAAAGGATAGGAGCTCTACAAGTACCAAATATATCCAGGCACAGGGCCTTTTCTGAGACTGACACTCAACCAAGGACCATCTATGGATATAACATAGAACTTCTGCTCAGATGTGGCCCGTGGTAGCTCAGTAACTAAGTAGTTTTCCAAAGCAAGGGGAACAAGGACTATTTCTAATAGGATCTTAAGGGCAGGCTCTTTGTCCTCTCCCCCCCAGGGGAGGAGCAGTCCTGTTAGGCCACAGAGGAGGACTTTGCAGCCAGTCTTGAAGATACCTGATAAAACAGGGTCAAATGAAAGGGGAGGTGGTCCTCCCCTATCAGTGGACTTGGAAAGGGGCAGGGAGGAGACCAGGGAGGGAGTTGGGGAAGGGGAGGGAATGAGGGAGCGGGATACAGCTGGGACACAGAGTTAACAAATTGTAACTAAAAAGAAAAATAAAAAAAAGAATAACCATCCCTGGTATTTCCATGTCATAACATGATTTCAATAAAATTTATATTAATCAATAATTACAATAATAGCAAACATTTAGGCACACTTACTGTGAGCCATAAGTTCCAAGATATTTCGTATGTACAAATGCTTTCAATACCATGAAATTACTGCTCCAATTCTTAGTAAATTTAATTAACTCATTCACAGTTCAGATAGCCCAGCTCTGAGAGAGTAAATGACTTATTCTAGATCAGACACATGAATGGACAATGGGATTCCAAGTCATATCTGTACAATTCTAGAATGTGATCTATATATAAAAGTATATATTTAGTATACTATGTTGCTGTTAAGTAGCAATGCCTTACTGTAAATATGTTAGCTATTTTCTGATAACTTAAAAACTGAAAAAAAATAAGAGGGAGGTCTTGTTGTGGGGAGAAATAACAAATAGGATGACTTGGAGCTGGGACTTAAAGGATGCTAAGCATTTATGAAAACAGAAAGGATGAGGGTGTGTATTTCAAGCCAGTTTATCTTATTACTTACTAAAATTTCAGTTCCTTATACATCTGACAGAACAAAACAGGTATTCAATATATAGTTGTGAAACTATTTGATAAAAAACAAAACAAAAACAAAAACGTGGTCAAGAGAACATGGGACAGTTTAGACAGACAAGGGTCAAGAAGAAGGTGCGTGTCTGTTGGGAAATGGTGCAAGATAATATATGTCACAGGCAGACAGAGGAAGGTTGAAGGTATCTCTTCCGACATTTTTTTCCTTATACCTTAACTCCCCTTTTCCTCTCCAATCCTACAATCATGATAAAGTGAAGCAGAGATCTTGACACAGAAAGTTATAGTATATCAAGTATACAATTTGTATACAAAACAAATTAAGAAAGTTAGGAGCTTAGCAGGTAACAGTGCTTGTGTGCCTATCACACACATACACACACACACACACACACACACACACACACACACACACACACACCAATATAACAAAAGGTTTTTAAGATGTATGCATCAGTCAGAGAGATTTCTAGGGCATCCTGCACCTCTTTCACATGAAAGAGTTATTCATGTGACTAGCTCACACTTAGACCCAAATGCCCCATTCCAGTAACTTTTCCCCTTGACAATAAATGTGTCTATCATCAGAACAATACCTGTTCAGTGTTAAGTAATGGCTTATCTTCTGATAGCAATTTCTTGGAGAATGAACTCTCACAGTATTCTTTTGCAGTTATGAGATAACAGCTATGTTAACTGTTGTGCTGAAAGAGGAAGACTATAATTCTTTAGGAGCTGTTACTTATCCAAAAATTAGAATCAACATTCCAAGATCATCTTACCACCAACACACTTAAGTGAGGAAATTCTAAGAAAGTCAATGTAGTAAAATGAACTTTATGTTTAGTGAAACTTATTGAAACTTTAAGACTGGACTGGAATTCCAGAAAACATTCAAACCCTGGTGAAATTTGTCCTTCAGGACTCTCTAAGTCCAAGTTCTACCTCCCACTTCACTCTATCATGCTTCTCTTCCCAGCAATCCTGGCTCGCTCAGGATAGAGTCAGAAACACATCCCCTACAAGGTACTGTGTCTGATGCTGATAGTACTACTTACCACTTTTCCTAGGCAAGGTGCTTTTAACAATGAATGTCAAGAATTTTATTCTTTTTTCAGAAGTTCAAGGTAGTCCTTTTTTAAATATAATTTTTTATTTGTTTACAGTTTATTCACTTTGTATCCCAGCAGTAGCCCCACCTTCATCACCTCCCAAACCTGACCTCCCTCCTTCCCTCATTTCCTCCCATTACCCCTTCCCCAGTCCGCTGATAGTGAAGAACCTCCTCCCTTTCCAACTTACCCTAGCCTATCAGGTCTCATCAGGACTGTCTTTCTATTTTTTTTAATTTTTATTAATTACACTTTATTCATTTTGTATCCCCCTATAAGCCCCTCCCTCCTCCCCTCCCAATCCCACCCTCCCTCCCCTTTCTGCATGCATGTCACTCCCCAAGTCCACTGATAGGGGACGTTCTCCTCTTCTTTCTGATCTTAGTCTATCAGTTCTCATCAAAAGTGGATGCATTGTCCTCTACTGTGGCCTGGTAAGGCTGCTCCCCCCTCAGGGGGAAGTGATCAACAAGCAGGCCAATCAGATTATGTCAGAGGCAGTCCCTCTTTCCATTACTAGGTAACCCAATTGGACACTGAACTGCCATGGGCTACACCTGTGCAGGGGTTCCAGGTCATCTCCACGAATAGTCCTTGGTTGGAGTATGATTTTCTGGGAAGTTCCCTGTGTTCAAATTATCTTTTTTTTTTTTAAATCTTTTATTTATTTTTTATTAATTACACTTTATTCATTTTGTATCCCCCCATAAGCCCCTCCCTCCTCCCCTGCCAATCCCACCCTCCCTCCCCTTTCTGCATGCATGCCACTCCCCAAGTCCACTGATAGGGGAGGTCCTCCTCTCCTTCTTTCTGATCTTAGTCTATCAGTTCTCATCAAAAGTGGCTGCATTGTCCTCTACTGTGGCCTGGGAAGGCTGCTCCCCCCCAGGGGGAAGTGATCAAAGAGCAGGCCAATCAGATTATGTCAGAGGCAGTCCCTCTTCCCATTACTATGTAACCCACTTGGACACTGAACTGCCATGGGCTACACCTGTGCAGGGGTTCCAGGTCATCTCCACAAATAGTCCTTGGTTGGAGTAGGAGTCTCTGGGAAGTTCCCTGTGTTCAAATTATCTTGTTCTGTTGCTCTGCTTGTGGAGTTCCCGTTCCCTCCAGCTCTTACTATTTCCCACTTCTTACATAAAATTCCATTCACTCTGCCCATCAGTTGGCCATCAGGCTCAGCATCTGCTTTGACAGTCTATACTGCAGAAGCTTTCAGAGGCCCTCTGTGGCAGGTTTCAAGGTGGTTTCCTGTTTTCTTCTGGCTTTCAGAGGCCCTCTGTAGCGGGTTCCGAGGTTGTTTCCTATTTTCGTTTTCTTCTGATGTACATCCTCTTTGCCTTTCAGGATGGGGATTGAACATTTTAGTTAGGGTCCTCTCTTTTGCTTAGTTTGTTTAGATGTACAGCTTTTAGTGGGTTTATTCTATATTGTATGTTTATATGAGTGAGTATATACCGTGAGTGTCTTTTTGCTTCTGGGTCAACTCACTCAGGATGATCCTTTCCAGGTCCCACCATTTACCTGCAAATTTCATGATTTCCTTATTTTTCATTGCTGAGTAATACTCCATTGTATAGATGTACCACAGTTTCTGCATCCATTCTTCAGTTGAGGGGCATCTGGGTTGTTTCCAGCTTCTGGCTATTACAAATAAAGCTGCTACAAACATGGTTGAACAAATGTCCTTGTTGTGTACTTGCGCCTCTTTTGGGTATATGCCTAGGAGTGGTATGGCTGGATCTTGAGGAAGCGCTATTCCTAGTTGTCTGAGAAAGCGCCAGATTGATTTCCAGAGTGGTTGTACCAGTTTACATTCCCACCAGCAGTGGAGAAGCGTTCCCCTTTCTCCACAACCTCTCCAGCATGTGTTGTCCCTTGAGATTTTCATCTTGGCCATTCTGATGGGTGTAAGGTGAAATCTCAGGGTTGTTTTGATTTGCATTTCCCTAATGGCTAATGAGGTTGAGCATTTCTTTAAGTGCTTCTCTGCCATTCGATATTCCTCTGCAGAGAATTCTCTGTTTAGCTCTGTTCCCCATTTTTTAAGTGGATTACTTGGTTTGTTGCTTTTCAGCTTGTTTAGTTCTTTATATATATTGGATATGAGTCCTCTGTCAGATAAAGGGTTGGTGATGATTCTTTCCCAATCTGTAGGCTTTGTTTTGATGATAGTGTCCTTTGCTTTACAGAAGCTTTTCAATTTCATGAGGTCCCATTTATTGATTGTTGCTCTTAGAGCCTGTGCTGTTGGTGTTCTGTTCAGGAAGTTTTCTCCTGTACCAATGAGTTCTAGGGTATTCCCCACTTCTTTTTCTAGCCGATTTAATGTGTCTGGTTTTATGTTGAGGTCTTTGATCCACTTGGACTTCAGTTTCGTACAGGGTGATAAGTATGGATCTATTTTCATTATTCTACATGTAGACATCCAGTTGGACCAGCACCATTTGGTGAAGATGCTATCTTTTTTCCATTGTATGGTTTTGGCATCTTTGTCAAAAATCAGGTGTCCGTAAGTGTGTGGGTTTATTTCTGGGTCTTCTGTTCGATTCCATTGATCCACCATTCTGTTTCTATGCCAGTACCATGCAGTTTTTATAACTGTTGCTCTATAGTACAGCTTGAGATCAGGGATGGAGATACCTCCAGAAGATCTTTTATTGTAGAGGATTGTTTTAGCAATTCTCGGTTTCTTGTTATTCCATATGAAGTTGAAAATTTTTCTTTCCAGGTCTGTAAAGAATTGTGTTGGCAATTTGATGGGAATTGCATTAAATCTGTAGATTTCTTTTGGTAAGATGGCCATTTTTACTATGTTAATCCTGCCAAGCCATGAGCATGGGAGATCTTTCCATCTTCTCATATCTTCCTCTAATTCTTTCTTCAGAGACTTGAAATTTTTTTCATACAAATCTTTGACTTGCTTGTTTAGGGTTACACCAAGGTACTTTATGTCATTTGTTGCTATTGTGAATCGTGTTGTTTCTCTAATTTCTTTCTCAGCCCTTTTGTCTTTGGTATACAGGAGTGCTATTGATTTTTTTGAGTTAATTTTGTATCCGGCCACTTTGCTGAAGGTGTTTATCAGCTGTAGGAGTTCCCTGTTAGAGTTTTTGGGGTCACTCATATATACTATCATATCATCTGCAAATAGTGATAATTTGACTTCTTCCTTTCCCATCTCTATCCCCTTGATCTCCTTCGACTGTATTATTGCTCTAGCAAGGACTTCCAGCACTATGTTGAAGAGATATGGAGACAGTGGGCAGCCTTGTCTTGTCCCTGATTTCAGTGGGATTGCTTTAAGTTTCTCTCCGTTCAGTTTGATGTTGGCTATAGGCTTGCTGTATATCGCCTTTACTATGTTTAGATATGTGCCTTGTATCCCTGATCTCTCTAGTACTTTAAACATGAATGGATGTTGGATTTTGTCAAATGCTTTTTCAGCATCTAGGGAGATTATCATGTGGTTTTTTTCTTTCAGTTTGTTAATATGGTGGATCACATTGATGGATTTCCGTATATTGAACCACCCCTGCATACCTGGGATGAAGCCTCCTTGGTCATAGTGGATAATATCATTGATGTGTTCTTGGATCCGGTTTGCAAGTATTTTGTTAAGTATTTTTGCATCAATGTTCATAAGGGAGATTGGCCTGAAATTCTCTTTCTTTGTTGAGTCTTTGTGAGGTTTAGGTACCAAGGAAATTGTGGCTTCATAAAATGAGTTTGGTAATGTTCCTTCTGTTTCTATTTTGTGGAATAGTTTGAAGAGAATTGGAGTTAGCTCTTCTTTGAAGGTCTGGTAGAACTCTGCGCTGAAGCCATTTGGTCCTGGGCTTTTTTTGGATGGGAGACTTTTGATGACTGCTTCTATTTCTTTGGGGGATATAGGACTATTTAATTGATTTACCTGGTCCTAATTCAGCTTTGGTGAGTCAAATCGATCAAGAAAATTGTCCATTTCATTGAGATTTTCAAATTTTGTGGCATATAGACTTTTGAAGTAAGTCCTAATGATTGTTTGGATTTCCTCAGTGTCTGTAGTTATGTCCCCCTTTTCATTTCTGATTTTGTTGATTTGGGTGGTGTCTCTCTGCGTTTTAGTTAGCTTGGCTAAGGGTTTGTCGATCTTGTTGATTTTCTCAAAGAACCAGCTCTTGGTTTCATTGATTCTTTGAATTGTTTTATTTGTTTCTAATTGATTGATTTCAGCCCTGAGTTTGATTATTTCCAGCCATCTACTCCTTTTTGGTGTGTCTGCTTCTTCTTTTTCTAGGGTTCTTAAGTGGGCCATTAAGTTGCTTGAATGAGCTGTCTCGAATTTCTTCTTGAAGGCACTTAGTGCTATGAACTTTCCTCTTAGCACTGCTTTCATTGTGTCCCACAAGTTAGGGTATGTTGTGTCTTCATTTTCATTGAGTTCTAGAAAGGCTTTAATTTCTTTCTTTATTTCTTCCCTGACCCAGCTGTCATTTAGTAACAAGTTGTTCAGTTTCCATGTGTGTGTAGGCTTTTTGCTATTTCTGTTGTTGTTGAAGTCCAGCTTAATTCCATGGCGATCAGACAGGATACAAGGGATTATTTCAGTCTTCTTGTATCTGTTGAGGCTTGCTTTGTGACCAACTATATGGTCTATTTTGGAGAAGGTTCCATGAGGTGCTGAGAAGAAGGTAAATTCTTTTTTGTTTGGGTGTAAAGTTCTGTAGATGTCTGTGAGGTCCATTTGATTCATGACCTCTGTCAGTGATATTGTTTCTTTGTTTAATTTCTGTTTTGTTGACCTGTCCTTTGTTGAGAGTGGGGTGTTGAAGTCTCCCACTATTAATGTGTGGGGATCTATATGTGGTTTAAATTTTATCAATGTTTTTTTTTACAAATGTGGGTGCTCTTGTATTTGGGGCATAGATGTTCAGGATTGTGATGTCTTCCTGGTGGAATTTTCCCTTGATGAGTATGAAGTGTCCTTCCTCATCTCTTTTTATTAATTTTGGTTGAAAGTCTATTTTATCAGATATTAGAATGGCTACTCCTGCTTGTTTCTTGGGTCCATTTGCTTGGAAAGTCATCATCCAACCTTTTACCCTCAGGTAATGTCTATCTTTGTGTCTTAGTTGTGTTTCTTGTATGCAACAGATTGCTGGGTTTTGTTTACATATCCATTCTGTTAATCTGTGTCTTTTTACTGGAGAGTTGAGTCCATTGATGTTGACAGAAATTAATGACCAGTGGCTGTTAGATCCTTTGATTTTGATGTTGGCTGTGTTCATAAGGTTGTGTGCTTGGTTGCTTTTTGTTTTCCTGTTGTAAGGTTAATTATTTCCTGTGTTTTCTTGACAGAAGCTAATTTTCTTGGGTTGTATTTTCCCTTCCAGTATCTTCTGTAATGCTGGATTTGTGTGTAGGTATTGTTGAAATTTGTTTTTGTCATTGAATATCTTGTTTTCTCCGTCTATGAGGACTGAGAGTTTTGCAGGGTATAGTAGCCTGGGTTGACATCTCTGTTCTCTTAGGGTCTGCATGATATCTGTCCAGGCCCTTCTGGCTTTCATAGTTTCTGTTGAAAAGTCAGGTGTGATACTAATGGGTTTGCCGTTATATGTTACTTGGCCTTTTTCCCTCGCACCTTTTAGTATTTTTTCTTTGTTCTGTATACTTACTGTTTTGATTATTATGTGGCAGGAGGATTTTCTTTTCTGGTCAAATTTGTTGGGTGTTCTGTAGGCCTCATGTATCCTTATTGGCTTCTCCTTTAACTTGGGGAAATTTTCTTCAATGATTTTGTTGAAAATATTTTCTGGGCCTTGGAGAAAGGAGTCTTCTTTTTCCTCTATTCCTATTATTCTCAGGTTTTGTCTTTTCATATTGTCTTGGATTTCTTGGATGGTCTGTGTCAGGAATTTTTTGGATTTAACATTTTCTTTGACAGATACATCGATTTCTTCCATTGTATCTTCTACACCTGAGATTCTTTCTTCCATTTCTTGTAGTCTGTTGGTTATGCTTACCTCTGTAGTTCCTGTTTTCTCCCCTAAATTCTTCCTCTCCATTATTTCCTCCATTTGTGTTTTCTTTAATTTTTCTAGTTCTATCTTCAGGTCTTGTGTTGTTTTGTTTACTTCCTTCACCTGTCTGCTTGTATTTTCCTTTTTCTTTTAGTTCCTTCAACTCTGGCTCTTTTATTTCTTTCAGTGATTTAATTATTTCTTCTCTGAAGGCCACAAGCTGTTTGGCTGCATCTTCCCGTATTTCTTCACGGATGGCCATAATCTGCTTGTCTTATCTTCCTCCATTTCTTTACGGATAGCCATGATCTGTTTGGTTTTATCTTCCTCTAATTCTTTATGTATTTTATCTGTTTCCTCTATTATTCTCTTCATCAACATAGATGTAAGGTCATCTTCTTGATTTTCTCTTATGCTGCATTGTTCAGTGCTGTTCGCCCCTGGATGGCTGGGTTCTGGAGATGCCATATTGCTCTGTCTTTTGTTGGTTGAGCCTTTATGCTGACCTCTACCCATTGCGCTGATTTAGGTGTTGGCTGTTAGTTTCTGTGCTTCCTGGAGTCCTGAGGTAGGGAGTATCCCCTTGGCCGGAAGATGGTTTTTCCTGAAGGAGTCCTTCTCTGCTTTTTGGTTATGGTCACTGTATGGCCAGTGTTTCTCCGGAGTTGCCACTGCTCACCTCAGGTTTATAGCCCTGAGTAGTGGCTGTGGTCTATGTTAGGCAGGGGGCGATCTCCTCTTACCCATAGAATTTCTCAAGACAGCTGCCCCACTGCTGGGTTTCTTGTTATAAATTTAGTATGCTGCTGCTCACTAAATTTCCATGTACAGTCCTCTTGAAGAAACTGCTGATTCCCTAGCTGTGGGGTTTTCTCCCAACAGGGAAACTCAGTCTGTTATCCTGGGGCACACAGTTCTGTCCGGGAAAGTGAGAGGTGCACTCAGCAAGTCTCTGGGCCAAAGGCTGATTGCTCTGCTCTGGACCTGGAGAATGTGCACCTAGGTTGAGTTGGCGCCTGGGGGCACTGCTGTGGTCTGGAGGCTGGGTGCCTCACTCTGGACCAGAAGCTGTGTGTCTCTGTCTGGGATGGCGGCTGCAGGCACCGATCTGGTCCAGACGCTGTGGGTGCAGCCCCCCTGAAGGATCAGGGATTCCCACAGTTTTGGCAGTCTAGCCAGGGACAACTGGCTGATCCCTGGCACAGTATCTGAGGGCTGCTGTAATGGCTCTTCAGCTCCTGCAGGTCTGAGGATGCAGCTGTGTGTCCCAGTGCCCCAGGGGAACTCAACAATGGCGGCAGAGCACAGTGCTCCTGCCTGCACTAGAGTCTGCGTGAGTTCAGGAAGTGTTTTGGTGCTGGGTGTCTTAAGCGTTAGAGCTGCTGACCCCCTCTACTGGCGGTTTCCTCCTGCCAGAGACACGCAGTCTGTTGCCCTGGTGCCCTGGTGCCCACAGTTCTATCTGAGGCGGCGAATCACGAGAGCAGACTGGGCTCCGTGCAGGAGCCTGGGTTCCCGGCTCTGGGTCCGCGCTGGCTCTTGGGGTACCCGTAGAACCTGCGTCTTTTCCAGGGGATGTCTGGGTAACCTCAGGTCTGTCCCAATTGTTTCCTGCTCCGTGGGGTTATCTCTTGACTGGGAAATCCAGTCTATGGTGTTGTGGGCCCACAGTTCAGTCTGGGACCGTGACCAGATCACGCTGGCGTGTAGCCCCAGGCTGACGACCAATAGCCTGGCGGAACCGGGATCTCTTCCGCTGTTTAGCCGGGTGAGTTAAAGCTGATTGAATCCCCCACCATGGGGTATCCTCTCACCTGAGAAACACAACCACTTGTGTTTTATGGCCGTGAGTTCTGATTGCTCGTCACTGTGCCAATCCTGCTGTGCTGCTCCTCAGAATGAGAGTCCTCCCGGCGCCGCCATCTTGCCCCGCCTCCCCAGTACTGTCTTTCATATTCTTCCTCTGTGGTCTGGTCAGGCTGCTCCAGTCTCAAGGGGAGGTGATCAAAGAGCCAGCCACTGAGTTCGTGTCAGAGACAGACCCTGTTCTACTTACTAGGATGACCATTTGGAGACTGAGCTGCCATGGGCTATCTCTATGCAGGGGGTCTAGGTTGTCTCTATGAATAGTCCTTGGTTGGAGTATCCTTCTCAGAAAAGACCCCTGGGCTCAGATTTTGGTTCTGTTAATTCTCCTTGTGGAGCTACAGACCCTTCCAGGTCTTTCTATATCCCCCTTCTTTCATAAGATTGCCTGAACTCTGCCCAAAGTTTGGCTATGAGTCTCAGCATCCATTTTAATAGCTTGCTGGGTAGAGTTTTTCAGAGGCCCTTTGTGGTAGGCTCCTGTCCTGTTCCCTGTGTTCTCTCTTTTCCCGAAGTTCTTCCTGTTTGCCTTTCTGAATGAGGATTGAGAATCTTACCCAGGGTTCTCCTTCTTGATAAGCTACTTTAGGTGTACAGATTTTAGTATGATTAACCTATATTATATATCTAATATCCACTTATAAGTGAATATAAACCAAGTGTGTCTTTCTGCTTCAGGGTACCTCACTCAGGATGATCTTTTCTAGTTCCCACCATTTGCCTGCAAACTTCATGATTTCCTTGTTTTTAATTCCTGAGTGGTATTCCACTGTGTAAATGTACCACAATCTCTGTATACATTCCTCAATTGAGGGACAACTGTGTTGTTTCCAGATTCTGGCTATTACCAATAAACCTGCTACGAACATGGTTAAGTAAATGTCCTTGTTGTATACTTAAGCATCTCTTGGATATATGCCTCTTGATAGTGAAAAATTTCTGTAAAGCAAAAGACACTTTCATCAGAACAAAATGACAGCCTAAGGATTGGGAAAGGTTCTTTACCAATCCTATATCTGACAGAAGGCTAATATCCAGAATACATAAAGAATTCAAGAAATAATACAGCAACAAATCAAGTAATCCAATTAAAAGATGGAGTACGGAGCTAAACAGAGAATTCTCAGTAGAGAAAAACTGAATGACAGAGAAAAACTTAAAGGAATGCTTACTCATCAGGGAAATGCAAATCCATAAGACCCTTAGATCTCACCTCACATCCATCAGAATGGCCAAGATCAAAAACTCAAGTGACAACACATGCTGGAGATGATATGGAGAAAGGGGAACCCTCCTCCAAATTCTTATTTCTTATGTTCAACCCTATGTGTTAGACATGCATTGCATCTGACATTCTATACCTTGGGAAATGCAAAGAAACAAACCTGGCATTATTCGATAAGCAACAGGGTCTATATTTTAAAACTAGCATCCCAGTTAACACACCTGGAAGATTATCTGCTATCTTATGCTTAGGATAAATTAGAGAAAAGAGTGAATCCTTTGGATTGAAATTCAAACATGAGACAATGAGTTTCATTGGATTGGTATTTCAGGACTTTGCTCATGTTGGCTATGTACTCCCCAAATACTCTAGGTTGTGACCCCCACTTGACATTGACCTTTAAAATCTAACACATTAATTTTATTGATTTTGCTGTCACGTGCCTATGTGTGTGTGTGTGTGTGTGTGTGTGTGTGTATGTGTGTGTGTATTAAACAGCTTTGTGTTGATAAAGAATGGTTTCATGTTGATTTACCAAGAGTTTGCAACCTAAAGTTAGTTCACACTGTATTCTCTCACATTCATATTTGTATTGTTGTAGGTTTTGTTTTTCTAACTTGATTCCCTGACTCTTTTTCCTGGTGCAATCTCACATGGAGACAGTGTAATTCCAACACAATTAGATCATGTTACAGTGATATATGCAAGGACTAATTATCAGCATTTTGCACATTTTGTGTACAAAATCACAATTACAGAGAATTTCCAGCCACACAACAAAGAATTGTGTTACTCCCAAGCTTTTTCCAACTCAAATATGAAACCTTTGTCAAAGGCTGTCTTTTTCTTTCCAGAACAAGTCATCTTTACTTTTCGTTATCCTGTTTCATCCATGATCCTTGCCATAATTTTTTTCTTTCTTCTTTTTTTTTTTTTCTATTTTTGGTTTTTGGTTATTTCAAGACAGAGTTTCTCTGTGTCGTTTTGGCTGTCCTGAACTTGCCATCTTTTTCTTATATTGGAGCTAATATTAATTTCAAATAATTGAGAATAATTAAATTCTTCTGTATTAGGTATTAGAAATTATTTCTGAGTGTGATTACTGAGAATTAAAACTACTAAAAAAGATGTCAAACATGAAAGTTCTTCAAATGCTGTAAATAATTGTCACCACAGGACAGCAAGGCCTAAAACTGTTTTGAAAGCAACCCAAGAGAATCTGCCAGGCTTAGGAGTGCAGATTTTATTCAATGTATTTCCACAGCCAGCGTTTTTCATTTACTAATGTAATAAACTTTTATTAACGCCACCCCTAAAAAAAAAAACCCTAAAAATAGCAAGGATCATCCAACATATATTTTCTTTAATATGTTATATCCAATCTATTACCACATCTTGCAAGTAATTTCTTCTCCTTGCACTGTGGTGATGGTGGTGGGCATAATCTGCATAACCGGCATCTGGCATTTCTTTAAATGCAATTAATGTGTTACTGATATACTTCAGAATGTTAGTACGCATACTTCAATAATAGTTTTCAAAAACCTGTGGACAAATGAGGATGAGAAATGGTGCGCTAAAGAAAGATAAATACCTTTTCTTATTAGAGTACTTCTCAAAGCTAATGATATGGTAATATTCAAAGTTAACCGGAAAAGCTTTCATATATAACACTTTACAAGTAGCTTGTTTTTTGTCAGTTTGAACACATAAAATTTATCATTTCATCCATTTTAATTGTAAAGCATTATTATTTTACTATTTATCATTGTCCAACAGAAAGCTAGGTCTTTGGCATCTTGCATGACTGAAAATCTATAAACTGACCAGTAAACCTCCATTTGCCCTCTTAGCCTCTGACAGCCACCACCCTAGCCCTTCTGAATTTTGGACTAGTTTTGATTCCTCATACAGCATTTCTTTTCTAAAAGTTTACTTTTTTTTACCTGTATTGCCCCGGAATATGGGTTCATGTGTGCCATGACACATCTTTGGAGGTCAGAAGGCAACATTATAAATTCATGCAGGGTCTGGAGACTGAAGTCAGGTTCAAGTGCTTCTACATGCTGACCCACTTCTCTGTCCAGTGTTTGATTTGTTTCCTTCAGCATAATATCTTCTAGGCTCATCAGCATGCAACGTATGACAGAATTTTCTTTTTTAAGTGTGAAAAACAATATTTCCTTATGATTGTTTCTTAATCCATATGGAAGTAAGTAGATATTCACTTACTTCTACCTCTTAGCTAGCACAGAGCATGATGGAGGGTACATGAGTTTCTAATACGCCTTTTTACATCCTGATGTTAAATTATCAGCACACTTGGTTTGTCTAATTTTGGAGAGACTTTCTGCTTTTTTCTATAATGATCCCTCTACTTTTTACTCTGCTGCCAATTTTAAATCTGAGCACAGAAGTTTCATTTTTCTCTTAGAAAAATTATTAACATTTAGAGTAAAGTCAGATTAACAAAAGATATAGCTTTTATTATAGAGACTCTGAAAAGAGAATGACAGTTTACAGGCTGAGTGCTACCTTGAAACATGCCTCACCGTCTTAATAAATATTTGAGGTGGTTTTTTTTTTTTTGGTCAGATTTGTTGTTATAAGACAGAATTTAATCATTTAAACAATTCTCACAATAAAACTTTTATTCAAGACTTAATTAAGAGATAAGTACTTTTTAAATAATGATATGATATAGAACACATTTGTATTTTGATCCATTGGGTTTTAAAGCTCTATATTATTTGCCTTGTAGTAAGAACATGGTCAAGGATCATTATCTAAGTATCCATTGCCCATATGCCAGAAATTAAGGAAGAAACTCTATTCAATAGCCTTTCTTGCTTGCTGGCAGCTTGCGCTGGCTATTTCCTGGCTGACTTTTTGTATTGTTGGACAATATAATGAAACAAAGCAGTATAAAAGTGAAATTGCAAATCTTGAAAACATATAGTAGCACAGGAAGTAGGCATGGAGTCCTGCATTCATTTCTTGGCACCTCAAAAAGAAAATGAGAAGTAAATGACCATGATGTATGGCTGACAATTGTTTATTTAAAGTCTATGATTATTTTACTATCTATTTTGTTTAAATATTTTTGTTTGGGGGAAGATTTTATACCTGACTGCTGTAGTAACATATTTCCAACCTTCTTTTTGCCCTTCCCACCTCACATTTCTTCTCCTCTACTTTGTCTCAAATTCATGACATTTCTCTCTTTAATTATTATTGTTATGCACACTACCAACACAATAGAAACCTACTATAATATTTTTATGAAATATATGAAATAGCTTTTATATCAGGTTAAATATGAGGATTCATGATTATCTTATTTCCCTAACATTTTCTTTCTTTGAGGAGTCATTGTAGTCCATGATCAAACTGAAAAATAGTCCAACAGCTGAATACTGGGAACACACTGACATCTACAAGTGTGATTTCCTTCATTGATCAGATTACAAAGACATGATCCAGAAACAACAGAAGAGGTTTGTTTTCTTTTGCATTATTTTTCGTTTTCATTCAGCAGACATGATTATTTACAATCCGCTATTATCACCAAAACTTGGAAGGCTTGTCATTAGTAAATGGTGCCTGTACATAGAGAACACTAGGCAAAATTCATATATTTTTCTCCATCACTGATATACATTAAAGAAAAACATAATTTGATGATTAAAAAGGAACAGTGATCAAAATAGTTTCTTCCTTCAACAAATACTTGACAACTTCCTTCATTAAATGTGTAGGCTTTTGTGTTTATAGGTGTCTATATAGAACATTCCACTAAAACATACTAGTTCCTGATTTCAAAACATACCTCAAGGGAACATCCATTCCATCTCCTCTGTAAGTATCTAAACATCGATTCTCAGTTTTGTTTGTATTCATAAGAAAATATTATCATTACCCACTCTACTATAAGTCTGCATCCTCTCAACCTAGCTACAGTAAAATCATTTAGTGAGCAACTAATTATGTTCCTGTCATTTGAAACTGGTATTGGAGATGACTTGTAGACAGGTGGATGTCTAAAAACTTACACTTTTCTACATTATTCAAAGCCCTTATGACAACTGGAACATTCTTTAAGTTAGTTCTTCCACTGGGTTTAGGAAAATCTGATATATTCATGTTTATGTTTCATCTATGCAAAGGACATCCTGGATTTGAAGCAAGGAGCATTAGATTCCTAGCTTCTTGACTTTTCTGTGAAAATAAATTCCTAAGAGGATTATCTGTTTGTTGTGCCTCATATTGAAGGAAGGTTCATTTATCAAGCTTGTTTCCCACAGAGCACTATTTCCCACAACTTTCAGTTATATTTAGATAATTGGCCCCAGTCTGGTTGGAGCTACCTCTTCCTAACAGAGGGTTCCTAGATTTGTTGTGAATCATTAAGATGCAAAATCTGCTGAGTGATCACCTTGAGTATCTGTCCTCATTTTTCTCCTTTATTATCTGTCATTTCAGCTGCTTATAAATTGTCAAAGCATCCACAGAATTTCAAGATAACAGTACTGGAAATCAGTGAATAGAGAAGTGATATAAAAATGTCTTTTGATAAAGCAGAGGATATTTGGTCTTTCTTTTTAGCTCAGGTCTTTCTGCTCAGCTCTTTGAAGCTCTAAAACAAAGGAAATAAAATAATTCAAAATCTTTCTGCTCAATTTAGACAAAGAAATCTCAAGTGATTCTCATTTTCACATTGTCCAAATCATCAGGCTCAGAGTTAATTATCAATACACCGTGTTTATCTTTCTACATTGAATAGGAAATTGCAGATAGTTTTTAAGTCTCATTTATTTTGAAGTTTGTATTTTAAATCCCTTTTTGTAACAGGTTTTATGTATAATTATTACTTTATATAGTTTGGGTTACCATGTACTTAAAATATTACTGATTAGAAAAGGACAAATGAAGGGCTTTTTTATGTGTACAGATTGCTTTGGGATTGATACAACAAAGATATTACAGTCAGGGATTTTATTCAGTTGATATGCAGTTATAGTCTTCAAGTTTTTCCAATTTTGTGGTGTTTCCTTTGACTTTTGGTGCCAATTTTGTTCTAGTTCCTTATATTTTTAATATATGTGTTAGAACATAATGTCGGGGTGGGAAGAAAATTGCACTATATCTGGGGTTTAAAAATAATGATTAGTCCTGGCAGTGGTGACTCACTCCTTTAATCCCAGCACTCAGGAGGCAGAAGAAAGTGGATCTCTTAGAGTTTGAGACCAGACTGGCTTACAAAGCCAGTTCCAGGACAGCCAAGGCTCTGTCTTATGAAACCAAAATCAAAAAGCAGAGATAAGGATGTGGAATTGTGAGTTTCTAGAAATCAAGGTGTCAGAGGCACTGTAAATATCAATAATGTTACTCTTTAAAGGTGAAAGACAAGAGAAGTCAGAAGTGCACAGTCAAACCGGTACAGAAGGCATAAATTATCTCCAGCAAAGTTTTCAGACCGTTGACACCCATCACCTACTCTACACAAGCTTAAATTCAGCCCTTTTTTGTTTTTGTTTTTGCCTATCAGGCTACTCCCACCCCTGTGTACTCATAATGCCAAAACTTGAATGCTACCTCAGGAACTACTAAAATTTACACTTTGCAAGGCAAATTTTTCTGTAATGTTAGAGGAAAATGTGTGGGAACAGAATTCTGGAGCTAGATCAGTATTGATGCTTTGATGACTAAATAAACTTAACTAGACCAAGAGCTGTGTAAAATGCCAGACACTTATATATTTGTAGGTCCAAAACAAATGCCCTTTTCATCATCTTTATCTTACTAATTTCTCTGAGATCAACACTGAGCCATCCCTCTAGCCCCTCTGATATCATATTCATTCACTCATTAACAATTTGTTCATTGCCCATGAATCAGGTCATGTGCTGGGATGTGAATGCACATATTGATAAAATTAGGTCCTTGCCGTGAAGACTTCTCAAGCTAGTCATCCTTGATTTCCCTGTAATATTTAAAATGTGGAGTTATTGCATCATTTAAAAGCAACCTCTCCAAACCATTTTGTGTGGTCCAATATATTTGACCCTTTTCTTCAGTCTATTTTTTTTTCTAACTTAATAAATAATGTGAATTTTCTCTAAGGTTCAGTCTCCCTAAAACAGCCCTAAGCTTTTAGCTAGACTTCCCAATTTCTTCACTCTATGAATCAATTACTATCTTAAGAGACCCACATACATTTGAAACAAATTGCTTGTAAAAGGCACAAAACACTTAGGAAGAATCCTTTCTGTTTTTGTTTTGTTTTATTTTGTTTTAACACAATGGATAACTCCAAAAGAACCTATTAACAATTAAAAAAGAAAGATAAATAATGCAGAATATCAGTAAATTTCTAATGTATACATTGATTAATGTTTGAGGGCAAGAAAAGGTTTATAATATTGTATAGATATAAAATATTTTCAAAGGCTGTGTTGAAAGTATATTTTCAACCTGTTCACACTATTAATAGTTGATTCAATCAAGGGATAACTAATATTGTCAATGAACTGATACATCTCTAAGTTTGTGGTATATGGGATTTTAGGGGTGTGTCCTAGTTGGAAGTAGTAAGTCACTAGGATATGTATTGAAGGATCTATTTTGTTCCTTATCCTCCTTTTCTCTCTACTTTGATTCTCCCTTACCCATTCCCTTGCCTCTTCCCTGATTCCTGGATGCCATGAAGAGAGAAATTGTCCTGTCACACTCCTTCTAACATAATGTTCTGCTTCATCCCAGGTACACAGTGTTAAAGGGCCATTACCTGAAATATCTGAAACAGTGAGCCTAAATCAATATTTTGAAGTGATTTCTCTAAGCCAATTCAGTCACAGCAAGGGAGAGACAACTAACACAGTTTGTTAGCCTAGTTTGGTTTTTAGACATTATATAAACTTACTAGATTATGGTAGTGTATCCTATTAAGATGTGCAAATACTACATCTCTTTTAAAATTTAATAGCAAAAATTAAAACTGGGTGGTTCATAGTATATGTTATCTCTACAGTAAATGCAGGCTCTCAACAACAGAATCATCACATCCTAGTCAGAACAGCTACAGTAAGGAAAAAAAAATGCTGGAGACATAATTCAGTGAGTAAAGGCACTTGCCATCATGACTGAGAGCAGAGTTTTATCCTCAGAATTCACATGATAAAAGAAGAAACTCAAGTCCTGCACATTGGTCTTCCGACCTAAACACACACACACATTATGACCTATGCCTCTCCCACACACATACATAAATAAAAGTACTGGAGGTTTAATTAAAGAATGATTGAAAGGGTTCCTTTTTTAAAAAGAAAAAAAAATGTGCATTCAGGGATTATTTCTATAGTTTGCTACTAAAAATAAATAGATAGATAGATAGATAGATAGATAGATAGATAGATAGATAGATA
>NW_026589137.1:7441641-7467239 GCF_907164565.1 Psammomys obesus
ATAGATAGATAGATAGATAGATAGATAGATAGATAGATAGATAGATAGATAGATAGACAGATAGATGGATAGACAAATAGACATAAAGATAAGAAGTCCATACCTTTAATCCCAACAGTTATGAGTCTGAAGCCACCCTGGCCTACATATTGAGGACTAGGCTATCCAAGGCTACATAATAAGATATTGTCTCAAAAACAAAATTACACCTGAAAAATTAGCAATGGTTTTTTAGCCATGAATGTTAGTAACCTGTCTAAAAATAAATAATCACAAATTTTAAAAGAAATGGCAAAGGATGCTGACAAGAAAATGATTGCTGGTAGGAGTATAAGCAACAGAAACCACCATGGAAATCAATGTGAAATCATCTGAAAAAGAAAAAAAAAAACTAAGTAAAATTATAACATGATTTAGCTATGTACCTGCTGGGCATATTTCAAAGGATACTATAGCTTCCTGAGGAGATATTTGTCATCCATATTCATTTCTGTCTTAGTCACAAAGATAGGAAACAGAATCAGTCTAAATGTACAAGATGAATAGATAATAAAAATATGGTACATATACACAATAGATAATTATCCAATCCTAAAACTGAAATTTGCAGAAAAAATTGATGGAACTGGAAAATATTACATTAAGGCTCAAAAAAATATAACACATGTAGCAAATTCTAGCTTTTAATTTTTATGTATGTGTATTTATGTAGGAGTGATCATGTATAGAAACTAGGAAATTAGAAAGAAGCCTATAGGAAAGAAAAAAGAGGTTTTAAAGAAAAATATAGGGTATATAATGGAATAGATGATATTTGAAAGTAGAAGGAATACATCAGGGAAATGGGAGACTGAGGTTGAGGGAAAGATAAGGGACAAGGTCAACTAAAACTATGTGTGTACATGCCATAAGGAAACCTACTGAAAACAAATTTTATGATAATAATAATATCATATACGATAATATAAATATTACATAATATTGTTATATTATATTATATTATATATGATTTTATATAATACTATTTTAAAAATCAGTATCCTATATGACACTAATAGAAGGAAAATGCAGAAGGATGATTTTCAATCAAATAGACAAGATGAAATTGTTAATGACCAATAATCAAAGCAGGAGAAATTTGAAGGTTTCAAAATCAATGCCCCACAATGACTCATCTTCCATTAGCATATTCTGCTAAATATCATAGCCATAATGTTCCTGTAGCTGGAACTATGAAAATTTGGTTGGAGATGGAAAATCATGATCTTGGTTTCTTTGTTTAGTGGGTATTAGTTAAGATATTTAAATACGTTCTTTACCGAACAAAGTTACTTACTATTAGTTTATCCATTCATGCATTTGTATACTACACATCTGTTTAAATTCTTCTAATGAACTTAAATGTAAGGTCAACCTGCCATTTGTCAAAAAGACAAAGAAAGAAACAATTGAAGGGGTAGCAACACTTTCTTGAATATTCTGTGGGTGCTTTTGAATTTTCATGGCCAATACCGAGTTTGGCACGGTAAGTTACTGTCTGTACTTGTACCCTTTGATCCTAAGGGTATTAAAGTATTTATTCTCGGTGTCAATACAGGTAATGACACATGAGCCTAACTAAAAGCATGAAGACATTAGCCTTTTTTCATATGAACAAGAGAAAAAATACATTGAATTTTATTCAATCGCTGTGTATCACACACCCATTCTGTACCAACAAAAGCGTCAGGAAGAACAAACATATCTTGATTCATCTATCATGTGCAGTGATGACAAATCAAATCGGCAACACTACAGACGTCAAATTATGCTCACAAAGAGACATCATAACATTTTTTTTTTGCCTTCAGCAAAATATCAAACTAATTATATCATTCAGGCATCCTTTTAAGCTCTCCTTACACACCACCCCAAAGCCTTCTGTCATTTTCTTCTCAGTCCATGTATCTTTATTTTGTGTGTCCCTATGGCCATTTGCCAAATTCAGAAGAAAAGTTCTTCAAAAGAAAACATATTTTGATCATTCATTCACTAAAAAAAAAAAAAAAAGAAAGAAAGAAAAATTATCCCCTTACTATCTGCTATTCACTGTGCTAAGTGCTGGAAAGGCAATTGGTTACAAGAGCAGGAAGTGCTTTCTTTAACTGGAGATGTCCCACAACTATCTTAGCTTGAGTTACTATAGCAGAACACGAAAGACTGGGTGGTTTCAACAGAAGAATTTCCTTTTTACAGTGTTGGAGGTTGGAAAATTCAAATGCCAGCCTTGTGCTGGGTTATTGTTCAGTGGTAGAGCATTTGCCTAGTATGTACAATTCCTATCACACACACAAAAATAAATCATCATAGTTTGGTTCTGAGTAAAGATGAAAGGCCTGAACATGGGCTAGTATATAAGGGGTCAGGTTTTCCTCATTGTATTCATATAATATAAAAAGCAACAAAAATCAAGTAAGCTCTTTTGTTTTTCCTTATAAGGGCACCAATTATATAAAGGCTTCTAAATCCATGACATAATTACTATAAAAAACAGCCTTATTATATGAACACATTAGGAGTTAA
The DNA here is from genome assembly GCF_907164565.1 of Psammomys obesus. Taxonomy (NCBI): domain Eukaryota; kingdom Metazoa; phylum Chordata; class Mammalia; order Rodentia; family Muridae; genus Psammomys; species Psammomys obesus. The sequence goes on from NW_026589137.1 coordinate 7,444,204, forward strand.
AATTTCAGCATATGAATGCTGGAGAGAATTCTAGCTTGTACAGAAAAACAAATCACCAGTATGTAACAACTACCGTATCCGATTTCTATTTTATTGATTCTTTTATCAGATATTTCCTTTCAACTTTTGTTTTTTTTGTTTGTTGCTTCTGAGACCCAGGGATGCTGTTTTCTTGAAATGACCTTAGTCATTTCATCAGCAATTTTATGCTCTGTCCTGTTGTTAGTGTCCTGTCTCCTCTCTCTGAGATTCCATGGATCTGGTTTTTCAACTTCCACCCCAATGGTGAGAGCACCACGGTTTTGAATCTCCATCCCAGAAATGAAAAGAGGATTTTCCCACCTCTGCTTTTAGAAAATTTTGTCTTTACACTGCACATTTTTCTGTCCTATTCCCTCACATTGATTTCCTTTCTCTTTTCATTCTTCTTAGCTTGCCCTCTTTGTCCTTTCATCCAGCATCCTGTACAACCCTGATTATTTCCTAGGTTACTCTATGGTAAAGCCTAAAATCACATAATACATTTTATCTTTCCTTTTTTGCCACTCTGGATATGGAATCTGGGACATTATGCATACCAGCCAAACACTCTATCACTGAGATGCAAAACCAAAGTTTCTTATTGAACTGACGATATATTCCAGAGTTCCTGTATTCCACAGCTGCCAGAGCTATCATAGAGCCCACCTTGCCCAACCAGAGAAATCTATATCAGTCATATCAACAAAGTCAGCCCATCACTTCTGGAAAGTAGGAATTTTCTCCAGTAGTCAGACTTCTAAAAACATCATTTTCTGGGTCATTCGTTCTTCATAATGACATTGTTCCTGAATGAACACCTAGGTTTACTGATCTTGGAATGTCAAGGCATTTGCTTCTTTTCCTCTCCAAAAGATTTTGCAAATGTCTCAGGGTTTTTTTTTTGTTTTTGTTTTTGTTTGTTTGTTTGTTTGTTTGTTTGTTTTCTGTTATAAAGATGTCCATCATGCCTCTGTGGAAGACTGTCCCTAACAATCTAAAAATCTACATTTTTTTTCTTCCTCTGCCATTGATTTCCTTACAGAATTAAGACAAGTTATTTGCCACAGGCCTCAAGTGACTTACATGCAAGATAGCCAGGCTGTTTTAGCTAAAAGTATGGTTGTTTCTTGTTCACAGTGTCTACAAATCAGTTTCCATGGCCTCTGTAAGCAAAAAGATATAGATAGATGTCTGTTCTTACTTTACTTTGCCTGAAAACTCTTGAAATCTTTATGGTTTCACAGACCATTCTTATTTGTGTTTCTTGTTTGTGTGTAGAGCTCTCCTAAACAAACAAAACACAGTAAAAAACTGGCTTCAAATACAACTTAATTCCAGAAAAGTCAGTGTTGTAGAAACAGCCTGTGGGTGCTATGCTAATGCCAAGTAATCTAAAGGCAGCATTGCTGTGAAAGGATCCCAAAGTGGAGAGACCTTTCTGTGGATGACTTTCTTCTGTTAATTAAACAACTACTCCATTAGCAGGAACTAAGCTGCAGTTCCTCAGACAGTGAAATGATTCTTTATAAACTGCAGTGCTTTAAGCACCAGCTCTATGAATACCTAAAATGGGACTAAGTGAAAATCAGATAACATTGCTTGACATTGTCATTGGCCTTTCTCTAATGTCAAAGATAGATTTGCATAATTATTCTGAAAGCTAAGAAAATGTACACAGCAGGAAGCTTACTGGCTGGTGGCAGGTTTTATTTCTACTCCAACTGTGACTCTCAAGATGAAGAAAATCTCCTTTCAGAAAAATGAACAGAGTGCACACTTTCTAAGGCACTGCACTAACTGCTTAAGGACAATTTGCTTTGCATACTGATTTCCCAGGTCTAATTAAGATAGGCCTGATAAGCTACTGATTGACTGAACAACCTTATGCTCAGTGTGAAAAGGGCTTCAGAGAGAACAGAGACCAAGCGCTGTTACCTTATAAACCTCTTCCGATTAAAATTCTTTCAACCTGGCGAGATGCCTGATAGAAGCAAACTTCTAAAGACTGCCACTGTAACAGGTGTGGGGCTGTGGTGCAATCTTGTCTTTCAAGGTCACTGCAGTCATAAAATAACCACAAGGGAGAATGCTGAAGCCACCAAGGCCTCTCCAAAGGTTTCCACCCTTTATACATTCCACTAGGACCTCACTCATTATCTTTTTCCACACAGGCTTTCTCATTTCCCATGTTGCCTTCACAAAGAAATTGAAATCATTATTCCTCTTTGGCTTGAAGAACAATTTTTTCTTCTTTCCTGCCTTCCTTTCTTTTTTCCTTTCTTCCTTTTTTTTCCTTTCTTCCTTCCTTCCTTTCCTTTTCTTTATTTTCTTTTTACTTACAGTTTTAAATAAGTTTTCCTTACTATTATTTAAAGTAATATGCAAATATTTGGACTATGTTATTAAGGCAAAGAATTTAAAATGTAAAATTTATCACCTTTTGGAATGATACCCAAATGACAGTGATGATTCATTCCTATTGCAACAGACACACACAAAGACACATTGCCAGAGGCAGTAATGTCTCCTACACTTAGGAAATCCTTGCATTTAGATCAGCAATACATATGACTAATATCCTCTTATAAGTGAGCATATACCATTTGTGCCTTCCGCTTCTGGGTTACCTCACCCAGGATGAGCATTTGCCTGCAAATTTCATGATTTCCTTGTTTTTAATAGTTGAGTAGTATTCCATTGTGTAAATGTGCCACAATTTCTGTATTCCTTCCTTCGTTGAGGGACATCTAGGCTGTTTCCAGTTTCTGGCTATTACTAACAAAGCTTTGAACATAATTGAACAAATGTCCTGGTTGAATGTTCGAGCATCTTTCAGGTATATGCCCAGGAGTGGTATAGCTGAATCTTGAGGTAGCGCTATTCTCAATTTTCTGAGAAAGTTCCAGATTGATTTGCAAAGTGGTTGTACAAGTATACATTCCCACCAACAATGGAGGAGGGTTCCCCTTTCTCCACATCCTCTCTAGCATATGTTGTTACTTGAGTTTTTGATCTTAGACATTCTGATGGGTGTAAGATGGAATCTAGGGTCGTTTTGATTTGCATCTCCCTCGTGACTAAGGGTGTTGAGCATTTCTCTAAATGTTTCTCCTACATCCGATATTCCTCTATTGAGAAATCTTTGTTTAACCCTGTACCCCATTTTTAATTGGATTATTTGTTTTTTTGATGTCTAATTTCTTGAGTTCTTTATATATTGTGGATATTAGTTCTCTGTCAGATGTAGGGTTGGTGAAGATCTTTTCCAAGTCTGTAGGCTGTCATTTTGTTCTGTTGATAGTGTCCTTTGCTTTACAGAAGCTTATAACTTTCACAAGGTCTCATTTATTAATTTTGGATCTTAGAGTCTGAGCTGTTGGTGCTCTATTCCGGAACTTGTCTCCTGTGGAAGGCTCTTTCTCACTTTTTCCTCCAACAGATTTAGTGTGTCAAGTTTTATGTTGAGGTCTTTGATCCACTTGGACTTTAGTTTTGTGCAGGGTAATAGATATGGTTCTATTTGTGTTTTTCTACACGTGAACTTCCAGTTAGATCAACACCTCAACATTTGCTGAGGATGCTATGTTTTTTCCATTGTATGTTTTTGGCATTAGAGTTACTCTAGGAAGGATGCTTAAATCTCATTCACAATGGTAAACAGTATAGCCAACAGAAACAGTGGAAGAGAGGGAACAGGATGGGAGCCTATTATAGAGGACTGTCTGAAAGTCTACACCAAACAGGAGATCCGAGCAGATTCTGAGACTCACACCCAAACTTTGGGCAGAGAGCAGGGAGTCTTATGGAAGAAGTGGGAGATAGAAGGATGTTGCCAGGGACAGGAGCCCCATAAGGAGACTAACAAAGATGAAAAATCTAGCCCAGGGGGTCCTGCAGAGCCTCATGCACGAACCCAGGACCATGCATGGAGAGGACCTAGACATTCCTACTCAGATGTAGGTGATAGGCAGCTCAATCTCCATGTGGGTCTGGGAGTAAGAGAATCCAGGCAGTCCTGATGAGACTTAATAATCTAGGGACAGATAGCAGAGGAGGAGAACTTCCTCTTTTAATGGACTAGGACAAGGTAATAAGGGGAAGGGGAAGAGGAAGACAAGGTAAGACTGTGAGGAGTCGAGGGAGGGGACTAAAATGGGGATATAAAATGAATAAATAGTAATAATAATAATAATAATAATAATAATAATAATAATAAAATAGATCCGCAATACAATCAGTTTTCACCAGGCACTGTTTTCACAGAGACCTAGCAATATATTGTACATAAAAAGTATTTTTGTTGTTATTTTGTTTGCCTTTAATTTATCTGCGATGGAGATCTCATTATGTTGCTTAGACTAGTCTTGGAAACATAATGCAACAGATCTTCCACCTCCATCTCCCGAGTAGCATGACAAACACGTGTCACTCTGCCTAGGCCTAAAAAGATTTTTCCTACTGAGTTTTACTAGAAAAATTCATAAATTCAAGAAACATAAAAGATTATGTCATAATCAAGAACACAGTCCTCTTGTACTACTCATTACATTCAAACTGTGGTTGCTTCTCTATTAAGCTTGACAGTTTCTACACTATGAAGCCTAACCTGCATGTGTGTTTCTTTAACAGTGTTATACTGTCCCATGATGAGAGAAATGTTAACACACTTCAACTGCCTCAGAGCAGATAATACCTTTCAGCTTAATTCTAATTTGAACTGGAGGTTTGAATTCATGCAATTTACTAAATGGCAATTTGCCTTGAATGAGCTCATGATCACATCACAAGCAGATGGGCTGATTCAGTCTCTGACCTTTTAAAGGGCACATGTCTAGCTTCTAAGGCAAAAAGGCAGCCGCAGAAACAAAAACTATATCCATCTTAAACAGATAATTATGATTATTATCACACTAGGATTGTTGAGCACTTACTGTTCATAGAGCCTTGATACAGTCGTTATATCATTTGAAAATCACACCAGTCCTGTCAGAGAGATGATCATTAATATAGGCAATTGTCAGATACAGAGTTTTAGGCATAAAAATGGCGTACTGTCAGTTGGTATGCATAAAAGTCAGTGCCCTTTTGCATTACACAAGAAAAGAAGAATGAAGACTATTTCAAGAACTCAGAATTTAGCCCTCTGTGATCTTCATCAAAAATGTTGACTGGTACATACAGTTCAGTGTTCAGAAGAAGTGGAGATTCAGGTTGCTTAGTAAAACTGGCATGATGGCCATGCTCAACAATGAGCTAACATTGACAATATAAACACACTGAGTAACTTGTTTCAATTTCATTACTATTTCTAGATAAATTTGGAAAACCCAGATCGGCCCATCCAGTGAGGCTTCATGGCACATGGGTGCAGCCCTAGCTACTTGAGAACATGGCGCAGTTGTGTTATTTACACCCTGTAGTTTGAGATTAGCCTTGATAAGAGAGCAAGATGATGTCTGAAAACAAAAGATGAAGTAGAACAACAGAAAAGGAAATGTGCACCCTCAAACAAGTCAGTCAGTTATTATGTCGTTACTCTTCTTCTATTTGTCAACAGCCAGCACTTCCCAAAATTGTTGAAAATAGTCTGCTACTGAATAGTAATTGTAAGAAATCTCAAAATTGCAAAATTCTGTAGTATTTGTAAGGAATTCTTCCTAAGATCTAACAGCAGCCATATTCTCCAGTCTCTGTGTAGTGTAACGACAAATACCAATTAGCAAGAACACAGGCTACTTTCTGATCCCTTTCCTGCTGAGTTGTTTTAAAGAGGAAAAAGATAAAAAGGAGGTTATGGCACATCTATGTAATGAGTCTTAAAAAGCAAGGGATGGGATGTTTGAAGCATTATTAGCAAAACATTTACATTCTCTTAAACATATTTTTAAGGTTACTAAATATTCTACATTGCAAAGGCTACTTCTATGGGGAGAAAACATTCATTAAGTCAGTCTTACTCTTGAAAAATAGCTGCTAAAGCTGCTAAGTGAATTGTGTTTATGTGAAAAGCTGTACCCGAGGAAGAAGGTAATTGCTACTTTTATATATTTGCATTGCCACTGCTCAAGTCTAATTTTCCTGGCTTGAAAAGAAAAGCAAGTTTAAATAATGCAGTTCTTATTAGCATCTGAATACGGACCTAATTGTGCCCTTTTGACTCTGAGTAATAATTGGGAATGTATTCTATGTAAGTGGATTAAGGAATATGCAACATGTGAAATTATAACAAAAATCTTTCATTTTGAAAACTGCAACCTTATCCCATTGTCTCCGAGCAGAACAATAGCTGTCACTTTTTGCCTTTTTCTTAGAAAATCTGTTAAAGGAATATGCAAACAGCAGTTTAAACATGGATCCCAGTTCATAGGATTATAGTAGAATGGCTCAGTATCTTGTTGCACTCTGTAATACCAGGCATACTCAGGGCTCCTCAAAGCCAAAAATTAGAAGAAAACTTAAAAACAAAAGTCAAATGGTTGTTTGGCACCAAGTTGTCCCTAAGATAACCCCTGGGTTTATTTTGTGCTGGGTCCAAATTCCTTTTGACTTGAACACTCCATAGCCTGAATGTTCTAGAAATTCTTCAGAAGTCTGTTTGATGATTTCTCTGAGATTAAAAAACACCAGCAAAAAAAAAAAAAAAAAAAAAAAAAAAATCCCAAACACTGCAAATTTCTCCTCCATACTAACTTGGTATGAATACATATCTTGGTTAAAAAATATGTTACCCATCAATGAATTTTAATTTGCTTTATAATTATAAACATCCATTTTTTAAAAAAATACTGAGCTCAGCCTGTTAAAGCAAAAATTCTCTTGAATAACCAGGTTTTATTTTTTTTGTCTTTGCCAAATGTTAGTTTGGCTAATTGTATTTCTTTGATTGGGTTTTTGTCCAAAATGACTAAAAAAATTTCTATATCATGAGCTATTTATGTACGTATAAACATGCTTGTGTGTATATGTGTGAGTATAAACAAACAAACATATATGTGAATTTCAAAATATCCTTGTCATGCTAACTTTTTATCTCTTGTAGCTGGATTTCAATATATTTGTTTTATGTTATACTGACATCTATTGACTCCACAGGAGAAATTCAGTTTTTTAGAACAATTGTTATAGCTCTTTAGAAGCAACTTAAAATGTGAATAAGAGTCTTTTGATCTCTTGTGTATGAGCCATGGCTGATCTTTGAATTTCATCATTAAAAAAAAAAATCAGTATGGAACTTATTTCTTACCAACAAGGTAAATTAACAACCTCCACAGGCAAAGAATTAGTGTCTCTTTAGCAAACTGTGTTCTTTGTTTGTAGCACACACATTTTTAGTATTCTGTCAAAACTATCTGTTATTTTAACAGTCATGTGATTACTGTACTAAACACTAAAGATATAAAATTTAATAAATTTTACTGTAAACTTAACCCTCAAAGAACTCATAGTCACATGTAGGAGACAGAAATAAAATATGGAGTGGACAAGAAAGTACATTTAGTTTCATGATAGGGTGTTTTTGTCAAGATAAACTAAACATTGTTTATAAAAAAGGAATCTCAAGATTTCAGTGTCTTCAGACAGTAAACTTTATTTTGTTAATTGTAGTTATTGTCCAATGTAGCGAAGAATTAAGCAGAGGATACTCTATTTAATCTAGTCAATTAAGGACTCGAATTCCTTCTTCGTTAAAATTTCATTGCTTTCAACACACGCAAGTCTAAGATCATTATAAAAAGGAAAAAGGCATTTTGTGGGAACCACACCTACTCTTACCTCCCTCATTCAAGAAGAGACACATCAGTTGTGCTCATATACTGCAGAGAACAAGTAATAGATATGTGCTTATGGAAAGCAACATGAAGACATGTAACTCTGCTGTGATATGGTGAACAATTATTAATAATTAGATATAACAACTGATCACTGGGAAAACCAAGAAATAAAGCTTAAAACTCATTTTAAATGTAGCATTTTTACTTTAGAATTGTGACTACTAAAAAAGTAGAATGATAGAGGATCAATAGCTAGCAAATGCATAATCAGAGTGAGTACAATAAACGAGTGGATGCGTGCATTCATGTTTGTGTGTGCATGCATGTGCATTTACATGTGTGAGCATCCTTAAGTGCATTCTTGTGTGCATATGTGCGTGCATGTATAGGTGGATGTGTGTTTGTAAAATACAGGATTTCAGGTAATCTAGACTAGCCTCTCACTTGCTATGTAACTAAAGCCGGCCTTGAATGCCTCATCTTTCCACCTAGGATTACAGGTGTATACCAGCACACTCAGCTCATACTTTTATTTCAGCTCTACAGTTCACTTCTTTCTTGACTACCTATTGAGAAATAAGTATGACCTAGTTGATTTTTTTATAGTTCAGCAAAGATAATTAGGATAAACAGTATGAACTAAAATACTAAAATATTCATTCTTTTGAAATCTTATTTCTTGCTGGAATAATATGCTAGCTGGTTTTTTAGTCTCAATACCTGAGAAGAATTATTATAAAGGAGAAAGGATTTATTTTTGGCTCATAGTTTCAATCTATATGATTGGCTGACTGTATTGTTTCTTTGTCACAGTAAAGCATAATATTAGGGTACAATGACAGAGAAGAACATTTTCTCAGCTGATTGTAACCTGGAAAAAGAAAGTGATATAAGAGGGAACCTATAACAAGGAGTATTTTTCCATTAATCTCTGGGTTCTCTGTTGTTTTAATATATATCCTCTTAGGATGCCCCACTGATTTACTGTAAACCTTTACCTGTTTCTGTTTTGTATTGCCCTGGTGTTGAAGACATATTTTCTCTGGGTTGTTTCCAAAATTTCTATCTGATTATCACTTGAATTCTAAATTAATACCCACTGTACATGGTAAGACAGACGTTCTGTCCTCCTTACACAAAAGGAATGGTTTCTGTAACACAAAATCTTCTTAAAGCAAGGAGAACACGAGGAAACCTCATTGAAAGTATCCAGTTAAACAATGGCATTTATGGAAAGCAAGTTTAAATGTGGCAGATATCCAAATCAAGTTTTGTTGGAGATAAACTGGAAAATGATCTAAATGTTTACATGATGAGCTGTGTTATCCACCTTTTGACATTGTTTTATTTCCTGGCATAACTGCCCTCTACTAAAGTTAGTTTTTCCCTGTGGACGAAATCATAACTGTTCATGGCTTCCTTTATTTAAGTTCTATTAAACAAGGTTATTCCCCTTAACTTGATATTCATATTTTCAAAGGACTGTATCCTTGCTAAGGTTGGGCAAATACTTATTCCAGTGTAAATATCAGTGTAGTTAGTGAAATGAAGTTCTAGTTTTAGGAGGACCTGGGTGAGAAGTATATACTTGCAGCATGTAAGGTAGACCTTTTTGATAAGCCTTACTAGAATTATATAATTTGAAAAGATGAAGTAAAGTTCCCAGAGGAATACAAAGACATTATCAGCTGCAGGATCCATGAACTTGTGTTGTAATACAGTCTTCAGAGTTAAAGTATCTAGATTCAAATATTTATTGACATATTCTTTATGGATTTGGAGTCAACTGTGACTGCTTATTCTAGAATATCACTTGCTGAAGGAAATTGATGCTATTAGAACAGTAATTATCAAACTTCCTAATGTTGTGACTCTTTAACACTGTTACTCATGTGGTGTTGACCTCAACCATAAAATTATTTTCTTTGCTACTTCATAACTGTAAAGGAATTTTAATTTAAATATTTTTGGAGATAGACCTTTGCCACAAGTCAAGAACCACTGTGTTAGAATCTTTGTCACCAAGTCATCTACAATAAAGGTTGTGAATTAAGAGATACAAAACTGAAGAATATTATATATAAAGTAAACTGTTCTTGAGATGTATGTAATGTGTGTCAATCAAAAATGGTTAATGAATATATTATGTCATTGCAGGTCGAGAAATGCAGTCATTGCTCAAAAAATGAAGAAATGCTTGAGTTATCAGAGTTAAATTATCAGAGTTAAACATCCTAAAACAGGAGATGAGTCATAAATTTAGGGGTTAATAGTTGTCATGGTTTGAATGAAAATGGCCCTCACAGGCTAATAGAAAGTGTCATGATTAGGAGGTGTGCCCTGTTGGAGGAAGTGTATCACAGGACATAGACTTTGGGTTTCAGAAGATCAAGAAGGCCTACTGAGTGTCTCATTTTTTCTTCCTGCTGCCTGCTAATCCAGATTAGAACTCTTGGCTCCATCTCCAGTAGCATGTCTACCTGTGTGTTACCATGCTTCCTATTATGACCATAATGGATTAAACTTCTGAATGTGTAAGCCAGCCCCAATTAAATGTTTTCCTTTATAAGAGTTGCCATGGTCATGGTGTATCTTCACAGCAATAGAAATCCTAAGTAAGATAGACATCAATGAAAAATATAGAGAAAAAAGTTTTGCCAACATTGCATATGTATATATAGCAATTATTTGGGGATAATCTAGCTGAAAGGGTGGCAATCTAGCCCCCAAGTTTTGTGATTAAATTCAGAATTAGGAAAGCTCATATGGCCCGGGATCTGGGATTGAGTACATTCATCCTCTTTCCCACGCCACCCAGAGACCAGTCAACATAACCCCTCCTGGCAGAGGGAAAGGACAAAGAGGCAGCACACAGGAAAGTTGGACACCGAGTCCTACAGCCACAGTGTCACAGAGCTGACTGTTAGCCTACCCGTGCACTTCTGCAGCAGGACCAAAACAGAGAGTAGTGAGCAAGGGGAACCCCTGTGCATTCCAACTGGTCCTGCAAGAAAGTAAGTGAGCCTTCTAGGGAGAGATTGCCCCAGTCCCAGGGCTTCTCCATAGAAGCAACCAGACGAGATCCCATCCACCCACACCCCTAGTGTGGGCATCATAGGGATTCTTGGGATAGCGACCCCAACATTGAAGCCTCTGCCTTGTGGGTCCATCAGAGTAATCCATGCAAACAATCCCTGGATCTCAGTCAGAACTGCGTAATAGTGGCTTGCAGGTCACTGCAATAGTCAGAGAATCCCCGCATGCACACTGTGCCCACTAAAAGCGCACACGAATAGCACCAGCGTCACATTCCTTACTTAGGCAAAACTTAAAACACAGTGCACACTCCCAAAGCCGTGAACCTCTCTCATCTTCCTGAAAAAACAGTCCAGAAAACAGAAAGAGAAGATCATAGCCCAAACTACAATCTCGAGGAACAAACAGTGAGGATTATAAACAACCAGATGGCTAGAGGCAGACGTAAGAACACTCCCAACAAAAATCAGGACATAATGACCTCACCAGCAACCCCACAAAAAATGGACACTTCAATTCACGAGATATACAAGAAAACGACCTCAAAACTATGTTTCTCCAGCTATTAGAGGCCCATAAAGATGAAATGAACAAAGCCCTCAGAAAAATAACCAAAGAAATCGAGACTCACAAAGAGGAAACAAATCATGCTCTCAGAGAAATGACCACGAAAATTGAGGCAAACAGAGAAGAAACACACAAAGCTCTCAAAGAAATGTCCACACAAATGAAGGCAAATAAAGAAGAAATAAACAAAGCTCTCATAGAAATACAGGCAATTATATCCAAAGAAGTAGAGGCACAATTAGTGATACATAGAGAGGAAACAGACAAAAAAATAGAAGCTATCATTGAAAAGCAGGAGTCCACATTCAAACAGATGAAGGAAATGGTGCAAGACATGAAAACAGAATTAGAATCAATAAAGAAAACACAAATAGAGAAAAACCAGGAGCTGGAGAACATAGAGAAAAGATCGGGAACTACAAAGGTAAGCATCACCAACAGAATACAAGAGATGGAATAAAGAATCTCAGGAGGTGAAGATACACTTGCGGAAATTGACAAGTCTCTCAAAGAAAAAATAAAATCAGAAAAGTTCCAAACACAAAACATCCAAGAAATCAAGGACACCATGAAAAGACAAAACCTAAGAATAATAGGAGTAGAAGCAAAAGAAGACATCAGGCTCAAAGTTCCAGGAAAATATTTTCAAGAAAATTATAGAAGAAAACTTTCCTGACTTAAAGAAGGAGATGGCCATAAACATACAAGAGGCCTACAGACCACCAAGTAGACTAGACCAGAAAAGAAATTCTTCACGTCACATCATAGTCAAAACACTGAACCTACAAAACAAAGAAAAAATTCTAAAAGCAGCAAGGGAAAAAGGCCAAGTAACATATGAAGGTAGACCTTTCAGAATCACACCAGACTTCTCAACAGAAACTGTGAAAGCCAGAAGGGCCTAGACAGAAATCATACAGTCCTTAAGCGACCACAGATTCCAACCCAGACTACTATACCCAGCAAAACCTTCAATCAACATAGATTGAGAATTCAAGATATTCCAAGACAAAACCAAATTTAAAAAAATATCTACATAGTAACCCAGCTCTACAGAAGTTATTAGAAGGGAAACTCCAAACCAAAGAAAACAACTACATGGAAGGAAACAGAGGAAATAGATAACTACACAACAAAAAAACCAAAAGAAGACAAGCAATGAAACTCAGTGACACCACCAACACCACATCTAAAGTAAGTAACAATTGTTGGTCACTAGTTTCTATCAACATCAACGGACTCAACTCCCCAATTAAAAGACACAGACTAATAGAATGGTTGAGGAAACAGGATCCATTATTCTGTTGCATCCAAGAAACACACCTATGCAATAAAGATAAACGCTACCTCAGAGTAAAGGGCTTTAAAAATGTCTTTCAAGCAAATGGTTCCAGAAAACAAGCAGGAGTAGCCATCCTAATATCTAATAAAATAGACTTTCGACCCAAGTTAATCAAAAAAGATAAGGACGGCCACTATATTCTCATTAAAGAAAAAAATCCACCAAGAGGACATCACAATTTTGAATATCTATGCCCCAAATACAAGAGCACCTACATTCGTAAATGAAACAATATTAAAGCTTAAATCACACATTGATCCTAAAACCCTAATAGTGGGAGACTTCAACACTCCACTCTCACCAAGGGACAGATCAACTAGACAGAAAACAAATAGGGAAATAATGGGGTCACTTACAGAGACCCTAAATCAAATGGACCTAATAGACATCTACAGATCTTTTCATCCAAACTCAAAAGAGTATACCTTCTTTTCAGCACCACATGGAACCTTCTCCAAAATAGACCATATAGTTGGTCATAAAGCAAGCCTCAACAGATACAAAAAGATTGAAATAATCCCTTGTATTCTATCTGACCACCATGGACTTAAGCTGGACCTCAACAACAACAGAAATAACAAACAGCCTACACACACATGGAAACTGAACAACTTGTTACTCAACGACAGCTGGGTTAAGGAAGAAATAAAGAAAGAAATTAAAGACTTCCTGGAATTCAATGAAAATGAAGGCACAACATACCCAAATCTATGGGACACATTGAAAGCAGTGCTCAGGGGAAAATTTATAGCACTAAGTGCCTGCAAAAAGAAATTCGTAACATCACATACAAACAACTTAATGGCCCAACTGAAAACCCTAGAAAAAAAAAGAAGCAGATACACCCAAGAGGAGGAGAAGGCTGGAAATTATCAAACTCAGGGCTGAAATCAATCAATTAGAAACAAATAAAACTATTCAAAGAATCAATGAAACAAAAAGCTGGTTCTTTGAGAAAATCAACAAGATAGACAAACCCTTAGCCAAACTAACTAAAAAGCAGAGAGAATCTATCCAAATCAGCAAAATCAGAGATGAAAAGGGTGACATAACTACAGACACAGAGGAAATTCAAACAATCATTAGGTCATACTACAAAAGCCTATATGCCACAAAATTTGAAAACCTAAATGAAATGGACAATTTTCTTGATAGATTCCATATACCAAAATTAAGTCAAGATCAGGTAGAAAGACTGAATAGCCCTATATCCCCCAAGGAAATTGAAGCAGTCATTCACAGTCTCCCCTCCAAAAAAAGCCCTGGGCCAGATGGTTTCAGCGCGGAATTCTCCCAGACCTTCAAAGAAGTGCTCACACCAATTCTCCTCAAACTATTCCACAAAATAGAAACAGAAGGTACATTACCAAACTCATTCTATGAAGCAACAGTCACCCTGATACCTAAACCATACAAAGACCCAACAAAAAAAGAGAATTTCAGACCTATCTCTCTTATGAACATTGACGCAAAAATACTCAATAAAATACTTGCAAAGCGAATCCAAGAACACATCAAAGATATCATCCACCATGACCAAGTAGGCTTCATCCCAGGCATGCAAGGGTGGTTCAACATATGGAAATCCATCAATGTAATCCACAACATAAGCAAACTGAAGGAGAAAAACCACATGATCATCTCCTTAGATGCGGAAAAAGCATTTGTCAAAGTCCAACACCCATTCATGTTTAAAGTCTTGGAGAGATCAGGAATACAAGGCACATATCTAAACATAGTAAAGGCAATATACAGCAAGCCTATAGCCAGCATCAATCTGAATGGAGAGAAACTTAAATCAATCCCACTGAAATCAGGGACAAGACAAGGCTGCCCACTCTCTCCATACCTCTTCAACATAGTACTTGAAGTCCTAGCCAGAGCAATAAGACAACTAAAAAAGATCAAGGGGATAAAAATCGGAAAGGAAGAGGTCAAAGTGTCACTATTCACAGATGATATGTTAATATATATGAGCGACCCCAAAAATTCAACCAGAGAACTCCTCCAGCTGATAAACACCTTCAGCAAAGTGGCAGGATACAAAATCAACAAAAAAATCAGAAGCCCTCCTGTATACCAAAGACAAAAGGGCCGAGAAAGAAATTAGGGAAACAACACCCTTCACAATAGCCACTAATAACATAAAGTACCATGGGGTGACACTAACCAAGCAAGTGAAAGACCTGTTTGAGAAAAACTTCAAGTCTCTGAAGAAAGAAATTGAAGAAGATCTCAGAAGATGGAAAGATCTCCCGTGCTCATGGATTGGTAGGATTAACATTGTGAAAATGGCCATCCTGCCAAAAGCAGTCTACAGATTCAATGCATTTCCCATCAAAATATCAAGTCAATTCTTTACAGACCTTGAAAAAAAGATTCTCAGCTTCATATGGAGAAACAAAAAACCCAGAATCTCCAAAATAATCCTGTACAACAACAGATCATCTGGAGGTATCTCTATCCCCGATCTCAAGTTTTTTTACAGAGCAATAGTAATAAAAACTGCATGGTATTGGCATAAAAACAGAAAGGAGGATCAATGGAACCACATAGAACACCCAGAAATAAACTCACACACCTATGAATACTCAATTTTTGACAAAGAAGCCAAAACCATTTAATGG
Organism: Psammomys obesus; assembly: GCF_907164565.1. NCBI lineage: Eukaryota > Metazoa > Chordata > Mammalia > Rodentia > Muridae > Psammomys > Psammomys obesus. Next base: position 7,459,569 of record NW_026589137.1, read on the forward strand.
AAAAAAGACAGCATCTTCAACAGATGGTGCTGGTCCAAATGGATGTCCACATGCAGAAAAATGAAAATAGATCTGTATTTATCACCATGCACAAAACTAAAGTCCAAGTGGATCAAAGACCTCAACATAAAACAAGATACTCTAAATCTGTTAGAAGAAAAAGTGGGGAACAGCCTAGAACTCATTGCCACAAGAGACAACTTCCTGAACAGAACACCAACAGCACAGGCTCTAAGAGCAACAATCAATAAATGGGATCTCATGAAACTGAAAAGCTTCTGTAAAGCAAAGGACACTGTCATCAAAACAAAACGCCTGCCTACAGATTGGGAAAGAATCTTCACTAACCTTTTATCTGACAGAGGACTAATATCGAGTACATACAAAGAACAAAGAAGCTGAAAAGCAGCAAACCAAGTAATCCAATTGAAAAATGGGAACAGAGCTAAAAAGAGAATTCTCTGCAGAGGAATATCGAATGGCAGAGAAACACTTAAAGAAATGCTCATCCTCATTAGCCATCAGGGAAATGCAAATCAAAACTACCCTGAGATATCACCTTACACCCATCAGAATGGACAAGATGAAAAACTCAAGGGATAACACATGCTGGAGAGGTTGTGGAGAAAGGGGAACCCTTCTCCACTGCTGGTGGGAATGTAAACTGATACAACCACTCTGGAAATCTATCTGGTGCTTTCTAAGACAATTAGGAATAGTGCTTCCTCAAGACCCAGCTATACCACTCCTAGGTATATACCCAAAGTTTGCTCAAGTACACAAAAGGGATATTTGCTCAACCATGTCTATAGCAGCATTATTTGTAATAGCCAGAACCTGGAAACAACCCAGATGTCCATCAACGGAGGAATGGGTACAGAAATTGTGGTATTTTTACACAATGGAATACTACTCAGCAATCAAAAAGGAGGAAATTATGAAATTTGCAGGCAAATGGTGGGATCTAGAAAAGATCATCCTGAGTGAAATATCCCAGAAGGAGAAAGACAAACACAGTATATATTCACTTATATAGACCTATAAGATATGATAAACATAATGAAATCTATACACTTAAAAAAGATAATCAAGAGAACAGACATGGGGTAAGATTATCAATCCTTGTTTAGAAAGACAGATGGGATGCGCATTGAACATTGACAGGAGTCTACTGAGCGCATTTGAAAGACTCTAACTAGCAGTGTTTTCAAAGCAAAGACTCATGACCAAACCTTTGGCAGAGTACAGGGAATCATAAGAAAGAAGGGGAGTTAGTCTGATGAGGAAAGGATAGGAGCTCCACAAGGACCAAACATATCTGGGCACAGGGTCTTTTCTGAGACTGACATGAACCAAGGACCATGTATGAATGTAACCTAGAACCTCTGCTCAGATGTAGCCTGTGGTAACTCAGTAACCAATTGGTTTCCCATAGTGAGGGGAACAAGGACTATTTCTAACAGGAACTCAATGACTAGCTCTTTTACCTCCCCACCCCCCAAGGGAGGAGCAGTCCTGTTAGGCCACAGAGGAGAGCTTTGCAGCCATTCCTGAACATACCTGATAAAACAGGATCAGATGAATGGGGAGGAGGTCCCCCCTATTAGTGTACTTGGAAAGGGGCAAGGTGGAGATGAGGGAGGGAAGGAGGTACTAGGAGGGAATGAGGGATCGGGACATGGCTTGGATACAGAGTTAATAAAATGTAACTGATAAGAAAAAAATAAAATTCAAAAAAAAAGAAAAAAAAGAAAGGCACAATAACAAAACAGTATTAAATATATCAACTTATGTAATGCATATCTAGTATTTAATATAATGAGCATATATAAAATACTCTGCCAAAGATTCTATTATTTTAGTTTCAAAATCAATAGTGTATTTTTGGGTACTTTGTACGTTATTATAAAAAGTAGCCCTATTTTGATAGATGTCAATACTTTATTTAAAATAATAGTCACTTCATTTTGAATAAATTTCTAAAATGTGACTCATGTTAACTTACAGAGGAAATTTAAGCATACTTAACACCTAATTCCAAAGTTTGTCATCTTGACATTATATAATAAACCTCATTTTTGTTGTTGGTAATATCTGATGAAATGTGAAAAAGCAAGGTAACGTTTGATACATCTTTGTGATCATGGTGTGACTCTATGTAGATAAAATGTAAATTGCTTATAAGATGGGAAATCTGATGGACAAAGGGTTAAATGGGTATTTTTACAGTTCTTCACTGAATTGATGCTGCTCCTAAATCTGTACAGAATGTGATGCTCTAGTCAATGATTTGAAAATATTTTTTTAAATTGTTACTGTCCAAGTACATTCAAAATATCATGTTGTTCCCATTTTTGTCTAACGAAATACAATTTTTACACAAATGGGAAGCACCAAGACTGTTAAAAGCATAAAGTGTCTGACTAAGTGTAGCAAAATGTTGACCTCCGGGCACGTCATGGCCATTGACATCTCATCAGTAATAAATATCTGCAGATGTGCACAATATTCGGCCCACTAAGGTACATTGTGAAAGGGAGAAGGCTTGTGGAGACTCACCACTCCTCAAGGGTATTTATGTATATAGTGGTTGTTCTGGAGGGATATTTTCTTTTCTTTTTTTTATTTATTACAATTTATTTACTTTGTATCCCCGCTGTAGCACCCTCACTCATTCCCTCCCAGCCCCACCCTCTCTCCCTCTTTTCCTCCCATGGCTCTTCCCCTGTCCCCTGTCTCATCAGGACTGGCTACATTGTCTTCCTCTGTGGCCTGGCAAGACTGATCCCCACTCAGGGGGAGGTGATCAAAGAGCCAGCCACTGAGTTCATGTCAGAGACAACCCCTGTTCCTATTACTAGGGAACCCACTTGGATACTAAGCTGCCATGGGCTACATCTGTGCAGGGGTTCTAGGATATATATGTACATGGTTGGAGTATCAGTCTCAGAAAAGACACCTGTGCCCAGATTTTTTGGTTCTTGTTGCTCCTTGTGGAGCTCCAGTCCCATCCCGGTCTTTCATCTCCCCTTCTTTCATAAGATTCCCTGCACTTTGTCCAATGTTTGACTATGAGTCTCAGCAGCTGCTTCAATACCCTGCTGGGTAGAGTCTTTTGAAGGCCCTCTGGGATAGGATCTTGTCCTGTTCCCTGTTTTCTCCCACTTCTGATGTCTATCCCATTTGCCTTTATGAATGAGGGTTGAGCAACTTCCCTAGGTTCCTAAGTCTTGCTTAGCTTCTTTAGGTGTACAAATTTTAGAATATTTATCCCATATTATAAGTCTAATATCCACTTATAAGTGAGTATATACCATGTGCCATGTGTGTCTTTCTCCTTCTGGGATACCTCACTCAGGATGATCTTTTCTAGTTCCCACCATTTACCTGCAAATTTCATGATTTTCTTGTTTTTAAAATAGCTGAGTAGTATTCCATTGTGTAAATGTACCACAATTTTTGTATCCATTCCTCAATTGAGGGACATCTGGGTTGTTTCCAGGTTCTGGTTATTACGAATAAAACTGCTACGAACATGTTTGAGAAAATGTCCTTGTTTTATATTTGAGCATATTTTGGATATATGCCTAGGAGTGGTATAGTTGGATCTTGAGGTAGCACTATACTTAATTGTCTGAGAAAGTGCCAGATTGATTTCCAAAGTGGTTATACAAGTTTACATTCCCACCAGCCTTCAAAAAGTATTTCCTAACATTACCCCCCACACACACACACCAACACACACAAACATATCAAGGCTCAAGGAGTATCTGAGATTCCCACATTCCTGCATATATGGCCAGAAGTAACTGGACTTGTTGGGGCATCAAAAGCAAAAAGACATGAAATTGGAAGCGTATATTTTGAAATAGACATGGGGTAGTTGGGATGGAGATGATGGGGCATATATATTATTAGATTTCATTGTATAATTGTATGAAATTCTCATAAATAAAGTCAAACTGCAAGTTTCCTGGAGTAGCAATAAATGCACTAGCTATGAGGACAACCCACTGACTGTATATTTATTAATACCAGGTCTCAGTCTCACATACCTGAAGGGTTAGTTTCTGAAAGTTGATATATCCTGTTTATTGGCACATTTTTTTTAAATTTAATCTTATTTATTTATTTATTTATTTATTACAATTTATTCACTTTGTATCCCCACTGCAGCCCCCTCCAGTTTCTCCTACTAGTCCCACTCACCATTCCCTTTCTCCCTCTATGCTCTTTGTTTAGTTCCCTGATAGGGGAAGACCTCCTCCCCTCCTATCTTATCCTAGTCTATCAGGTCTCATCAGGACTGGCTGCATTGTCTTCCTCTGTGGTCTGGTAAGGCTACTGCCCCCTCAGGAGGAGGAGGGGACCAAAGAACCTGTCACTGAGTTCATGTCAGAGACAGCTTCTACACCTCTTCCTAGGGAACCTACTTTGAACCTGAGCAGTCAATGGGCTTCCTTTGAACAGAGGGTCTAGGTCCTTTCCATGCATGGTCCTTGGTTGGAGTATTGGTCCCTGCAGGCTCCTTTTGATCCGCATATTTTAGCTCTGTTGTTCTCCTTGTGGAGATCTTGACTCCTCCAGGTCTTTCTATCTCCTACTTTTTCCATAAGGATTCCAGCACTCTGGCCAAAGTTTGGCTATAATTTGCAGTATCTCCTTTGACACCAAAGTAGGTAGAGTCTTTCAGAGTTCCTCTGTGGAAGGCTCCTGTTTCTTGTCTTCTCCTATGTCTGATGTCTGTCCTGTTTGTCTTTCTGAATGAGGATTAAGCATCTTTCCTAGGGTCCTCCTTGTTTAGCTTCTTTAGGAGTATAGATTTTATTATGTTTATCCTATATTATATGGCTAATATACACTTACAAGTGAATATATATTATATGTGTCTTTCTGATTCTGGATTAACCCACTCAGGATGATCTTTTCTAGTTCTCACCATTTGCCTGCAAATTTCATGATTTCCTTCATAAAACCAGACACACCAAATCTGTTAGAAGAAAAAGTAGGGAAGAGCCTTCAACTTATTGGCCCAGGAGACAAGTTCCTGAACAGAACACCAACCACACAGGCTCTAAGATACAAAATTAATAAATGGGACCTCATGAAACTGAAAAGCTTCTGTAAAGCAAAGGGCACTGTCATCAGAACAAAACCAAAGCCTACAGACTAGGAAAAGATTTTCACCAACCCTACATTTAACAAATAGCTAATATCCAGAATATATAAAAAAACTGGACAGGATACACACCAACAAATCAAGTAATCCAATTAAAAAATGGAGTACAGAGCTAAACAGAGAACTATCAACAAAAGAATATAGAATGGTAGAGAAACACTTAAAGAAATGCTCAACATCCTTAGTCATTTGGGATATGCAAATCAAAACAACCCTGAGATTTCACCTCACACCCATCAGAATGGTTAAGATAAAAAACTCAAGCAATGATGTATGCTGGAGAGGATGTGGAGAAAGGGGAACCCTCCTCCATTGCTGGTGAGAATGTAATCTTGTACCATCACTTTGGAAATCAATTTGGCACTTTCTCAGACAATTAGAAGTTATGCTATCTCAAGATCCAGCTATACCACTACTCCTTGTGTATCCACAAGATGTCCCACCATTCAGTAAAGACATTTGCCCAACTATGTTCATAGTAGCTTTATTTGTAATAGCCAGAATCTCAAACAACCTAGATATCCCTCAATGGAGGAATGGATATAGAAAGTGTGGTGTATTTACACAATGGAATACAACTCAGCAAATATTTGCACATTTCTTTTGCTCCACAGTACATTCATTACACATAATGCTAGAAAAAAAAAAAGAAAATGTAAACATTCTGGTGAAAATAGCTGGGAAACAGTGCTTTATTATTACAGAATTTGTGGTAGATTTTAATGAGATAATTTGATCTGTGAATTTTAGGATAGGGATTCTCAACCAGTGGATCATGACCCCTGGGGGAGTTGAAGGACCCTCTTACGGGGTCACATATGTGATGTTTATAATTCATAATAACAGAAATTTTACAGTTACAAAGTAGCAAGAAAATAATTTTGTAGCTGGGAGTCACCACAGCATGAGAAACTGTATTAAAGGGTCTCGGCATTAGAAAGATTGAGAACCATGGCTTTAGGAGAAACCTCTAAAATTAACTGTGTCTAGATGTATTTCATTAGAGATGTTTTCTTTCTGATGTCTATATTATATGTTAATAACTAATAGAAATCTTTATACTTCCACAAAAAGCAACTTAAAATTGTACGGAGAGGACCTAAGACTCAGGCTCAGATATAGCCCACAGATCCAGTCTCCAACTGGGGTCCTTAGTAAGGGGAGCAGGGACTTTCTCTGGCATGAACTTAGTGTCAGGCTCTCTGATCTCTTACTCCTCAGTGGTGCAACCTTGCCAGGCCACAGAGGAAGACAATGCAACCAGTCCTGATGAGATCTGATAGGCTAGGGTCAAATAGAAGAGGGGGGACCTCCTCTATCAGTGGACTAGGCGAGGAGTATAGGGGGAGAAGAGGGAAGAGGTTGGGATTGGGAGGAGACAAGGGAGTGGGCCACAGCCAGGATACAAATTGAATAAATTGTAATAAATGATAATAAAAATAAAAAGAATTCTTTCCCTGGGAGCCTGGAGAGATGGCTAATTGGTTAGGATTACTGACTGCTCTTTCAGAGGACTTGGGTTCAATTTCCAGCACCCACATGGCAGCTTACAACTTTATGTTAATTCCATGATTTGACATAGACGTACATACACTCACATAGACATACATGCAGGCAAAACACCAATGCACATAAAAGAAAAATTAATTATTTAACAGAGATTGAGGGAATGTCCATACAATGATTGGCCCAACCTGAGACCCACCCCACAGTAGAGAGCCAACCTCTGACACTATTAATGATACTCTGCTATGCTTGCAGAAGGAGCTTAACATAATATCTTCTGGGAGGCTCCACCCAGCAGCAGATGTTGGGAATTGCAGTCAAACATGGGGTAGTGCTCCAGAGTCTTGTGTAATTGTTGGGGGAAAGATGGAAGGACATGGAGGGGACAGGGACCTCACAAGAAGAACAACAGAGACAACTAACCTTGTCCCATGGGGGCTTTCTGAGACTAAGGCATTGACTAAGGAGTATGCATGAGCTGGACCTAGGCTCTCTGCACATATGGAGCCAATAGGTAGCTTAGTCATCATGTGGGTCACCTGGAGAGTGGACATGCGGCTGCTTTTAACAAGGATTCTATTGCCTACTTTTGGATCACTTCCCCCTCACAAGGCTGCCTTGCCTAGACTCAGTGTATCAGGATATTCTCAGTACTGATGTGACTTGATGTGCTGGGAAGGGTTGATATGGGAGAGGGGGCAAAGAAGGGACTTCCGTTTTCTGGAGGGAAAGGGAGAGGGGAAGGGGGAAGGGGAGGATGAGAGATTTGGAAGGAGAGAGGGAGGAAGCTCCATTGGGATATAAAGTAAATAAACTTAAATGAAATAAAAATTTAAAAAAAATGTTGCTGCCCTGTGTTAACATAGGAATAAGTGTGCCACCATTGGCATTCGTACTTGAGAGCCAAGCCACTGTCAGATACTTTTAACAACTAGGAAACTTTCTTTCTTTCTTTCTTTCTTTCTTTCTTTCTTTCTTTCTTTCTT